>NW_026067971.1:3222634-3263048 GCF_014885135.2 Alexandromys fortis | reverse complement strand
TAAATAAATAAATAAATAAATAAATAGAAGAAAAAAAGGAAATAGTAAATTAAACCCCACTCACCCCATACACAAAAAGTAAGTGAATCCAAAAGTAAGGCAGAAACTGGGAAATGGTACAGTAAACCATGTGGATGTTAACTTGACCTTTTCCTGGAAAATGATTCCCAGAGTAGACAGTAAAGTAAAATCGGAAAAATGGGGCTAAAGCAAACAAAAACAATTAACAGTGCAGAGAACACCTAGAGAATGGGAGAAAATATTTACAAAACATAACTAATTATGGGTTAATATCCAGATATGTCAGAGAGTTCACTGACCAGCAGTAAAAGCCAGGGATATGCAGAGACATTCCTCAGAAGGCACACAATGGCCAACAGCTATGTGGAGCAGAGTCCAGCATTACCAATTGTCAGCAAAGGACAGATCAAACCACAAGTGGGCCGTCACCTCAGATCTCTTGGTATGGCTTTTGTCAGAAAGACAGATTATAGCAAGTGCTGGCAAAGGCGTTGGGAAAGGATGTCCTTGTACACTGTTGATTGGAGTGTAGACTGGTACAGCCATGTCGGGAAACAGCATGGGGTTTCATCAAAGAACTCAAAATAGAACTATGATATGATCCAGCAATCCTACTTCTGGGAATACGTCCAATGGAAATCAAAGCAGTGTCTGCTCTCACATGTGTGCTCTGGCATGATTCACAAGAGCTAAGATAGAGACTTTGTCTGAGTGTTCCCTGACAGAGGAGTGAGAAAACACTACACTACACACACACACACAAATATACACACAAACACACCCACACACGTGCGCACACACACTGACACACACAAATGCGCACAAAGACATAGAGACACACATGCATACTGACACACACACAGAGACACACACAGGCACAGACACATGCACACACACTGACACACACACACAGACATATGCATACACAGAGACACACATAGAGACACACATGCACATACACACACGCACACAGAGACACTCACACACAGAGGCACACAATGCACTCACTTCATAGGTTAATATATCTGTAAATCAAATATCACTCAGTCTTCCTACAGTCTTGGTCATCTGTTGCTATATGGAGGGAGTTGAAAAAGAAAGATTAATTCAAAAGCAAGACAAAAAGTGTGTGCGTGCGTGTGTGTGTGTGTGTGTGTGTGTGTAGGGGTATAAAAAGAGCAAACAAATAGTCAAAGTCATGATAGCTTTTGAAAATAAAACTGACACTATGAGGTCTAAGGGAGAGATGGATTGAGGCCCTTCATGTACTAGCTACAGCAAATTGCCGATGACTGTGTAAATTGCTTGAGAAAGAAGGCCTGCTTTCTTGAATGCTAAAGCAATTACCAGGTGATGCTGATCTTCTTTGGGAAGAAACTTCCCAGGGTGGAAAGAGAAGAATGTATGGCCCTGGTAATCCACAGAAACAGACAGGAAGAGTGTCCATAGGGGCTGACACCATTTACCTTGATGTAATCATGTAGAATATTGCTAAGAAAAATTCTGTATAACTATAGGGTATATCAAGATACAGTGTAAGATTTATTAACATTCTTATTCGAAATAGGGGCGGGAGGGTGTGGTGGAGTGAATAGGAATGGTCCCCATAGGCTCATAGATTTGAATGTTTGGTCATCAAGGAGTGGCACTATTAGGAGGAGTGGCCTTTTTGGAGGAAGTGTATCACTGGGGGTGGTCTTTGTGGTTTCAAATGCTGCCTGCCTATCTGGATGTAGAGTAATCAGCTGTCTTTCATGAACCATGTCTGCCTACATGGAAAAATACTTCCTTCAATGATGAGCATGGGCTAAACCTCTGAACTGCAAACCAGTCCCAATTAAATATTTTCCTTTTTTTTTTTTTTTAAAAAAAAAGAAATGTTTTGCTGGGAGAAGTGGAGCAGCACGGGAAGACAGATATTGAGTGTTGTCACTTAGACTGGCATCTCAAAATGTCATGTGATAGAAGCAGAGAACAAAATTGGCTTCCAGCATTTGAGGAAGGGAGAATGGGCTGATGTTTCTGAGAGGGCAGGGACTTGTTAGCGGAATGTATAGGCGCTATCTATCTAGGCTGTTGGCAGAATGCATAGGCGCTATCTAGCGGATGCACACCAGACTTAAAACCCTCTTGATTGGTTGAGACCACAAAAGATCTTATGTCCAAGTTTAATAAATGTATTAACTAGCTTAGCAGTGGTCATCATTTTTAGAATGTTTCCACATATAACACTCAGCTATATACTATAAGCATATATAATTCTTACTCCGCAGCTATTACCGGGATACTGGAAGGGAGAGACAAACGAAGCACCAGGTTGTTCCTCTACACTTATCCACAACAAAAAGGGTTCCCAGGCCCAAGTGTGACAACGGAAGAGTTACTTAGTTTTACTCTGAGTAATTATACCATAATTCAAAGACATGGAAAAGATCACAGGGCTTTATAATTGAGACACTAACTGTTCAGGCAAGATGTTCCTGGTCAACAGCTACATGGTACTGAATGTTCAAGTCAGACTGAAGAAATGCAGCTTTTTGGTTTGATTTGCAGTATTTTGAATAAAACATTTTGTTCAAATATTTCTACTCAGATACTCAAGTCTTTCTCTCGTTGATACTGATTCAACCAATCAAAGCAAGAAAGTGAATGGGAATTCAAATGTACCCCTTCATTATGGCACCACGGAACATCCCCCCTGTCAATCGGGCACCCGAGGTACACCCAGACTCTTGCTCTTCTGTCAAGGTCTCAGGCATTAGTCTCTTACATAATGCTCTGTCTTCAGCCTCCATGCAGGCATCCCTACATCAGGAAACGGGAAAATGCCTTTCAGAAAGCTAAGAAGGAAGCCTTTAGACAGGGGTCTAAGCAGCAAGGAAACACACGGCAGCTGCAGAAGAGCATGCTGGGACATCAGCTGCAAGGTCTCAGAAGAGCCTGGGTGTAAGTGAGAGGCCTCATGGACAGTGTGGTGACTGTGGGAGAAGAATTATTTGCTTATTGTTCTGCTTAGTTCCCCTTGGCTATCGCTTTCAGAATCTATCCTTGAATAGGGAATTCCATTGCCTGTACTGGAGACAGGTAGAGTTGTGAAAGCAAGAGACTGTGAGGCTGGGGGAGGGGAGAAGAGGTGAGGAGAGGGGAGGGGAGGAGAGGAAGTGTGCACTTGTCTTCTGTCTGTCTGCGGAAGGCAAGAAGCTCTCAGAGTCTTTAATTTAAACCCCCTGTGTATCTGATACAAAATCTCTTGCAGTTGCCGGGCGATGGTGGCGCACGCCTTTAATCCCAGCACTCGGGAGGCAGAGGCAGGTGGATCTCTGTGAGTTCGAGACCAGCCTGGTCTACAGAGCTAGTTCCAGAACAGGCACCAAAGCTACAGAGAAACCCTGTCTCGAAAAACCAAAAAAAAAAAAAAAAAATCTCTTGCAAGCAATGTTGGGAGTGGTGGTGATGTTCATGCTGATCACCCAGCGATGGAGAACACACTTGGGATAATGAGTAGAGAAACTGTCCTCGATATTGTCTATTTTATATCTACCTTCTCTCCATTGCCTATGGATCTTGAGGCTGGCATTAACCCTTTTGATGAAACTCGTAAACAGAGTTTGAATGACAAACTTTATCAAAGGTTATGACTCCCCTAACCTGGAGAAGAGTGGAGGGCACTTTGTAGCTGATTCGAGGTTTCATCTAAGTGTGACTTCCAGAAGGCACGGTCTGTAGCGCATATACAACAAAGCTGGTTTTCAGTGTGACTTCCAGAAGGCACAGTCTATAGCTCATATATAACAAACCTCGTTGTCTGCTTCCCAACTATCTCACTTACCGTCATCTCTTAAAAGAAAATTTTTCTCTGTTGTTTTCCTTAGCTGCTATTCCTTTTGAGGCCTTTTTGTCTTTCTTTTTTGAAACATATAATTACTGTCATGTGGGTATTTAGACTGCAGAACAGGAATAAAAGCTATCTCTCAAATCTCAGAACAGGACAGAGAGTAGAACGGGTAAGTCAGAGCAGCTTTATTTAATTCTAAAGCCAGAGCTCACAACCCCTGGATGGTATCTCTTGACCTTCCTTCTCTCTGGTGGCGTTGAGGAATGCAGCATTATCAACAGGACAGAAGGCAGAAGGAGCAGCTGTCCTTCTTCACAGTGGGAATACTGTGCTCAGAGCAGCCTGCCCCAGAAGACTACTAAACAGCACATGGCATCATGACTTCTCACCTCCAGAAATTCAGGAAAACGCCTCTGCCTGTACAACTCTGAAAGAGCATTAGAGAGAAGCAGGTGTGATTGCCCGGAGGAATCAAGCTGAAGCAAAGGGTTGGAAAGGTAAAGGGGCCAGCACTTAGAGACCTCGAGAGGAAGATATTTTGTAAGGCAGTGTTGGTGCTGGTGAGAAGTTAACATCTACAAGGCCTGAGAAGGCCAGTTTATAGCCCAAGGGCTTAACTCCCTCATCTTGCTTGCTTTATTCTTAAGTGTACTGTGCAATTCTTTTTCAAAAGGATACCAATGAAAACTAAGTCTATTTTTGGAAGTGTGAGAAAAATAGAAAATGAACGCTAGAACATCTGGTATCTCTCATTACAAGAAGCAACAAACAATGATGTAAAACCGTCAGAACAAGTAAATAAAACACTAATTAGGATCCTTGGTAAGGAAGAACTTTCACCCCCAAGGGAGACAGGTCAACATTGTTGTTGCAAAGGCTCCTGGGAGGCGGAAGCTTGGGAAGAGGACAGAGATAAGGGAGGTGCTGTGGGGGATAGAGAGCCATGTTGTTGAACTTTGGGAGGGAACATGATTTCTATGACCAGAAAGCACAGAACCCTGGCAGGTGCCTGCAGTGGTGGCACTTGTGCCTCAAAGAGACTGCATAAGCAGGAACAGAATGGCAGTGAGCTTTTCCCTGGTCCAACCCTGAGCACAGAGCACATAGAGAAAGAGATGATGTAAATTATGGAAGGAGACACACAGACCCACCCAGGCTGAGACAGCTGGGGGGTGGGTGGTCAAGGGAGCTGTAAGACTCAATTCCAGGGGACTGAGCTCTGTGACTGATCCCAAAGCCTCCAGTCACCCAGTCACAGAGGCAGCAGGTGTTCTCATTTGAATGATATGCAGGGTTAGCAGAGGGCATCTCAACAGGGGACTTGAGAATTCACCTACGAAATTTAACACAATTCCAGTTCTAATGGGAGAAAACGAGGCTCAGCTTTGTTTATTCCGCATCCTGGTGACCTAAATTTCAGGGTTTGACTTAAGATAATCAGAAAAGCCATAGAACTGTTCAGCAACAGGTCAGTAGCAGAGTGACAATTGCTGTTACAAGCTCACAGTTTTTCCCATGCCAACAGCTCCCTGTTTTGAAGACAGCACCTCAGCACTAGGAGAACACATCAGCGACCTTGGGTTCCACTGATTTGGTTGAAAGGTCATGTAATTCTCTAAGAATAATATAAGGTAGGTCTTCTATTAAGTTAAAAATGCCCTTATGTGTTTTGTTTTCTATTACGTCAAAGACGTTAAGCTTTATGAAGATTGATGAGGACTTGGGAAAAACCATATGGACCGAAAACTGCTTATTTTGGAGTAGTCACAAACTTTCTCTTAATTAGTCCCTGAATTATGTTAGCATTTTCATTTTGCAAATAGAAATGTAAAACTACAGACAATCCAGTGAATTAATAAGAGCAACAACAGTTCAATAAGAAATCTGGTTAAAATGTTTACTTATTAAATTCTCATTTTCTTGTTTATTTTAGGAGATCACAGGGAGTATAATAGCAAAGTTATCTTCTTGAATTCCCAGTGAAATCTCTAATTTAAAAAAAATTAATCTTTTAGGGACAACTGGTATACCTGTGAGAATGGTGTATACCTCAATTGGATTGTTCCCTACGTCTTTTGCCTTATTGCTCCCTAAATCATTCCATCACATAGACATCAACAATATAACTTAGCCCATGTAATTCATGATGCTCAAACACTGCTGCTGAAAAACACATTTTACCAAAGACCCTGCTTTGCATCTGAATTGCAGTGAGTTGCAGTGACCTTTAACTTCCTTGATGGAAGGCATTTTCTTGTTACTAAGAATGCGATAGAGCACTGTGGATGGAGCATGTCTTGAGATCTATCTCAAGTCTCCCATATTTTCATCCGACATGGATCAGCAGTAAACAGGGGCTAGCACTTGAATTAATTTACCATTCCTTCAGATCAAGAGCGAAAATACTCAATGGAAGGAGACCTTGAGACTGAATCAGCTTAGGACAAGTGTAGCTTCTAAATAAGAAGTTACTGAGGAACTCAAAACATTCTGGGCAGGGAGCATTCCATCAGGGCAGGCTGGTGGAAGGGAAAGAATGCAGTGTTGCCTGGACGACAGACTCGTGTGTCCAAGGAAGGGGCCTTTGGGGACTGAGAGATGGCTCGGTGGGCAAGAGCCCTTGTGATGCAAGCCTGGAAACCCAAGTTCAGTTGTCCAAACTCATTTAAAAAATATGGATGTGGTGACACATTTATAATCCTAAATTCTTTACAGAAAGATGGAAGGCAGAGAAGATAAGAGACTTTCCAGGAAGCTTTAGGGTCAGCTAGCGTGGAGTATATCAAGCAGCAGAAACAAGATATTGCCTCAAAGAAGGTGAAAGGGGAGAAATGACTCACCAGAGTTGACCTTTGACCCTAATATGCTCACCTTGGTATGAGAGTGTGAACATGCATCCACATACACAACCTTCCTTTGTGTTTTAAATAAAGATTCCCCTACTAAAGAGAAGAGGAAGAAGGGGAGCAAGAAGAGGGGAGATGTTGGGGATGGGGAGGGTCAGAAAAAAAGGGCTTCAATTTAGGATACAGTAAAGCCTTTCAACCTTATCTAGGATTCTGTGATTATGTGCACATGTAGATTTCTTCTAGGGAGACTACTACATTTCTAAATAGTTTTATTAATTGTGGAGTGTTCGAACACCCGTTGGTTATGGCCAACCACTTCGTGAAACTCAAAATAAGTTGGTGAAGAGCATGGTAATTTAACGGGTGCTAATAGGACAGTAACAAAAGGCCAAGTGGAAAAGTCTGAAGTTCAAGGAATTTTCCATGCTAATGCTGGGACACACCTGGGCAGAGCGCTGCAAACCAGACGTCACGTGCTGCTCATAAAGCCTCCTCGACAGCAGGAGAATCATTCCTGATTAAGACAAGTTGTTATAAAGTCCCCACTCAACACAGCTGAGGGGGCGATTTCACATCTTCCTGTTCCAGATGTTGCCATTTCATCAGCGTTCCGCTCCTCGGCAGGCTCAGTTAATTAAAGTCCTCACTGACTGTTAATGGCAAACTTACGTAGCAAACATGGCTCCAGAACAGATGCCGGGAAATGTATCAAAGCAATGGGATATCCAACTTGACAGTGCACTGGAGGGCTGTTCTATCTCTGCCTCGTGGACCCTTGCAGAACCCTAATATCACCCTTCTTCCCCTTTCCGGCTTTCCAAGAGCAGGCAAGGAGAAAGGGTCACGGTTGGGGGTGAGGAGAGCAAGATTCTTGGCCCCGGGTCTTTTTGGAAGTACTCAGAAGGACAGGCGTGTAAGGACCGGAGCATGGCGGCAGAGTCAAAGGCAGCAGTATTAAGATGATGCATGGTTATGGGATTCCCTGAATGGCTCACCGCAAACTCTTTAATCAGCTGTATGCAGGCTATAAACTCGCAGCTCGGATAAACTTCTCTCTCACACCTTTGCTCTTTTTGGGTCAGCACATATCTGCAACTATCGGCAGCCTGTTTAAGCAGAGATAAGAAAGAACGGATTGGAAGCATCTGTTGATTAAACAGCAACACTGCTGCAGTGCCCACCTTCCCCAGGCTCTAAGTGGCTTTGAACCAAAACCTGCAGAGGAGCAGTTCTGTGGGATTTTGGATCTTGTCTGTTCTCTGGAAATTTCACGTCTTTGTTCTTAAGGTAAGCAAGGAAGCACCCCCAATGATTAGAATACAAAGCTTTCACAGAATAAAATAAGATAGAATGGCAAATGTTTTGAGACATATAAAGCCCTATAAGGACACAACACATTTTTAAAAATTAAATAATTGACTTTTCTCAGACATCCCTTAGGTAACAGATCATGATTTTGTGGTTACAAGTTTTGGAGACTAAAGAATCTAGACATTCTTTAAAGACTCTGGGAAAATTAAGTTCAAAAGCATGAAACAGGGAGATGGACGCAAATAAAGTTTAAAAGAAGCAATAGCTGGGTGAGCTGTGATGGAGTTACTGAAAAAACTCTCCAGGTATGGGTTTCAATGTGCTATTCTGCCCTGTACCTTTTCACCTGGGTGCTTGGGAGGATCCTTGGGAAGGAGGGATACATCTTAGGACTGACGTAAGCCCTGTTTTCCTTAAGAAAAAGGTTGTGAGCGTGAAGTTTTCCTCCTGCCATAGTATTTTCTACCGTTTAGGAAGCCAACTTTTAAATAATTATTTGTCAAAAATCATTCTTAACTTGCTTTTTCCCGTTTCAGTAAGCCTAATATCTTGTCAGCTCCACTTTGATGTATTTTCCTCTTCGCAAAGAGTTTGCAAGAGCAATGCAGAGAGTTCATCTCTGTTATCTAAGTTTCCATAAAGATAACATCTTTGAAAATCAGGGAAAAAAAAACTGATTCCAAGTCAGGAATTTCGCATTTCTGCATTGTGTTGGGGTTTGCTAGATTTACATGCATTAACTTGGTTGGGGTCTTATTGGTTTTGCTTTATGTGAAGGGAATGATGCATGGCTCTACTGAGTAACATCAGACATGCTGATCTGTGTGAGCATCATGTGAGCAGGATTGGGAACAGCTCCATCACCTCCTGAAGAGTTCCCATGCTGCCTCTCCAGGATCACGCCATCCTGGCATGCATGGGTTCCCCATCGCAGTACTTCCTGCATCCCAAGGCTATACAAAATGGAGTCGCCCTGTATAGGATTCCTGCCACCTTTTCAGTCAGCATAGCGTTTTCTTTTGGTTTCCATCTTGTTACCTCCCCCCCCCACCATGCATCAGCAGTTGCTGGGGCTGCAACACAGGTGGACTGCTATTGTGATGGGAAAACAGACATCAGCAGAGTAAGTAGGGCGTTCCTCTTTGAAAAATGAAGCTATACATGGTACAGCTTCATGATTCTATTTCAGCAGGCACCTTGGGTTCCAAAAAATACACATAGTAAATAAATGTCCTGGATTTGATTAAATGAGGTTATCCTTAGCTTTAAGATCTGAAACTTTATAGAAATTACTTTAAGAATTAAGTTCAAATAAGTGTAAGGCACAATTTTGGAGCATTTCAAATTCTGGAGTTGTGTTCACTCCATGTGGCTTTGGCCTAGTCAGCAACAATTCATCTTCCTTAAGTTTAACATGCGGATAAGCATAGGGATGTGGATGTGAATAAGGATAGGGAAAGGACCAATAAGAATCCCCACCCCCGGCCACATAGATTTAAAGATGGCATATGATACAGGCCAGGCAAATGAGCCACACAAACTTAATTCTTGGATTTCTTTGTTGTATTATCTTCTATGGCTGAATTTGTTCTAGCCAGCCCAGGATGAAACCAGTGCAGAGCAAACACATTGGGTGACAGAAAAGCAAATTGAAACCTTGAATCTGGCCACCTTTTCTCTACACCAGTCCTTTCTGTCCTTTCTGTGAAAAGAGGTATGGCCATTTTAAAACATTTCCTCTGCCTGATGACATTATACTAACTCCTGCCACTAGAGTCCTTAAGAGAGACATTACAGAAGAAAATGGCATCTGCTCTGCAGATTCCTGTAGCACTTGTACCTTCTCTAATGCTCAGTTCTCCCATACATTATAAATAAGCAAGCACACTGTACACAGGCATACGTGCATGCACACACAGAGCACACAGATGTGCATACAACACAGCTTACATATAAATACACACAGCACACAGATATGCACACATATACATTGCACACTCAAACACACAGCAAACAGAAGTGCACACATGCTCAGAGCACACAGACACCCACCCATGCACACTCTACCTGGACATGCAGACACACAGTACACAGACATGTACACATACTCTACACACAGACATATGCACACACACTGCACACAGAAATGCACACACTACACACATTAATGTACATACAGCACACACACACATACACACACACACACACAACCTCTCTCTCTCTCTCTTGCACGTGAATGCACATGTGCCTTCCTTAGGGCCCTGCAGAGTGCCCAGCTTCTTCATTAAGGCTTTGCCGTGAGCAATGGCCAGAGAACTCAGGCACTAGAAGGTCTTTCCCACTATGGCTCCTACATGCCTTAGAGTATTCTCAGTGAACACCACCAGTGAACATTTTCAACATTCTAGAGGGCAAAGGCTCATTTCAGTGATACACAGAGGAAGACTTTCCAGATAGTTCCATGGGCATAGCCCCAGCGACTTCTAGGATATCTAGTAAGCCAAGGCACACCTTCTCAGTGAAGTCTAGACGTCAGCCTAAAGAACGAGTTCTCACCAGCTACTCAGTTTGCCACAGCAGTAGCAGTCCCCTCACATCTGCCACCTGCTGGTCCTTTTCCCCACCACCCATCTCCTTGGTTCACTGCTGCCCTGTTAGAGGCTATGGTCCTTTATATTAAACGTTCCCTATTCAAGTTGGTTTTTCTCTTCTGACTGAACCCAGAGGGAAATTTCATTCCCAAAGGCTGAGAGTCCATGGACACCTCCTTTTCATAGTCTAATAAATGCCACTGTTTTATTAATGTTAGCTACACTTACATTTTTTGAACTGAAGACGTTCCAACAAACCAAGACCGATAAAATTAGTAGGTAGACTATGATACAATAAATATTGCCTTCTTAAGTCCATAAATATAGCTTTAAAAATAGGTCTGAAGGCTGGGGAAGTAGTTCAGATGATAAAGTTCCTGCCTCCCAGGCATAAAGACCTGAGTTTCAGCCTTCAGAACCCACAGCAAAAAGAGCCAGGCATGGTGATCTGCAATTCAAGTGCCACAGAGTTGGAGAGAGGAAATTCTCGGGTGTGCTGGCTGGCTAGCCTAGCTTTCCAAGCTCAGACCAAGGAAGGGTCTTCGTCTCAAAAAGAGTGGGGTGAAGCCGGGCAGGGGTGGTGCACGCCTTTAATCCTAGCACTTGGAAGGCAGGGGTAGGTGGATCTCTGAGTGTGAGGCCAGACTGGTCTACAAGAGCTAGTTCCAGGACAGGCTCCAAAGCTCCAGAGAATCCTTGTCTCGAAAAAAAACAAACAAACAAACAAACAAAATAACAAAAAAAAGTGGGTAGGGCCTGAGAAATGACACTGGCGGTTGTCCTGCGGCTTCCACATGCACATGCGTATACATACATGAAAATCACACATATGAGAAAATAGATTTTCTATTCCAACTCTTGCACAAATTCAAATTCTTACTTGCACAAGAATAATAGAACTTTAGCTTCAAATTTGATGAGTAACTTATGAGTAAACTTTACATTTTGATTCTAGACTGTCTCCTAAGGAGCATGCTTCCTGCAGAATGCCCCATTATATTTAGTCAAAAACCTTTCTCCCAGGGAGCTGACAGTAACGATTCTCCAATAGTGAATCAATGGCATTAAGGTGACATTAAGCAGATAATGTTTTTATTGATCTGGAAACTATCCAAGATGGGCTGCATGAAAAGATGAAGATTTAATGTTAAATATAAATAAACTGGGCTGAGTGCTTTTAAGCAAAGAAAAAAAACCAGTTATTTTTAGCTTGAATGTTATGTTTTTGTTATTTTATGTGTTTATAGAAGTCGGCTGCTCTCCTCCCACTGTGCTAAACTGAAGTAATCTCTCCCGTTTTAGAAATAGAGATGAGTTTGCAATTATAAAAAGCAAAAATAATAAAGTCTGATGGTCATTAAAAGACATTCTAAGAGAAAAGGAGAAAAAGTAACATGTAAGTTAGTAGTCTTTTTTCAGATTCTGTCAAAAACCAAGGAAGGCCATTCCAGTTTGGACATGGAATCAATGCCACTGTTGTTCACAACTGACTGCTAAGCAGCAAGAAGCAGAAACACTGTAGTCAGAAGCTGGCACTAGATTTAGGTCAATGCATATTTCAAAATGCAAAGCGTATTGATTAAACTCAAACAAGTAGAACTATGAATCCTGGTTTAGTGTCTCCTTCCATCTGTGGTCTTTCTATCGAACTCTATGACTCTGATGCAGAGAGGAGGGACCTGAACACGAGCTCTTCTGTCAGCAGGACACAGAGGGAGGAGCAGTCAGCTCACTTTCAGGTCTCAGCCCAGACCTGGTCCTTAATTGCTAGAAGAGAAGCAAAGATGATGATATGACCCAGAGTTGAAAACACTATTATTTTTCTCACCTGCTATCTCAAGGTTGGATGGGTCTAAGAAATTCCAAATAATTTGGATCATAGGTCTTGCGAGTGGATTTGGGGCGCTGCGAGGGGTTGGCCTATGATAGGCATTTGATGACTATCCTGGGGAAAATGAGATGTTAAGAAGTAATTTGAACCACAGATGGTGACACTGACCTGTATTCCGTTCACTTGGGAGGCACAGGCAGAAGATTATGGGTTAGCGGCCAGAAGACTGCACAGTTAACCCGAGGCTTTTTTGTGATACCGTCTCTGTCTTTGTCTTTGCCCGTCTACACACCAAATATAGGCACACACAAACACACAATACACATTACACACAAGCATACGCACAAATATGTACACATATACACACACAAACATGCACATACATACATCTCCCATCTATGCACAAAAAACTTGACTGTGATATTTGAAACAAAATTTGAGTTTCTAAAACTTGATCTTTTAGAAACAAAAGGACTACATAGTTCCTTCTGCAAGAGGAGACTGTGCTGATTGAATTTTATATCAGTACACATGGGAAAAGCATCTTCATACTTGTCTTTGTTTAAGGTTTTCTTAACATAGTGAAGATTAACTGGAAGTTATATGAGGGCTGGTGAAAAATTAAAGCAAATAAGCCAAACAGGAGAATCATCTATACCTGTGGGAATGCAGAGTGACGGAAAAAGACACAGTGGTCATCGTCTGTACTGACACTTACACCTGAAATGTCCCCTGGCGATGTCATAAGACTGCACAGCAGCATAGATCCAGCAGTGTTACTGTTCTGACGAAGAGAGCAAAACAACAGAACCGAGGCCTAAATATTGTGCACTTAGGCATCTGGCTTTCACTATAATTTTTTTACAGTCTACAGCCAATGACCTCCTCTGAGTAAGAGAAGGGTAGAAAAGAGGGTCAAGAGGAAGAATGTCTTATTATTTTATTTTCTTGCTCCTGAACCAAGGCTGACCCCTTTTTATGTGAACTTTGTATGAATTTATATATCAACATACACATCAATTAGCTCCGCTTACCCATTTCTGGGCAGTTCACAACCACCTGTAACTCCAGCATGAGGGGGATCTTATGCTCTCTTCTGGCCTATGGGAGCACACACACATACACACATAAAAAAATAGATGAAATAAATCTTTAAAAACATTAATGAGTACAATGTTATGACGCACAACCAAAGGGAATGACGATGAGAAGTAGAGCTACCTGAGCACTTTGTGGGGACAGCTGCACTTTGTGGGGACAGCTGCAGCCAGGCCCCATTGCCAGCCTGGCAAAGAATCTTCGACGGATTCAGTGTTGTTTCCACCCAACACTGTAGTCCTCCGGCTATGACTGTGAGGAATAACCTGTGAGGTTCATGTCGGTGGATTTTGTTGTCACTCATAGAATGTAACATTCACAGAGGACCACAGGGATACAAGCTGGTGTGATTTGTCTAAGAGATCACACGGTTAAGGCCAATGAGGTGACTCGAGGATCAAAGGGCAAACTCATCAAACCTGGTGACCTGAGTTGGATTCCTGGAATCCCCATGAAGGCAGAGGGAGAGAGCAAACTCTACGATGTTGTCCTCTGGCCCGCACACATGGACAGTGGCATGACCCTCCCCCCAGACATCACAGACAATGATGATGATGATGATGGCAATGAAGAGGAAGAAGAACACATTTTTTCCATACTCTGAGCTAGCATTTTGAAGATAGCATTGGTGTGGGAAGTCCTTCTGTTTATGTGTTGCTTTTATTGGTTAATAAATAAATATGTTTTGGCCAGTGGTTTAGCAGAATAGAGTAAAGTAGGAGTTCCAAGCAGATAGAGGAGGAAAGAAGGCAGAGTCAGCGACACCATGTATTCTTCCACAGGAAACAGACACACCAGCACCTTGCTGGTAAGCCATAGCCATGTGGCGATACACAGATGAATAAAAATGGACAAATTTAAGATATAAAAGTTAGCCAGAAATATGCTTAAGCGATTGGCCAAACAGTATTGCAAATAATATAGTTTCTATGTGATTATTTTGGGAATCTGGGCATCTGGAAAACAAACAAGCAGCCTCCACCAAAATGGCATCATATTTTAAAAGTATAATATACTAGAATTACGTTTTAGCTGAAAAATGTGGTGATAAATTTTGTTTATGCTATAACAAATAAAGCTTGCCTAAAGATCAGAGTACAGAGCTAAGCCACTTGTTAGCCATAGAGGCCAGGCAGTAGTGGCACACACCTTTAATTTCAGCACAATGCCACTGTGGGCTCAACAAGATTGAATCTGTCTAAAAGAGAAACAGAGCTCACACAAGCCTTTAATTTCAGCACTAGGGGAGTGGAGATAGGAGTGATATGGCTAGGGAGAGAGAGGAATATAAGGTGTGAGGAGACAGGAACTCAGGGCAGTTTAAGGAGCTGTTTGAGGATGCAGTCTGAGCATGTAGTATGAGGATTAGTAGGGATAGGATAGCCTCTTGGTCTCAGCATTAGTAGCAGTAAGAACTCTAGAGCCTGATCACTCTGCTTCTCTGATCTTTAGGCAAGCTTTATTAGATACAGTGCAAACAAAATATTACCACAGATACATTTTTTCCTGTGGACTTTATTCATTAATTCACTAGCTACATAATGTCATAAGAAGAGTGACTGAATACACCAGAGAATAATCTTCAGTAGTGTGTACCATTTATTTTCACTCCACTGCTTTGTTATTTTTATAGAATTCTGCTAATCCTTTATAGATGTGAACTGTATCATAAAATTGTTACTCTACTACCCTGTACAACTCTTTATACACAAGGAAAGTAAAATAGCAGACAGATACTTCAGTGGATACAAAGGCTTTCTTCCTTCAAGCTGCAGAATGGATAGCTTTATGCCCTCTGTGCTGTCGTTATTAGATGGGTTGGTTTAGCTCCTGGGCATGAAGAATGTCATCTCCTGAAGAAAATGGCAGGAGATATATGATAATATGTACAGTGACTTCTTCATGCTTCCCAACAAATCATGCTGTTTTCTTCTAGATGAAAGCCTCAATCATTTGCCTCTGAAATAATCTTATTTCTTTTGGATGTATAAACAAGTCATTCTGTTATTTTGAAAGAATAAATAACCCTAATCTTATTTCCTCAAATGTATCATTAGAGACAAAAAGAGAATATACAAACTAAGGGTCATCATTTAAAAACCTTAAAGACGTGTTTGGAAATAAAATATGATCCAAGAATTTGTCAGGTGCCATTAATAGAACTAACCAATGAGTTATTATGCTGACCTTTGAATATTTTGTGGGAAATAAAGTTTAAGATTTCCACTAACCCCATTTTTGTTCGTCTGGCTGTGTTTTGGGAGCCTGGTGACCTCCTCATAATATTTTAAAACCATGGCAAAAATCAAAGCATGTATCTTTAAGAAAATATCTTGGGAAATCTCAAGATAAAAGATAAACTCAACTATATTTCTATAAGGATTCCTCATCATAGCTCATCATAAATGTACAAGTCAAATTATAGTTGGCATTTTCTTGAAACGCATATTTTAAAGAGATATTTCAGACTCAAGTATGTGATTTAGTCTTACTATTTAGGCAAATTTATCCAAGTAAGCCCCATACTACTTTGTTTTCCCACAAGAAGCAGAAGGGGGTGGATGGTAGATACTGCGACATTCTTGACCTCATCCTAACAATAACTATTCATTTTTAAAAAATGCTTGGTTTTGTGTAAGTGGGACTCATCTCTGCTTCTTTTGTATCTGTCAACTTTGTTTATGTAACTGTCTTAATTTATAATTCCAGGGAAAATATCCCTCTACATCAACAATAATTTTTCAATACCAGAAATAATATGTTTCCTTCATACAATGATATTTTTAAGCCTAATTAATTAAAAAAACTCTAAATATTAGTGGATAGTTACAATTTGTTGATGCATGACAGTGGAGGCACAGAGAACTTTAAGTTGTATTATTGCAATAAGTCAACCAGATATCCCCCAAACATCTAGATAGGAGCTCTGTGAGCTCTTAGGGATAAGGCATTCCCCATGAAAATAAAGCTAACAGTGTGTGAGGAGGAGAGGCAGATGTGTTCTCTGACTGAATTGCATTGGGGAACAATACCCAAATATGGCCTCAAAATCTCTCAAAAAAAAGTTGTGTGACGCAAAAGAGAGCTCTAGCAGATTAGATGGCTAACACTTTAATTTGTTCTAGATGCATTCATGGGGGAAATCATTTTACTGTGATTTGTACAGAGGTTTTTACTGCATAGCAGAATGACTTTAGTCAAGATTTGCCTTCTAAAGGAGCAGAAGAGAATAATTGTAATCTTCTTATCACAAAGAATTAAGTACTTGAAATTACAGTTTTGGTCAATATCCTAATTTGGTCATTGTACAATGTAAAGCTGTATTAAAAGACAACACTATATTTTTTACAATGCTGCAATTATTATAGTTTAGTTAAAAATGAGATGTTTGAAGGCAGCTTATTGTACAGAGCTGAGAGAAGGCATTAGTGACGAGAAGTCAAGGGAGAACCCTGCCTTGTGAGGCCTGAATGTGAACACATACATGAAGATATGTTCCCCACTCCCCTTCTTGATTAATTCAGGACATTATGCTTTTGACCCTTGGCTCTTCTCATTTTAAAATCATTCAGGTAGGCCCACCACTTTCCTGCTTTTGATTTACAGAATCTGTTAGTGAGTAGAGGAAGCTGAGAGAGCCAGGAAGATAGGGCAAGTAAGAGGAAGGGCCATGGTCTGGGGCTCAGGGAAGCAGTTTTGAAGGTTTAGTTAGATAGGCTTTGTAAAATTAGAATAAGACATTTAGACTTTGGGATTGAGAATTTTTAAAAGATATTGCCGTCAACCATGAACTGGAACATATGTTACACACTTCAAGACTTCACTGGATAAAAACAAGCTCCAGCTCCTGGGCTTCTCTGAAGCAGCCCATAGATGATGAGTTCCCAGCGGCCTGTTTGTACATAGTGGCATCATGAGCCTCCATTTTATTTCCAGGTCTTCCCTTTAAGGACGCTCCCTCAGGACCAGATTCTGAGTTCTCTTGATCCAGATAGCCATGGTTTAGAGAAGGTGATTTTGAAGTGTGTCAAAATCTTTGTTTTTATAAGAATATGATGTTAACTCTTCCCACATTTGTATTTTTATTTTAAAATTATTTGATGATTAGAAATGATATTTGAGTCACTATTAGAAACAGTAAAATCTCCAACTTGTTTATTCTCATTTTCATTTCCAATGTCATTATTAAGAGTTTCATGGTAAGTTTCTATCCTTTTACATTATATTTATTATATGTGTTTTGTTTAATGTATGTCCATATACCACCATGGCTGTGAGCTATCATATGGGAACTGGGAATTAAACCTGGGTCCTCTGGATGGTCAGCTGATGATCTTAACCTCTGAGCCATTATATACAAATGATCATGTATTCTTTGGTATCCTTTCTAGTTCCTTGTAACTCAAGACCAGCCCCACAGTGAGCTCACATCATTTCCATAAGAGTGTCTGCTGAGTTCTGCTGAGTGATCCATGATCTACACTGCACATTGCTGGCAATCTCCACCGTTATATGTGTTAGTCAAGCTTCTGCATCTCTCTAGCCACATACCCGAGGTAAACAACAGAGGAGGGATGGATTCAGGCTTGTGGTTTCAGAGGGGCCAGTCCAGCTTGGAGGGATGAGGGTGGTGTGGGAGGTCCTTCTGTCTATATGTTGATTTATTGGTTAATGAATAAAGAAACTGTCTTGGCCTGTGATAGGGCAAAAGAACAGAGGTAGGTGGGGGAAACTAAAGTGAATGCTGAGAGAAAGGAGGCAGAGTCAGAGAGACACCATGGAGCCACCAGACACAGATGCTGGTCAGAACTTTAACTGGTAAGCCACAGCCATGTGGCAATATACAGATTAATAGAAATGGGTTAAATTAATATAAGAGTTAGCCAATAAGAAGCTAGAGCTAATGGGCCAAGCAGTGATTTAGTTAATATAGTTTTTGTGTGATTATTTCAAGTCTAAGCTAGCTGGGCGACCAGGAACCAACAAGCAGCTCCCTCCTCCTACGTGAGGGTGGCAGCACAGGTCACACCATAGCAAACAAGGATGAGAAGGAGATCGTACTTCCTAGATAGCTTTCTCTGTTCCTGCTTTTAACCCATCTGGTGGCCAGCCTATGAGATAGAGACATCTGCTTCTAGGGTCAGATTTTCTCACTTAGTTAATTCTCTCTAAATACTCATCCACAGACATACTAGCCCAGTACTTCCCTGGTCTATCTATAGGCACTTCTCATTCTAGTCAAGTGGAGAATCAAGAATAAATGTCATAAACCTTTTTCTGTTGACCGAGGTTTCTGTTCTGCACAGTCCCATAGTCGTTCAGTCCCAAAGAAATATACAGAGGTCTACATTAATCATAAACTCATTGGCCAGGTAGCTCAGGCTTCTTATTAACTATTATAACTTCTATTAGCCCATAATTCTTATCTGTGTTAGCCACATGGCTTGGTACCTTTTGTGGCGAGGCCATCACATCCTGCTCCCTCTGTGTCTGGGTGATGGCTATAGACTCTTCCTCTTCCAAGCATTCTCCTGTTCTCATTGGCCTGCCTGGCTACTGGCCAATCAGCAGTTTATTAAACAAGTACAAGAAACAAATCTTTATAGGGTAAAACCATTGTCCCACAGCATTCTACTTGAAGTTTGTTTTTTTCTTAACACAATTGGCTTTTGGGTAAGGAACTGCCCATGCCTCAACTATTGACAAAGTACATGGTATCCAGACTGGATAAGCAGGACACAAAGAAAAGGACTTCTAAACCTTGCCAAGACAGGTTAAGATGGTTCTAAAATTTTTTCTTCCTCTAAAAATGGTTTGTTAGGCCGGGTGATGGTGGCGCACGCCTTTAATCCCAGCACTCGGGAGGCAGAGGCAGGTGGATCTCTGTGAGTTCGAGACCAGCCTGGTCTACAGAGCTAGTTCCAGGACAGGCTCCAAAGCCACAGAGAAACCCTGTCTCAAAAAACCAAATAAATAAATAAATAAATAAATAAATAAATAAATAAATAAAATAAAAATGGTTTGTTAGTGACTCTAGGCCTTAGCCAAAGTTAGTTGCTTCAAGTTTGCAAATGAGTCTTTGGGTGATTGCTCAGGTAGCCAATTGTCTCTGTAATACACTGCTCAACTCAAGTAATATATATTATCTCCCTTTTCAGGCCTTCGATGGGGTTGAAGATTAGATAGTCGTAGTTATCTTCTTATGATTTAGACAAGCCTATTTCTGATGCAAGACTTAGACCCTTTGGAATAAAATGTTTATTAAAATATTTATCATGTGTTCCTTGCTTAGTATTTTTTATGTTGGTTATAATTTTCTACTTGATATCTTTTCTTATTGTATATAGTTTTGTATTGTGTTTGGATCGCTCTTGTTTAGACAAAAGGGAAGGTGAAGGGGAAGCTTTGTCAACCAATTATCTTTAAGACTTCTGGGCTGGTCAAGGTGAGCTCAAATATACCACACTGAGCAACAGTTCTATAACGTGCTTCGTTTCTGACATCTTAGGGGTCCAGTTTAGGTCAACAAGGACCTCGTTTTAACATAGGCACCCAAAGGCCCTAATATGTGCTTCTAGAGTCAAAACAAAGAGGAGGGTATGTAATGACCTGACAGAAGCATCTAAACTCCTGGGTTGTGTGTAACACTTTTCTTCAGCTGTGCTAAAGACAAATTACTTCAAAGAAGCGGGAACGTAGTGGTCTTCTGTGCTCGGAGATGTGAAATCTGGAAATAGATGGTGAAAGCAATTCAAAGCACCATACTCTTTAATGCATATAATTTCTTATCTGGAATCACGTCCTAAGTCCTAGTTACTTATTAGATGCCAATATTTAATTTTCTTTTTTAAAAGACTTTTATTTTTAACTATGTGCATGCGTGTGTCCGTGTGTAGATCTGTACATGTGAGTCCACACTGCTCATGGAGGCCAGAAGAGGCACTGGATCTCCTGGAAATGAAGATTTGGATGGTTGTGAGCCTTCTGCCATGGGTGCTGGGAATCGAACACAGGGTCCTCTCTGTAACCAGCCCTTAAAGGCTGAGCCACCTCTCCAGTCTGAGATGCCAATATTTTATAGCCATGCCTCCTAATTAATGCCTTAGATGAGACTTTAGTTCTATATAAACATAGTAGAGCCCAAGAATCTCTAACAATGAACCCACTGCTGATAAGACCACCTGACACCAGCCCACTGGACCCACAATATAGACTTCCAGTTCTAGCCGCTCCCTACTGGAGACAATTGGCCTCGCAAATCAGGATCCTAATTTCTCTACTATAACAAAGGCTAAGCATACAGCAGGGTTTTGTTTTGTTTTGTTTTGATTTGGTTTGGTGTTTTTTTTCTAGCACTGGATTCTTGGTATGCTGCATAAGCCTGGTACTGGCTCCTTGCAGTCTTTAGTAACAACGAATGCTAACTGATTCATGGTCAACTGCTTTCTTTAGCTATTTTAAAATTTCAATTTTTTTTTTCCATCACAGTTGAGAAAGAGCAAAATCATCTGTGAAACAGTCACACTAGACTTGGCTCAAAACAAAGGCTCTGGCTAGAGAGCCTGGAAGAATGCTTATTGGGTATTCCCTAGACTAACATACTTCTCAGCAGAGACAAGCGCATACACTGTAGTCATGGAAAATCTGGGAAACCAAAGTGCTTGAAAATACCATTTACACTACATCGAGCTGGAGCCCACGCGGGCAGCGTAAATCTTTCCCATATGTGACGACTGCTCGCTGCCCAGCTTCCAGTCCTAAAGACACACGACAGCCAGCCGGAGCTCCTTCTTAACTTCTAGCTGCGGCCTGCAGTCCTAAAGACACACGCCAGCCAGCCAGAGCTCCTTCTTAACTTCTAGCTGCGGCCTGCAGCTGTGGTTATGCCTGAAACTGCAAGGACAGTTCTCTCATAAACTGGAGAGATATTTCATCTTCAGAAGAGCAACACAATGAAAATTTGCATTTCAGGTACAAATTGAAACCATTTTCATATCTCCGGCCAGGTCTAAAACCTAATGAAATTAAATTGCCTTTAAAATTGTAGCTCCACCAAAACTAGAGTTGGCCACAACATAAATGATGTTGAACTCTGACTGATATCCGAAACACTCAATGTTCTGACCCAGTGTATACTGACCTTCTCCACTCAGCCAAGATCTCTGGCATTAGAGTCATTTGTGTTGTCTCATACAGGACATGAGGCTTCCTAAGAAGGGCAAGGTGGCCAGGGAATTACCACATTTCCCAAGGCATTTGGTTGACTTTAAGTAGGGTTTCTCACAGCATTGTTCGTATGCCACTAGCTTCGAAATTACCCAAAGCCTTTGCTAAAATGCACATCCCAGAGTCCTCTCCAGATGAGCTGGACCAGATGTTTCAAGAATGGGCAGGGGAAATCTTCATTTTAAGCTGTTTGGGTTAATTTTGTATCTAATAATCACACACAGATTTATTGAGGATAGTGGAAAAGGATATGTAAAACTAGGACTTTGGAAAACAAGCCAGAAACACAGGTGATGAGTCAATAAATAGTCCTACTTGGGCATTAAAGTGGGGTGTGCACCAATATGGTGGCTGTGAGGAAAAAGCAAACTGGGGGTGGACCTGGCTCTCTCAATGGAATTCTTCCATACCCCTACCTAGCCTTACCTCTCAGAGTGGACACTAGTTCTCTTAGAATGCAGAAGAGTAACTGGCACTCACTGCCCACCTAATGGCTTGGGTAGCCTGCTCCTGACCCCACAAGGACAGACTATGGTATGCCGGCAGCACGCTCAGCTTTGCTTCCCTATCTGGTTCCACTTGAATTCAGACTTCACCCTGGGCTCTGTAGGGTTAATTCACTTCCAGTTCTATTGTAGGTTGAAGCTTTGCTTCTTACAGATTTAGTTCTTGTCAGTTTCCAATGTTCAGTTACTGATGAGTGCATGTCTCATTCTTAAGTAGAGTAAAAAGGCAAACAGACCACCATCACAACAACAATGAAGCCAGTCCTGCCCCTAACCCCACCTGTCTATGGGCTGGCTTTATGGGGCCAGGCTTATTTAGAAAGCCCTTTCTTAGCCTGCTGTTGAATTCCAGGGTAGACTCATGTTATAAAGCAACAACTGTGTAGAACGATTGGGTAAAAAACAAATAGCTTTTTTTTTTTTGGTGAGTATTCCTTAAGATAACGCGAATAAGGCTTTGATGTCTTGGGGAATCATACTTTTGGTGAAATAGAAAGGAAACCCAGAAACCCTTCTGAGTTGTCTAAAATGAAGGCTGTCCTGTGGGGTCAATCTCTTTATCCCTTCATCTTACTCGGACTTTACACACAGAATTTTACATTTGGTCTTTTAAGCCTGGAAATCCCTGTCGTGCCGAAGAAAAGCAAGTATACTTTGCACTTTAAGCTGTTATTTCAACACCCTAATTTTCTATGTAATACAGACTACTAAACGTAGCGTGTTTAAGTTGAAATACTGACATGCTGAAGAATGAACGTTGGCTCTACAAAGCCAAGTGTGTGTGTTCTTATTCTTTTTTCTACCACAGGCTGAAACTCAGTCTAGGAATTCCTTTTAACCGAGCATTGTCTGGTGTCAGGAACATAGATTCCTCTTCCTACATCCCGAGACAGGGAAGGTGCCAAGGTATTCAGCCTTGGAACACATGGGTGTCTCTGGAATTCATCCCGCAGACCTGAGTCCTTTCCTTTAGCTCCCAATGTCTGGATACCTGCAAGTTTAGCTTGGCCTTTTCCAATTCTACTTGAGGCTGCCCACAGGGCAAGGAGTAACTTGGAGAGTATTCTGTACATGTCTGCTGCGATGCTTATTTCTAGTATTTTTGTAGCATAAAAGCATTAAAACTTGATTTAAGGTTTTCAGCCTCCATGTCTTCTATATAGAAAGTGGTTCACATTTTCCTCTGATGTTAGATCAGACTCTGCTCTGTGTTTCCACTTCTGTCTCCCATGAATCCAACAGGCAGAAATTAGTAGAACATGGGTTTTATTTAGCATTCCACTGTCTTCCAGAGTGTGGTATGTCTTCATCTCTCACCTGATTTTCCCCTGTGTCTCATATACCACGTGTTTGTGGGGTGATAGCAAATCATGTGCTTGTGGAGATGTAGGAAAAAAAATCTCTTTTTATTGTTGTTGTTGTTGTTGTTATTATTTTAAGTTAAACTTTGAATACAAAGCTTTTGTGAAAGGAGGTTGAGTTTTTGAAACTCAAAGGGTACAAACAAAAATAGCTCAAACTCCAAGCTGTTATTACAGAAATAAACAAAATTCCTTTCTGAATTATCCTTTTTACGGAGAAATCCTTGTCATAAAAAGAATGAGACGTGAGAAAAGCCAATGGAATGGATTTGGTCATACATTAACATTTCAAATAGTTATTGAGTATTGATGATGGGCCCGTTATCATGTAATGGGACAGAAATCGTGATGCTGGGAAGGACTCTAAAGCAGGTACTCTTAATGAAACCCTGACATGATTGCTACTTTAGTGAGAAGAAACATATGTGTAAAACAAGACACCGAGCCACCCTGCTACTCATTCTTGTATAAATATACATCGGATAGGATTCACACCTGTTTGTGCCAGCCACACTAGAGCAATATCGAATCTCAGTTTTTAAGATTTACTTTTTAGGTACTACCCTACCCACTGGTCATCAAAGACTTAAGATAGACCTGATAATTCTCCTAGAATTTATGGTCCAGCTGAACAAGGACGATGGGGCAGACACTAAGCCCTGACCCAAAGGAATGTCTCAGCAGAGCTCTAGAGGAGAGAAGGGGACAAGCAGGACTGGGGACAGGTAGCTCAGAAGTAACAATTTCTAGGACAACAAGATCTAGGAATGGTCTACTCTGAAAAAAAAAAAACAAATAAAATAAAAACTCAAACCAAAGCAAACAAAAACGGAGTAGCATCTGTGTGTGGTAAATGCCATGGAAGATGAGGAGGTGGAGACCATGTCTTTAGGTGAGGAAGAAGGCAGAGACAGGGACAGACCTTCCTGAAGATGGGGAAACATTCACTATGGACGCATAGCAAGTACTTTATCCTTAGCTACTTCCCCCTGTATCTTTTGTGGGTGTTTATGTTCATAAAAACATAGAAGTTCCATAACATAATACTGATATTATTGAAATGTACAAGTGAATCTCTGGCATGGTTTACATTACTCCCAAGAACCCTATAATACATTAGAGGGTTTGCCTTGCAGTGAATCATACTTTATTATGTTATGCACATCACGAATTCCCATTCCGGACCCTCAATAAGTTTAAAATCCAGCAAACAGGGCATAAATGCCTCCTATTCCAACCACAGCTCTGCACACTCTGTTCTGCGTGTCCCCAGCACTGAAAGATGGCTGGGAAAGGAAAAATAATGCCCTGCTCTATTTCTGTGGTGAATTTAGGACTGTAAGTTAATATTCCAAAACTTGATAGTATGGGTGCAAAATCTTTATAGCAGAAAACCATTCCAAACGTATGTGTCCATTTAGAGTTCAGTTGTACTAGTTTGGATTGTTTTGAGCAGTGGAAATAAATGGAAACTTAGTTCCTATGCTTTTAAGACCACTACTCCACTTCTCTATCATAATTGTGCAGCTTGATATGATAATAATAAAAAACTGATTAATGAAATAGACTAGAATGCAGAATTCTAATGCTCTGGAAAATATAACTGTAGTGAAGTGATCTCCAGGAGGAAGCTCTAGAAAAGACACTCACAACAGCCTCTAGGAAACAAAGACTGGGTACAGGACACATGGTCATCCTCCAGGAAACGCAGATTGGGTACAAGGACACATGGTCATCCTCCAGGAAATGCAGACTGGGTACAAGGCGACATGGCCATTCTCTCTACCTATAGATCACTTCAGAAAAACTTAACTACCCCAAGACTCTAGGACAAAAGTATAATGAGGAGCTTAAGCTGTTGTGGGACATTGTTCACTGTGAGAAGATGTGTCATTGTGGCTGGTTTAATAAAGAGCTGAATGCCCATAGCTAGGCAGGAGCTATAGGCGGGACTTCTGGTCATAGAGAGAGAACTCTGGGAGGAAGAAGGTTACCAGCCAGAGACAAAGAGGAAACAGGAGGTGTAAGATAAAAAGGTGAAAAGCCACAAGCAAAACATATATTACTATAAATGGGTTAATTTAAGTTATAAGAGCTAATGGGATGAGCCTAAGCTAAGGTCTAGTTTTCATAATTAATAAGTTTCTGTCATTTTGGGGAGCTGGCTGGTGGGACAGAGAAATACTCATTACATTAAGCTCTTACACTGAATTTTACTTTCAACTGATTACGGTATCCTATGGAGTTCTTTTTAAATTATTGTTTGTTTGTTTACATAGTGTGTTTGCTTGCTCACGTGTGTGCGTGTGCATGTGTGTGTCCTATATCTCAGGGTGGGTAGGTGAGAGGACAACTTAGAGAAACCAATTCTGTCTTCCATCATGTAGTAGGTTTCCAGGTTTGGCAGCAAGTGCCTTTTCCTACTGAGGCATCTCACTTACCATGGATTCTTAAATCCAAATAGTAGAAACAGTCTGCAAATGGGGTCATGTAGTGTCAAACTGCCCAAGATAGGTTAACTGGTTACTCTGCTTGCTTGTGTTATGATTCTTAGACAGAATCTTGAACAAGAAAGAAAGCTAATGCAAACACTGACTAAAGTATTATTTACTTGTGCTGGTTGTTAAAAAGAGAAATAATTTTACTTTTATTGCTACTCTCCCTTTTGAAGATTTAGTCTTTCTTTGTTTTACATGCATGTATGATTGTCTGCATGAATGGCTGTACACCATAGGTGTGCAATGCCCATGGAAGCAAGAAAAGAGAATAAAATCCACTGGAATTGGAGTTACAGATGGTTGTGCGCCACTGTGTGGGTTTTGGGAACTGAATGTAGGCCCTCTGGAAGAGCAACCCCTTCTCCTAACTGAGGAGCCATCTCTCCTGCAGCTGTTCCTTTTCTTGAAAACAACAGCCTGAGATCCATTTTCTCAAAATGAGTCCTCTTAAGCATGGATGCCTAAGTGAATGGGAGATGCACAGAGCACGGAACAGGCACAGAAGGGCTGGAAATAGTCAATTTGTCAACTTTTAGATGGGGAGGCTGAGCCTCAGAAGGACGAGGGTCTTACATATGTCAACTCATGTACATGTGCTAACAAGACCTCAAATAATGAAATTCAACTCAATAGCCTTTGTTCTTGTCTATGTAATAAAAAGTTATTGAAATGTTTTGGTTATATATCTGTCCATTCCATCCATCCATCTGTCTGTCCATCTGTCCTTCCATCCATCCATACTTCCATCCATTCACCAACCCATTCACACACATACTCATCCATCCACTCATCCATCCCTCCACCAATCCATCTATCTACCCATCCATCCACCCACCTACTCACCCACCCACTCTCCACCCATCCACCTACCCATCCACCCATCCATCATCTTTGCTTTAAATTGACACACATGCAGTAGACAGTGAAGTGATGCAGAAAGACTTAGAGAAAGAACAGTGATGAGGCACTAACCTAACAAGAGATAACCAAGTTTTCTGCAAGATGGTGGCCTTGGGAATAAAGAGAGAAATATGTCAAGAACATATATTTGTAAATGCTATGGTAAGTGCATAGTGGCTCATACCCTTAATCCCAGCACTTGGGGAGTATAGGCAGGTAGGTCACCGTGGAGTTTGAAGCCAGCTTGTCTTACACAAATAGGCATTGCAGTCCAGGCAAGTCTCCATGGTGAACCCATGCTAACAAAACAAAACAATCTGTGATATTTAGTGTCTGCTCTTTAGGGCAAGAGAGGACCCACAAAGCGAGGGTTGGTTTCAGTGAGTTAAGCTTAGGACAGGTTTGCTGGGTAGAGACCTAAGCTGGTGGCACTGGAGCTATGGGACTGTATGAGAAGGCAGAGAAAGGGAAACAAAGATGCCCTGGAGACAAAGAGAACCAGGGACACAATACCCCACACTAACAGGCAGAATTACATCAAGGAGCCTGGCAGGGAAAAGCGTGAATGGCAAAAAGCAGAAGGTACTGACAAAGAAAAATCCCTGCAGAGACTGGTGGCTGATTCGACCTCCCCTGGCAGCCCTCTTTGGGTAATTTGGGTTTTGTGATAGATGTGCATACTTCAAAGCAGGATGGCATAGAGACAGGTGCGGAAACACACAGAGAATGCAGAAATATTTGTTGTCACAGGGAGAGGGCATGTGGCTGAGAACGCTGGTTGCTATTTTTAGTGTAGCGGAGACCCGAGCATCAATTGTGCACCGAGGAGAAGCAAAGGTGCGAGTAGCGGGGCGCAACTTGCAAAGCGAGTCTTGGGTCTGTCTTCAAAAGCTTTTCTGTTTAAAAGTCTCACAAACACCAGTGGCCCAGGAAATGCCTTAGCAAATATTCATTAGCAAAATGACAGCCATTTCCCAAGTTCCCATAGCCTTCATATGTTTATCACTCCTTGTGTGAGAAAGACCTCTGGCATGGAATCTTGACCTCTTCCTTGGAGGGAAGAGAGAACCTTTCCCTCCCCTGGGAGCTGTCAGAGAAGAGGGGACTCGGCTGACCTCTTCCTCAGACTGAAGCGGATGATGCTATCCTTCCTGTCCCGAGTGAATGCATCCCCTCAGACGGAACTCATGCGAGATGGACAGGCTAAGGACAGAATAACTCACCGCTCTGTCCTGCCTTCTCCAAAGTGTGTACAATGGTACAAAGTTTCCCACAATGTCTACAAAAGTAAACAAGATGAGAAAAAAAAAAAAACAAACAACAAAAATGTTCCCAGTCTACAATTCTGCCTTTTAAATAGTCAACTTCAGATTCCATGATGCTTTTTCTTCATAGAAAATTTAAAATTCCAAGTGAACTCTGGCTAATGGCAGTTTTATGAGTTTATACCAAAATCTAAAGAAGTGTAGGCATTTTGGTGTGACTCAATGGCCGTGTTTCTTTCCTAACACCCTCAGAAAAGCTCAGCATCAAGTATGACTGCTCATCAGGAAACATTAAGTCTTGTTCCCTGGATTCTAGTTTAGGAGGAGATGGATCCCAGTGCTTGTGGAGAACCCTACCAGTTGAAGCTTGACAGGGCCATAGCAGATGTTATCCGTGAGTGCAAACCTGCTTTGGTTTATAGAGAGCATCCTCTTTCCTTCCCTTCTAGTTCAAAACCTATCAAATCAACCCCCCGGCCCAAACTGACCTTTATTCACAACAACTTTGACTTTTTAGAAAATTTGCCTTGTGAAAATTGATTCAGTGAAAATGAGCCCATGATAAAAAGTCCATCTTTGGTTCATATTTCCAGTGCTTAAAGCCTATGCTTCAACTGGGATATATTTTCCATCCAGGGAAGTCCTTCTATTTATCAAACTCAAGTTGGGTGCAGAAGCATACAAAGATTCTGGACAGCTCCAATCACATGCAGGTCCAAAGTCACATTACACACAAAGGACTTTCCCCAGGGCATGGCTTGGAACTGAAGATGTTGCCACCAGCATGGTTCTGAAGTAAGTCGTATGACCAAGAAACTGGCAAAGGATTCTGTGGAATGTTTGAACTGATAATGGTCGTGCACTCATATAGCCCCTTTGTTGGCCAGTGGCTTTACTAGCCACTGTTTATTTGGTGTGTGTCGGGGGTATGGGTATGTGGGTGTATGTATATGAAGACAGATTAATGAAAATGATTATTATCATTCTCAAGACCATTGAGAAACTAGTAACTCAGCTTTGTTCTGTAATACAACACAAAAATGTTGGAAGGTAAGAGGACACCTGTTGTCATATATTCAACACACATGGCTTGTAAAGATTATTTTATGCCAAGTTTTTACATTTTAATACAACTTGAAAGTAAGTCAGAATTCCCTTAAGAAATCCAAATCATCGTCCACACAATTAGCCTGGTAGTACCCATTTCTTTCTCCCTATAGTGTGGCCTCCATACAGAAGAACAGTGGGCACTAGCGGCACTTTGTGTCTTTAGGCTTCCCCACAAAGTCGGATCATGCTTTGTTCAGCCATGCACGCATGTGAGCAGCGTGCCTGTGAATGAGCTTAAACAAAACTCTTGTGCTTGACGAATATTACGTCTGTCCCTCAGGATCAGTTACTCCCTGATTTCTCAACACATACCTCCAGAAACCTTATAAAAAGGAAGCCAAACAGCACTTATTTTTTTTAAATCCAATGCAGGGATGTGTTCTGTGTTCCAGAACAGCCTCCATGGCAACCTCTACTACAAACCACAACTAGGAACTTGGGCTTGAGCCAAACATCTCCCGAGCACCCAAAATAGATGTCAGTGTGTCTGTGCCCTTTTCTCAGCAGAGAAACACACTGCCTCTCAGTCCATCCGTGCTTTCACAAGCTTGTGTGCTCTGCTTTGTTCTTTAGGTTGGCAATCACAAATAATTAATAATTATGGAAGAGGATCTGAGGTTGTAGGGAGCCACTAGAGATAACACCAACTTGTTTTGCGTAGTAAGAAAATTCATCATTTTTAGAGGGACAATGCACATAGAAATAAAAATAAAACCTGAAAAGCAATACAGGGATTATGTGAACTTTTGATTGAAGTAACACCCTTGAACACAGTAGGACGAACCCAAGAGGCATCACTGCGTTATTGAAAAAAAGTGATCACGTGTCCTCATGCTAATTCCTAATGGTCTGGGAAACATCAAATTTCTTTTAGTTCCCTCTAGAAAGACATAGAACCATTTGGAAGATTTCAGAGAGGTCAAGATCTGCCAATGGTCGACAGGGCATTTTCACAGGCAAACTTGCCAACTTCCCATGTCAAGAGCCCACGTCTCCATTTCCTGTTTATAGGCTAGCAGCAAATATTTCAAGCTAGCCGGCCAGGCCTGGGGTTAACAATGGTACTTCAAATGACAGAGGATCTTGGGATCCATTCTGTCAATCTTCTGACCAGGTTGTAGCCTTTCCTTCTTTGGTTTCTGGGAGTCCCTAGAGGAGTTGGTAAGGAGGAACAGTGGCGTATGCTGTGCTTGGTAGGAAAGTTGCTCCTTCAAGGTGGGTAAGGCTAAACCGTTATAAACTTTATCTTATTTTTGTTAAGAGTTTCACATATCCCAGGCTGACTTCAAACTTATATGACTGAGTCTGACCCTGAACTCCTGTTCCTCCTGCTTCCATTGTCTGAGTGCCGGTAGTACAGCCTTTTACCCCAACACCAAACTTACACTGTTCCCTGGAATTTAAAAAGAAACGACAACAAAGAGAAGCAAGAGTTAAAATGACCAATTATGTAGAGAGGCAAGCTAGTGGTGAAACCCTCATTTAAAGTGTTTTTCTTATTAAATCTTCTAAGTCCTGGGCTGAGGAAGTAACAGCGATGCCTGGACCTGCCGCCTCCCACTCCTCTTCTGGATGGGCTCTGTATTGATTCTACAGTTCAAGCTGAAGATGTATTGGCCCCTCCCCTTCGGCTAAGAAAGTCGGCATATACCTCCTATCCAACACATACAATAGAAGTCAAATATCACACAGGACAAGATTGGACACGGCTGAAGACAGCTTCTGGATAAATTGACAAAGATCATTTGGTTCCTGAAAGGAAAACAAAACAACCCCAGCAGCTCCGAAGCCAGCAGCCACAAAACAGTACAGCTAAAGCCCGGACTCTTTGACAGATTGCATTGTCTCACAGTAAGGAGGAAAAAGAAAAGGAAAAGTGAAGATCAAGTGCCCACCGAACTCTTGTACCCCGAGCAAACGGACCCTGAAGATTTCAGCGAGGAAAAACAGTACCTTATAAGTAATTGGTCTTGTCTAACACAGCTGGTCCCAGAGTCGACTCGTTTAACTGTCTACTGCCTCCAGTTTAAAGTCAATTCTGTTGGCAAGAAAGCACAGAGCTCGTCTGGAAAATATTGTTTGGACATAAACTGTTCCTTTTGAAGCAGTGGTAGCTATATTTAAGTTTCTTGTAGACAGACTATAATCTCTTCCTGCAGCTAATTTCCTTCCTCCTCCTTCCCCAGACTTAGTCAGTATCCTCCTATCCCATATATTGAAGAAAGAGACAGAGAAACCGGGGGAAGGGGGGCGGGAATATACCTTAAATAATGTAGTATTTGAGCATTTGGAAAAAGAGTAGAACACAAAGAAGATGATAGAGTTATAGAAAGTTCACAGAAGCCCAGTGCTTTCTCATTCTGCTGATCAGGAAAGGGAAGCCAAGAGAAAGCAGAAAGTTTGAACTGAATGCCATCAGCCAGGCAGCTCGATTGTTAGTGGCTCCATTAACAGATAAGGTTTCATGACTACCGGTTCAGCGTTTCCACCGCACTGGGCAACTGGGAGGAAATGACCTCTGCATCATTATAAACCGCGTGAAGGCATTGGCAGCGAGCAGGGAGACAATTAGAACGTGGGAACCACTTGCCATCTGTTATCTCAGAGATAACATCTTCCTCAGCTTCAAACTCCTTAGTATTGAAAGTTCTCCCAGAATTTCGGTTCTCTTTGCATACTTGGGAATTATGTTTTCCGGAGAGTTGTATGATGCTGGAGTTGCTCCTATTGAGGGTTGTTCCTACACACTAGCCTCCACAGAGCCCACTCTAGGAAGAGATCCTCATATGAGTGGGGTTAGGTTTAATCTGTGATATTTCTGTTCAGCATCAAAGAGAGGGACACACAGCTCTACGGCTCCAGAACTAGAAACATCTTGGCTCTGTGTGGTTTCTATGTGTGTGCACAAGGGTACATGCACACGTTATGTGAGTATGTGTGGAAGCCAGAGGGTAACCCTAGGGGCATACCTCAGTTATTTCTTGAGACAGCATCTCTCGCTGGCTTAGAACTCTTAGACAAGCTTGGTATGGTTCCCCAGGATCCATCCATCTCTGCATCTCCAGTGCTGGGGTTACAGACTCAAGCCACAGTGCCAGGATCTTTAAAGAATTTTAAAATCTTCTGTTTACAAGGCAAGGAGTTTACCCATGTTGTCATCATCCCAGCCCAATGGGAGGGTTCTTCCTGCCTGCAGTGTGTCAAGACATTGTTCACCATACATGCCCATTTGTTTATTCATTCACTTATTTCTATGTGTACAGTACACATACATGATTGTGTGGTGTGTTCACACACACACGAAGGTGTAGGTAACTTGTGTGACCATGAATACAGAAGTCAGAGGGAAGTCTGATATCTTTCTGTATTGATTGCTCACAGGTTTGTGTGTGTGTGTGTGTTTCTTGTGTGTTGTTTTAAGTCTGTATATCTTGCTGAGCCAGAAGCTCACAGTAATGCATCTCTGCAAGTGACTTTCTGCACACCCTCCTGTGGGTCGGCCATGAGAAATTATGGGAAGTAAAGATGGCATCCCAGAGGGCTCTAGAGAGTTGTATCTATGCAAGCCATCTCTAAACTCTTGAACTCGGGCCAAGCCAGATAAAATCCTTGACCTGCCAGCATATCTTTTATGAATATGTGGTGTACACTGAACTAGATACTTGTATTTTTAGTTCTTCTAGCTCCAGGATACCCCTTCCCCCCCACCAATTGACCATACTCTATAGCAGTTTCTGACGTAGAAGACAGCCTGGAACCAGCCCTGTCCTATACTGATTGTTTCAACATGTTTCTGTTACCTGGCAATGCTTTGGGAACAAAAGCAAAAACCTTGCACTTGAGACATACTTGTTCTGAGTGAAAAATGAAGGAGATGTTGGAGCAGCGATCTCACAGGTCATTTCATCTTCTGTCTCAGTTTGGATCCACATGGATTCCAAGCTTTCTGGTGAGCTGTAAATTAGATTTCCTCTCTACTCTCCTGCCCCCACAGCTTCCTAATTACCTGTTCTAGTGAGTCAACTCCTCTGGGTCCAGGGTCTCAGGTTCATTGTGGGATGATGTCACTGGCTCAGAGCATCTGGACGGTGGCTGTGGTATGGCCATGCAGGGTGAATCTTTGTTAGAGGAAGATGACATCCCCCAAGCCCTGAGCCTCCTCCCAGAGGCCTCAGAGAGAGGAAATGGCTTTCCTAAAACTGGTGCCACTCAGGAAAAAAACTCCATTTACCGCATTAACACAATGAGTGTACTTTCATTGGGGTGTTTAACTATATATTAATATAGGTTTATGAGCGGCATTTATTTGCTCAGTGAATGAAAATGTATTTATTGATTATCTCCTTGGACAAAGACTTGTATAGATTTTGAAGTTAATGATTTTTCTTTTTTATTCCATGACTCATATTTTTCTGTCCTCAGACTACTGTGCAAGTTCCCCCTTCCCGTCCTGAAATGCACTGATCCCTAATTTAAAGTGCGTGTGGAAGATGCCCTGTATACCTGTGCATGTGTGTGTGTGTGTGTGTGCACATGCAGTGTATGAGTGTGTGCATGAGCATTTGTTGAATGTGTGTGTGTGTGCACATGTGTGTGTTACATGCAGATCCTACTGTAAACACTTACCTTTCAAAGATGGGAGTTTGTGGACTATAAGGGAAAGAGTCACGGTGTTAAAGGCGAGCATCGATGTGGCATGAAACAAGATTGGAAGGAACCAGAGAGGCTTCTGTGAGGAATGAAATGGAAATGTGTTCTGAACGTAGGAGTGGATTGAGATTCCAGGCAGGGTATGGTGCACACGCGGGTCACTTCAGCTAGGTCCCCAAACCTAAACCACGGGATAGGTGATGCTCACAAAGCATACAAAAGAGAAAATGGGCAAAAGACACTTTTTACTGTTTATATATTTTGCTGTTTATCTATTTGATAGAGTCTCATGTAGTTCAGGCTACCCTCAAATACAGCTCAGAAGAATTTGGGATTTCACCTGCTAAGTGCAGGGATTACAGATGTGCCAAGTGCAGGGATTACAGATGTGCCAAGGCAGGGATTGCAGATGTGCCAAGTGCAGGGATTACAGATTGCCCTGCCACGCCCAGTCTGTGATATTCTCAGACTGAATCCAGAGCATCATGGTTGCTGATAGACAAAGCACTCGAGCACCTCAGCTACATCCGCAGTCCGTACTGTTTTACCCAAATGTCAATGATTGACAATCTAATTATTATTCTTTGAGCCACCGAGGGATTTTCATCAGAGGATATTTTGTTTTTAAAATGATGAGTGGCTAATTCAGGAAAAGGGCATGTAAGCGACTAGTGAGGAAATTATCTCTACTCCAAGTAAGAAACTGCGATAATCTGGTTAGACGGGAGGGACCGGGGGAGAGATAAAAGTCTCAAAGTGTATTTTGAATTTTCCTCATGTAGAGGGTGCTAGAGAAACAAACATACTCTGAAATAGTTGTGGTTTATTACAGAGCAATGAACCTCGTATGAGTTGAAACTAGCATTTAATAAATCCTTATTACATAGGAGATATTTTTTATACGTTGTCTTTATGCACAGACAAGGAGACAGGCAAACAGCGTGAAAGAGGAGAACAGATTCTGAACTTACATTCATCTGACTATAAATACATATACAACATACGTATATATACACACACGCATCATATACATATGCATACATATACAACACATATAATACATACGAATCATTTACAGACAGTGGTGCATATACATCCTATATATCTATGTATATGCATAAAAAAACAAGGAAAAAGAGAGATTGAATTTAAAAAGAACAGAGAGGGGTATATGGGAGGACTTGGAGGGAGGCAAGGAAAGGGAGGAATGATGTAATTACAATCTCAAAAAAAGAAATAATTAAAATCTTATTCTTTAAATTAAATTGCCTCTCTTCGGCATTAATTCTGAACATTTTCCAAATCTGGACATTGAGTGACAAAACCGTTACTTATTATTTGGAGTGTAACTTGGCAAAGCCCTGAAAGGTTCCCCAAGCAGAACCAACCGCTCAGGAGTCCGCAGCATTACCTTGTTCAGATGGAGGTTCAGCAGACAAGCAACTGAAGTTGCCTAGTTTCTATGCAACTCCGTATTTAGCTGCCCTGCAAAGCACAGATCCTTCATCGAGTTCATCTTGCTAATCTAATTACTTTTGCAGCCTGGGGGCCTTGTTCGCACACCGTAGTGGGACGGAGCGGAAAGCAGAGGTAAAGCGAACTTGGCAGATAGCCTCGTTCAATCAAGTCAGATATTGTTTTGAGTTGCTTGGAGTTTGAAGGGTAATTCAGTTTCAATGAATCCAGGAAGGCAAAGGTAAAAATCCAAGACCCTGAAAATAGCATGAGGTAGATATGGCCACATAGAAGAAAGTGCTGAGAATTTGCCTTGAGGTTGACTAGGCATATTCCTTCTCCAGCGTATTTTAAGCCCACTGTGGGTACCATACGATGTGCTGCTCAAAACGCCACTCATGGAAAGTAAACAGAGGCACCATGGCTAATTACAGAAGGATCCAAGCAGAGTCGGGCCTGTGATGGGTAAATCTCTGCTTAGGAGATGGACATGAAAGCTGACTTTTAGGTGACAGCTTCAGGAATGAGGTCATGGACTGGAGAAATGAGTCAGTGGTAGAGTGTTTACTAAACATGAGGCCCTGAGTTCAGTTCCTAGCACCGTATCCTCCTCTTCCTATCTTCCTCATCATCGCCACCACCACCACCATCATCATCATTGTGATGGGGTCATAGGATTTAGAGTACCCAGTTTTAAAAGTAAGGCAACATTTGAGAATTCTTAGTCGCTCACAACTCATTAGCAAAGGCCCCAGCAGCCAATGTATGTATGATTCATTACCTCAGTGCCGTAGCTTACTTCATTGGAAAACGGTGATGCTTCGCCATATTAGTGTCTCAGATAATAGGGAAGGATTAGCAGTTGTATCTGTCAAGTGACTGGGCCCATCGGCTCTGAGCAGCTCAGATGGCTGCTAATAGGTTATTTCTGGGAGTGCCTGTGATAATACTTTCAGGAAGTGCAGCTCAACGTGCCCCCGTGTCTGAGCTCTGTGCTCTGGCACCCAATTCCCGAGCTTCGGGCAAGGGGGCCAGAGGTTAAAATACACAGACACACGCAGACAGAGAGGCAGCAACACGGGTCATCCTTAAATTCCCCAAGAATGCCCCCTTTATTGTGTTCAGGGGCAGATTATATAGAGATAGCCACGCCCCAGCCAAACCCACCAGAAACCACTCTCCTGCCATCAGGAGCTCCTGAAGGTCTCTTGCTCAGAGCAGCTGTAGGCACTCAGATCAGGGGATTACAAGGAATTCAGGCTCTGGGGTCTCACTGCTCCCAACAAGGAAGGGTTAGCTTTGTGTCTCTACTGCAGTGGGCACTGATCATTCCACTGAGGACAAGAAGCCATCACAGACAGAATGCTAAATCTGCTCTCTCAGTATGAGCTAGAACATCCTTCCTCTCCTGCCCCCACACACTGCTGCATCTAGATCTCAGGGGTTAGACTCACACATAACAGGTACAGTTTCCTGCTTCTTGTGCTTGAGGGGTGGGCTAGCATTTTGTATTGTTCTTCTGAGGTTCTAGTGTTTAGACAGCAAGTTATTGGGATTCTTTCTTCCAAACTTGGGTGAATCATCCTTTAAAATAAATGTCTTTAGATATATCTATGTGTCTATACATCTCCTATTGGTTCCTCTGAGGAACCCTAATACACAGATATATCTTGTTTCTTCTTCCTTTTAAAAGAATATATTTGAATAAACACCTTGGCTATAATGGATGAAGTCAGTGATAGGGGGTGTCCCCCAGGATATTTTGTTTACTTAGAATAAGTACATGCTTGCTTTTGCCGGTGGGTTAGCCATCCACGAGTCAAAGTCAACAACCGCCAAACTGATTAGAACGGCAGCACGGTCTTCTGCTCTCCTCCTAAATCCCTTCTTAAGATGAACGCAAGCTCCCCTTGCCAAGCTAGACAGGGGCGGGAGGGCAAGCACGGGCAGTAAGCACTCCCGGCTACAGAAGGGATATCAACCAGACTTAATTAAGTCTCCAGCCTTAGTTAAGTCCACGGTGAGCAGTGTGACCTTGGGTGGAGCTCAGCACTTCTCCAGGGCTTAGTTTTGCTTGTATAAATTGCATGGATTTAATAAGATTACTTGGAAGGTTCTCCTCGGTTGTGAAATTCAACTGCTCTCTGAAATAATTATCTCCCATATGTTTTAAATTTTCTTAAGGTTCGTTTGTACTTGAAGACGGAGAGCATATTTTTTATATCACAGAAATATTAGAACAGCCAGTTATTGACAAAACAGCCCTGGTGGTAACAGTAAAAATGATTTTTTCAGACTCCCAAGAAAACAAACATTAGTGAGCAGGGAGGCATTTCGTCTTTTTAGTGTTCACTATGCCGATTAGGAATCCTGAGAGGACAAAACATCAGACATAAAGTGCCAAACCTTATTGAGCTTAATAATGCTTAAGTATTAAATTTATGTAAGGCCCCCAAACACGTGGAGGATGCTTTGCAGGGCTAATGCAGGAGGAAGGCTTTTCTCCAGCAGGGGAAAGATTGCTCCCACAGTTTCAGATTTTCTGTAGTGAGAGACGGACTCCACACTTACAAGACAGCGTGTTGGAGAAGAACAAAGGAGGCCTCGGCGAGTCTGGCAGTCTTCGATCAGTTCTTTGACAAATTTGTGGATGAACAAGCTTCAGAGTAGGGAAAATGAATTGCCCACATCTGGGCAGTTCTTCACATCTGGGCAGACCTTCAGTGTAGCCAGATGGCAGACAGGATGTTAGATTTTTCCCTCATATTGTATCGATTCCTTTTCATCAGAGAAGTAATATATAAATAAATATTACTGTGTAATGTAAAAGCTGGGGGCCCTATTGACCCTTGCTATTGTGAAAGATTAGTCTCTGTCAACAAAGATTGACCTGTCTACCTATCCTGTCATTTATCTTCTTAACCCTACCTGTCTCTAGCCATGCGCACATACACTTAATAAACATGTGTGTATATGTGTACCCAGAAATATGGTTTTTTAGGAAATGTTGTCTTCTTTAGCTCCAAAATTTTCCAAAATTGTTCACCTTATGGCCTTTAAAGCTAAACTAAAACCCCAAAGAGTCTTCCTTCCTCAAAACCTCTCTACTATTTTAACCTATTAAACTCGTTTGTAGAAATTATCAGACAGCCAAGAAAAATCAGCAGAGGGCTGTCTTACATGATGCAAAGTGATAAATGTTTACTGCCTCTTACACCCATTTCTTTTTAAATCAGGTATTCAAGAAGCATTATTCAAATGTCTCAACCATTGAGTTTTATGTATAATAGATATGGCTGTTTAATAGGTATAATATTGAATATATTCCCCTCCTCCTTCATATACTGGATTTCTCTATCATATCTAGCCAGCATTTTACTTAACAATGGTCTCTTAGTACCAAAACCTCTGTTGCCTTACAGCACAAAAGATTAATGGATGGTAACTTGCTTTATTTCAGCTTCATTCTTGGACTCTGGTGTGAAGGGAGGGTAAGATTTCCCTGCCTGTGTAGACCAGTGACTTCAGTCTGAGCTCAGTCATCTTTCTGATTCACATTTTCCTCTTGGGCTGATGAAGGTCTGGAGTCTGCAGTTTGCCTCCCTTGGATAAGATGCACCCGGTCCTGCAGTTGCATCACCCTGCCTTGGAGCCCTTGTGCTCTGAGATTACATTCCTTTAGTTCCTGTCTCATGACCAGCGCGGGGCGCCTGTTGTGTAATTCAGATTTCTATCTTGTTTTCACCAAGCCTAGATTGTTATCAGTCTGCCTTCTCCACCCGATTCTCCTTTGTTCTCATCTTTCTTCCTTTGCTTTTAACTGTTTCATTTTGAGGGATGTACTGTTTTGCTGGAGGGTGTTTGAAACTGCCAAGCTAATTCTGCTCACTTTGTGTCCAGTTAACATGGCAGGGCCCCTTACGTTGTCTATTTTCTCTGAGCTGGTGACAGTAAATATCTCTGACAGCCTCTCACCTTAAAAGAGCCCTGTTCATCTTTTCTTCAGGACCAGGACCATTCTATAGGAGTTGGTACATTTCTCTGGCTAAACCAAAGGAAAATCACTCAAAAGTTTCAAGTGTAAGGACATTTCCCCATGGATAGCTATTTCAAAGAGAAAAGCTAAAATCAAATTTTCATAACAGGAGTGTTGCAGTCTCTTGTATACAAATGTGTTCTGTAGTCCCCAGAACACTTATCAGAGAATCATTTACCAAACCAGGATAGCAGATGATGCAATTCTAAAACATCAGAGCTCGGTAACACTGTTCTGTCTCTGGCATCACACCAGACATCTTCACGGCTGATAGAAAGATTTACTACAACAAGATATGCTTCTGGAATTTTCTCACTTAGGTATCTTTAGTGGCACTCCATGTATGGCAGAGGATAGACATCATTGTTCTTCTGACTAACCTAGTTATTTTTGTTTTTGTATGTTTGTTTTGATGTGTCTGTAACTCTTCCTTAAATCAATGTACAAAGGAATGTGTATGCCCAGAGACAAATGTCTTCTGCAGAAATTCCAGCGACACTGTAGACTCTTGGGAGTGTACAAAAGGAGGCAAAGAAACCCCATGAACTTGTTGGTTTAAACATAAACACATACAGTTGTAGCATAAGTGTGCTGGGCTGGAAAACACCAATAAGGATTCAGATAATAGGAGACCTTGGAGGAGTATGGGAGGGGCTGAGGATTTGTCTCAGGGTAGAAGACTTGTCCTGCCAGCACAAGACCTGGGTTCTGTGTCAGTATTAGAGGTGAAAACTGCCTTTTCAAAGAGATAATTACAGCAGAAGATCTACATGTGTCAGATCAGGATGGCTTGTGTCAAACGCCTTCATCCTGGTGAGCATTCACACATGCTTCCCCCCCCCCCCCCCCCCCCCCCGCCTTCCCCTCTGGC
>NW_026067971.1:3093876-3222620 GCF_014885135.2 Alexandromys fortis | reverse complement strand
AGACAGAAATCTTTAATTAATTAATAAAGAAATAAATAAATTTAAAATAAGAAAAAGAAAATGACCTTGATTTCTCCTCTGTGCTCACTGATTTTTTGAAGGTACTGAGAAGGCTGGGAGAAGAGGGACCTCCTTATTTCCATAAATAGCTCAACCCTAACAAAACCTCAGATCTTGCTTCTCAATCAATACCGGACTCCACAGCTAAAAGAGCTGCATCAAACCGGTGTTTCATCTGCTTACTGACAGCCACAGAGGTTATGTTGGTGAAGAGCAAAGAGGTCACTAATCACATTGCAGAGAAGCCATCACTTCGTTACTGCTTGGGGATGCATCCCACCAACTGTCAGTTTCCCTTCCTCCTTTCAATGCACCGACCACCAGGGAAAAGCTAAGACGTGGATCCCCAGGCCTGGGCCATGGTACACAGAATCGTGGCTGTCTTCAGAATCTGCTTGTGAAATGAATTGAACCACAGTAAAGAAGGGAAACTGATCTGAAGACACGAGCATTTCACCTAGAAACTTCTTCGTGGAGAGAAAGGGAGGCCTCTGTGAGTGGTGTCCCGGGAGATTGGTGATGTAGAAAATGCTGGATTCGGTCCTTGCCATTTAACTCATGGATCTGCTTCTTCACAATTCTTCAAATTTACTAGCAGAAAACTCGCACTAACAAATAATGTACGACATATAGACTGATGTGAAAAATGCAGATGTTGCTTTTTAAATTTTATATGAGATGTTATTATAGATACCAAGCCTGTTTATTGCTGTGTTTGCATTTTGTGTAAGGGCTAGATATAGAAAAACGTCTTACGTCTGGCCAGAAGGTTAAATCTGTAATGCCTTAGCTAGTACTTTAATAAAAGACACCACACAGTTATGAACATTTAAAGGCCATTTAAAATGTTTAGAAGGGTAAGACAGAAGTATTTAAAACAAGCCTAACTTCCAAATAAGGAAATAAACTAGTCAGCAAGCCAGGAGCCGAGTGAGTAGGTGATCTGGTTGCCTCTTCTGCCCTTGAGAGCTCCAGCTCCTCTGTGTTCCTCCACTGTGGCCCATTCTGGACCTTTCACTTCGGCCTGCTCCCCAGACACCTGTGTCTCTGTGAGGTGTGCCCTGCCTAAGGGGCTGAGCTACTCTAACCAGCCACCGATTGAACCTAAAGTCTTCTCTATAAGCTGACAAACTAACAAGCTTTATCACCTGGAAAATACAAGAAACAGTGGTATATGCTAGTGCCCCAGGCACCCTGGTTAATCATTCTCACAAAGAATATTAAATGGGATACCAGTCTTGTCGGCTACATTCAGGCTGTAATGTGACAGTGTGGGCCTGGTCTTACTGGAGCCTATTATGCTGGGCCTGGTTCACGGCCCTGGGAGGCCTGCTCTTTCCTGAGGTGGTGGAGGAGGAGCTGCTTGTTGGTCCCGGCCACCCAGAACCAAAATAATAACACTGAAACTGTATTAATTAAATAACTGCTTGGCCCATTAGCTCTAGCTTCTTATTGGCTAACTCTTACATCTTAATTTAACCCATTTCTATTAATCTGTATATCACCATGAGGTCATGGCCACCAGAAAAGTTTCAGCACATCTATCTCTGGCAGCGGATCCATGACATCCCCTGACTCTCCCTTTTTCCTCCCAGCATTCAGTCCAGTTTTCTCTGCTTAGCTCTGTTCCCCTCTAGCTCTTCTATAGGCCCAAAGCAGTTCCTTTATTCATTAACGAATCAAAGTAACACATAGACAGAAGGACCTCCTACACCACTGAGGGAAGATAGAGGGAGAGCTAGCCTGGGTGAGAGGGGAGGAAAGGGGGAAGGCAAAGGGGAGGAAGGGGAAACTATGGTTAGGATATAATATATGAGAAAAGAATAAAAAAATAAATAAATTTGTAGATTAATGGCATAGTACCATTATGCTTGATGATACTACAAATAATAGATGCTCACACTCCTAAAAAGAGTCAGCTAATGCAGCAGAATGTCCACGGTTTATCTTTAGTGTACTCTGTATCGTGTGCTTATTATGTTGGAGAACAACACTAGACCATTCTACTTGGTAAATAGTAAGTTGTTGTAAAATGCACATTTTTGAGTGCATATGCATTTAAAATATTGACTTAATGTCTGGAAGATGCAAAAACTGAGCATTGAGATCATTATATTTTAAATATGAACAGGGAACTCAGTGGACTCAAAGAAGACTTAAGCTATCCAGCCATTAAATTTTAAATATGATTCAAAACAAACAAACAAACAAACAAACAAAAAACAGAGTTGCATTGTATTGGAGTTTGTTATATTGGATCTATTTTTTCCCCCTAAAAAAAAGGCCTGAACTTCTTGATTGTCACAGCTATGCAATGACAGAGAAACTCTCTTACATATGGACTCTTTGAATCCCTACCCACCTGCTTCCCAGGGCTGTGGAGCCCTGGCCACAAATAAGGGAAGCAGAGCAGCCTGTAAAGCCCAGGCTTTCGAACAGTACAAACACAGGGAATTCCAGAGGTTTGCCCATGTGACTTTGGGCAAATTTGTTTTAATCTTTGGATTTCATCATCCCCTTCATTTTAAAAACAGTGGTAATATCTATCTTCTAAATCTGTCTTAAGGAAGAAGTTGAAAAAACTATTCAAAGTCCCATCACAGTCACCTTTAAGAAGCAATACTTCTATAGATATCACTATTCATTATTAAAATACTTAATTATGCTAATTTACGTTTGGTTCAGGGTAGACGGGAAAGTTTGGGAAGCTGGTTGCAGATAATAAATTTTTCTCTCTCAGATCTTTCTTTTGACCACATTTTTTCCTTAATCATCCTCAAGCATGGTGTGTCATGTGACATCCTGTGGTCGTCAGGTAAATGTTTCAACAGTGTCAAACACATGCACATGACATACTAGGCTTTTTTTTTTTTTTCCCACAAAGGTGGAATAAAACTTCTTAATGAAACCAAAGATTTTTACGGCATGATGGTTAAGTGTTTGGGCTTGGTTTGGAGCAATCATCTTTTTTTTTTTTTTTAAAGAATGTTTCCTTTTCCTCACCTCATAACCCCTCAAATGGAAGACCAGACTCAGGCAGAACCTTGACAGATGCGTGTACTTATAGGATGTATTTATGCATCCTCACTGTGCAATCTTGCTATGGCCAGCGGCCAACTGGCTCAGGACTTAAAAAGACAATATAATGGCTAAGAGACATAAACAGGAACTTTGGGGACGAAACAAAATACCACCTGTTGACCATAGTACAGGCATTACTATGGACTGCATGCTCCTTCTCCCCGCAAACACCTTAAAGCCAGCCACTGATTTCATGAAAGGTATTATTCTCCCCAGGAAAAGAATAGCCAGTTCCAGGAGATTTGAACTCTATGGCGTCGACTGAGCGAGAATGAGGCTGCCTTTTACACACTGAGGTGTTTTTGAATAACCATCCTTTGTATATTTCAAAATGACTATGGGAGTATCTTGTCTTTATATACCACTGAGAAATAGTTAATGTTTCCATTGGTAGAGATGACACCACGCTGGTTTGACAGTGACACAGTACCTACATGTATTGAGATATCCCCCTGTACACGGTTGAGTGTGATCAGAAAGAGTCAAAGAGCAAGGAAGCCTCCATTTGGACTTTCCTTCCTTTGCCATTGGTTTCTTTTTCATTTCCTCCTCTCCCTTCACCTTCTCTTGATCCCCCAACTCACAGCTTAGGAGAACAACAGAAGAATTCACTAACAAACGAGGTGCCAATCAGGACTCATGTGCTCCACTGTGTGCTGGGTTGTCTTGTGTGGACACAAAGTGATTGGTTGAGGAGAAATCAGAATGGGACAGTAGAGCACTCCAGGCTACTTAAGGTGTCAGTTCAAGCAGAGGCTAAAGAGGAGTCCTTTCAAAGCCTGGGAGATCGTTCTAGGATGTCTTCACTCTACTGAGAAGATTGGGGTATTTCTCCACCTTTGCTATAACATGGGGAGCCTAGAGAATCAAATGAGGACAGCCCTGTGTCTCCACAGCATTTGTGATCTGAAGTCTAAGAAGGAAGGATTCCTCAGTACCATGTAAGAATAAGGACTTACATCTCCAAAAGGACCAGACTGCCCTCATCCCTTCACTCTTCCCATGGACAGTGTAGAGATCGTCTCACTGTTGTTTTGGTTGTTTTAAATTATTGATAAACTCTATAGAGTAAGACTAACTTGCAACTGAAAATGCACAGACAGCCAAGACATAACTCAGAGAGCAACTGGAGCACAGTAAATACGCTTCTGTCTAAGCCGGAAGGCAAAATAAATAAATAAAATGTATATGACACACAGTTGGGCTGTTCAGTGCATGAGCTACTTGGGGCAAGTCAGAATCTAGGTTGTGAGAATGGCTGAGGTGATGGGACACTTTTCTTCCAAGCTCTGTCCTTGGCTCTCCGGCTTTCCAGTCTCCCTGCATCTCATTATGATGCAATCACCATCCAAATGGCATCCATGGTGATGCTTTAGCTGACTCCAAGCCCTGCTCCAGAGATAGAACTCTTAGAGGTTTTGGTCCTATTCCTGTTTGGAAGCAGATTACTCAAACAACAGAAATAAAATAGCATTGCTGTCGCCATATGAGATGTTTAATGTCACAGTTAAATAAGAACATATGTAAAAACACTGTTTCTTGAGACCCGGAATGTTGTTTCCATTGCAGTGGAACAGAATGATATTTCATATGATTGAAACATTTACCAGTAAGGAGTATAAAATTAAATTTATAGTGGATCAATTATAGAGCTTTTCCCTACCTGTGTATCTAAACCCATAAATCCCAGGCTGCTCCAAGCATACATAGCTTGAATGGCATGCTAACAGCCTTGCAGGAGTTAAGAGAGTACAACCCCAGAGCAGTTAAGTTGGACTCGATCTCAGTTCATCCAAGGTTTACGCTTTGTTATTTCTCTCTTGGATTAAAATCAGATGTCTTCCCCATCAACACAAAAGTGTGACATTTCATTTAAAATTTCAATTCAGTTAAACATGTCATCATGTAGCTCAGTAAATCCAAGTTTTTCAGAAGAAATAAGGAAGTTTATTTTAGCTTGAGCAAATGAAGCCAAACATCCTAGAGCAATCTGTAAACAGCCCCTCGGAGCGCTGAACTGACACACAATCTTGGCCTCATCACTTTTACTTGTGTTTCTGTTTCTCAAGACTATGGATCTTGAAACGGAAGAGGGTTGTCTATTGTTTCCTGCGTAGCCCATTGCTGTAATGTGCCAGGATTACAGATCTTGAAAATACCTAGACCTAGAACATTTCAAGCTAATAATCGATTCCTTCCTTAATCATAATCTGTTTTATGTCTCCCCTGCCCTCCATTTTCACAACCATGGCCCTAATTCACCCATTCATTCCCTTCCAGCTAGGCAATTCTAACTGCATCCTAACCTGCCTTTCCCTGTCAGCTGCAGCTCTACAGAGAAATTTCCCTCAGTGCTGTGCTGGTCACGCAACTCCATGCACCTGTCAGAGTAACCGCAGAATGAGTTTGGAACTCCTTCATACTCTGTGTGAAGTCTTCCACAGCCTGGCTCTTTCCTCCACAGTCAACTTTCTGTTGCGGTAACAAAATGCCTGGAAGGATGGACTTAAGAAGAGGTAAAGGTTGATGTGACTCAACGCTTCAGAGGTTTCGGTCCATGGCAGTTGACTCTGTTGCTTCTGGCCAGGTCTGTAGTGGAGGAAGATGATCACTTCATGTTGGCTAGGAGCCAAAGATAGGAAGGGGAGTGATGCCCAGGAACCAGTTTTACCACGCAGGCATTTGAGAAACATTTATCCAAACCACAGCTATCTCCTTGATAATGTTACAGCCCGTAGTCACTCTTCTCAGGGTAAAGTATTACCAGTTCATATTGTGCTTCCTTTTGCTGGAATTTTCTTCCCAAATTTTCTGGAAAAAAAAAAACCTATTATGTTTGAGAACCAAGTCCAATCCCTTGTTCTACATTTAATCTTCTCTGACTTTTCTGGCAGAAAATAATTTTCCCTGCCTCTCCTCCTAACATTTAATTATACCTTTCTTTCCCATAGCATCCTTATTAGGCTCTTGAGCTACTTGTGAAGGAATTCTCCCTGTGTGACGCTGATGTAAGAACCCCTGTGCTATGAACACCCTGAGACTAAGATATACACTTCCTCAGAAACTTGAGATCAAAGAGAAATTCCTCCCCAACAGTCCAGAAAACAACTCCCCCCTCAGCCTGACTGTTCTCCTTCCTCCAGGAAGTCTCTAGAGAGAAGAGATGCTCCCTCACTCACGCTAAGACTGCAATCCAAGAGGCTTACAGCCCTGGTCCAGACATCTGTAGGCAACCACAGTCTCATCCTGCAGACATGCAGCCCACACAGGCTCCGGGTGCTTCAGCTCCTCGCCTGCTGGTCCTGCAGGCCACTCCAGGTTAGTAGACACACCTCAGCATTGCTCTTCATCTTAGCTCTAGCCATCAGGCCTCCTTCTCCAGCAGCCATTCAGAGGTAGCTTGGTTCCTGATGGAGAACAGAGGAAGGGGGTACCTCCGGAAGAATCTCACACTCTCTTCGGTAACGCAGCTGTTGAATTGATTCATCTCTTCAGGTGGAGAAACTTTCTTCACAGAGCACTGAGTTTATTCTTCACATTTTAATTTAAATTTCTGTGACCTGCACATACTCATACCCACGAGTTATCGATATTATAGTATTTTAAACAGAAGTACACTGTTAAAAAAATTTTAAAAGGTGTGTTTTCCCCAGTGCCTATAAATGCCAGTGAATGTGTCGAGTTGGTTCCATTGGCCCCTTGCTGCCCTCTAGTGGGCTACTGGTATATCCCCTAGACAGCTGGGGAGAGGCAGTAGACTGCCAGGTAGGAGCTAACATTCACTGGGGTGAGTTCCAAAGATATAACTGTGTTACAGGGATCAGCAAAAACAAAAGCGATGTGAAAGGCCAGTTACTGCAAGTTCTCCATCATACGTGAACACTTAAAAGACAGATCGCAAAGAAACAGAGAGAGGGAGCATGGTGGTTGTTAGAAGCACTGGGAGAGGAAGGCTTCACAATGGTACCCAATCCAGTGAGACAAGGGGTACTCCCCACTTTTTGCAGCATGGAGGGCAAGTGGGGGTTGCCGAAGTTTACTATACGTAATATTAGAAGAAAAACCATGGGAGAGGAGTTTAAGGATCACCAACAGAAAGAAACGAGGCTCATAAGATGCAAATGAAAGCTATCCCCCAAGGATTATCTCCTGCTGTGCCCTTCAAGGGAAGACAGCCCACCGAGACGCCACAGGAGGTGTTCTAGCAAGGACGATGCAGCATGAGGCCTTTCCGCTCAGGCTCTCAAAAGGATTTTGCCACTTGAAAGTTAAAATTAAGAGAAAGGTACTAATAAGAAACCTTGCTTAGCAAGTCCATTTCCAGAGAATCCGTTATTACACAGAATGATGGATGGTCTAAAAATAAGCCGAAGCCAGTTTAGCTGACAGTCACTTGAACACACATTGCTTGGCACGTATCGCTTGTGTGTGAGGGTCACAGGTTGCTCTGTTGAAGTGCTGACTTCCAAACAGGACTTGGAAACAGGCACCGATTCAAAGGCTAGGCTGATGCCCTGGCATTAAGAGAAAACATGCTAGTCCTTGAAGGGCAGCCAGGCCTTGGATGCTTTGGTGAGCCTCATTATCTGAGTACCGTAAATACATAGGTTTGATGCCCTCCCCTCCTTGATTTAAGTCCTAATGAAAGCAGCCACATTTAAATTGCACACCCTTGACTTGCAAACCACTCTGAAACGCACGCATGTAGCAGCAGCACATGCGGCACTGGACTAGCACAGCAATGCATGGCGGAAGTTGGCATCTATATGCTGCCTTCCACCTGGCCTTGCCCACCATCCTGAAGCTCATGCGTGCTGCAGCAGTGTCTTCAGCACCCGGGCTAACACCATGACGCACGGTGGAAGTTTGCATCTATTCTGGACTTCTTTTCTACCTGGAAAAGTATTAGGCTTATTACGCTGATTTTCTCTTGCGGCACACAGGAAACTCAACCCAGTAATTTTAATGAACATTATTAACTGTCTTCTGTAGAGGAGGAAAACAGATGCTCAGAGAAGAGATGCCATTTGCTCATGGAGCAGGACCCTCCCGCGTCTATAGTGCCCCCTCCACCATTCCAAAGCATGGAAGCACCGTGCCTCTTGCTCTTCTTGTCTATAAAAATATGGAACCTAAAAATACCCCATAGCAATTGATTAGCACTGGATGAGAGCAAATGAAGCATTTGGGCTTTTTATTCAAAAATAAAAATCAAAAGGATCCCACAAAAGAGACTGGAAAGATGTCCCAAATGGTGACTTTGAACAGAGAATGGCATTTCCCAGGGGCACAGAACATTCTGCAGGCGATGGGGAGTGACATCAGAACAAGCTGTGCTGGTCCACTGGGCTCCCCTGTTCATGACTGGAGCTGAATTCCTGATGGCCTGCACTACACCCTTGGGTGATAGAGTAGAAAAGAACAGTTACTGGGTAAGAGAAGCAGTGTAGTGTGTGTCTCTCGGCAGGCATGGTTTCCAGATTGCTGTTTATGGAGTTTGGGGATGGGTGACCACAGAGGCACACTTTTCCTCACCACTTCCTCTGCGGAGGAAAGCAAAGGACAGAGGGTGATTCGCTCACGTGAGAAGCTAGGGCCCACTGAATACTCTGCCAGCCAGTGTCATAGGCATTATCTTGTCCATTTTTTAAAGGTCACTACTTCAATCAAAAGAGAGAGTTAAAAGAAAGTCCCCAGCATGATTCGATCGAAAGACACCCTGTAGTCCCAGCCCGTGTCTTCCATTCTTCCCTATTGGATCATTTAGTTCCTGCAGCAGTGCTTTGGCTATGGGGAATGGGGTAGGGGTGTTTCCTGGGAACATTCCTGAGCAGATATGTGGCTCCCATTAGGAAAACATAAATTTGTAGTGATAACAACCCACATATTTTTCCATTTTAGCCAGCAGACCTTAGCATCTGTATTTCCTGTCTGTTTCAACAGTTGTTAGACATTGAAAGCAGTGTGCTTAGATCTCTACAGGTTCTCTGGGTATGCATTATTGTTGGGAGCAGTGAGACCCCAGATCCTGAATTTCTTGTTTTCCCCTGATCTGAGTGCCTACAGCTGCTCTGAGCAGGAGACCTTAAGGAGTTCCTGATGGCAGGAGAGTGGTTTCTGGTGGGTTTGGCTGTGGTGTGGTTACCTCTATATAATCTGCCCCTGAACGAAATAAAGGGGGCATTCTTGGGGAATTCAAGGATGACCCGTGTTGCTGTCTCTCTGTGTGTGTCTGTGTATTTTAACCTCCAGCCCCCTTGTCAGAAGCTCGGTAACTGGGTGCCAGAGCACAGAGTGCAGACACGGGGGCTTGGTGCGCTGCACATTATGACTTCCAGTTCAGTGTTTTTATGGGATCCCCGAGTGTGTGAACGAGTGGTTCTCTGTGTCTATATCTGTTTTATGTGCCTTTTCTTGAGTTCTTTTTCTTCTGTTATTTGTTTTGTCCTATTCTAATCTGCTAGTTTTTGCTTTACCTTTTATCTTATTTTTTATTATTATTATCACTTGGAAGCCAGTTTTTTTTTTATTTTTTTTTTTAAAATGGTTGTTTTTGTTTGGTATGGTTTTTGGGTTGAATTTGTATGTTTTTTTGGTTGTTAATCTTTTTTTTGTATTTTTTTTTTTTAAAAAAATCTATTTTCAATAAAAGGAAAACAAATGTGTAGATACAAATTACTTACAAATAAACACATGTATATATCATGTTGTGAGGAGCTGTAGGCCGCTTCCCTGCCGCCCCAGCTCCCTGCCTCCAGCTAGCTCTATCTTATGCCCCAAAATAATTACACAGAAACTGTATTCTTTTAAACACTGCCTGGCCCATTATCTGTAGCCTCTTATTGGCTAGCTCTTACATATTAATCTAACCCATTTCTAATAATCTGTGTAGCCCATGAGCTGGCTTACCAGGAAAGATCTTAACCTGCATCTGCCTGGAGTGGGAGAACCATGGCGACTCACTGACTCAGCTTCTTTCTCCCAGCATCCTGTTCTGTTTTCTCCTCCTACCTAAGGGTTGGCCTATCAAATGGGCCTAGGCAGTTTCTTTATTAGTAAGAAATCACTCCCACATCAATATCATTTGAATTTGTGTGCACTCTTACATACATACATGTATGTCAAATGGGGTGAGCCATAAAATAAAAAAGAAAACCCGTTGATCCATGGTGTTTTGATGTGTGGTCTCTGGCAGCACTCGCATTTTCTTTGCACTTTTTGTGATATTTTAAAGATGATTATGGAAGGCGAACCCAAGCACAAAGCCATGACTAATCTCTGTAGACAGGAAGACAGATCCTGAAAATTCTGCCCTCAGTAGGCTAGAGGACCATATCTGAGTGCAAGAAACATGGACTGAAGTCTGGAAGGAATGAAAAGATCCAGGAGGGCTCTAGAGAGTGGGTGAACAGGAGCATGTGGCAGGCAGCAACCCATGGGGACTGTGGCCTGAACCTCACTTTCCTGGGCATATGTTCCCTATCAGTGGAACCCAAGATTAAATTATAACTTGATATCCCTCAATTATTCTGTTTTACCATCCTAAAACAATAAGGACCATGTTTTACTGTCCTTTGCTTAAACATTACCAGACACTTTACTGTCCTTCTACTTTATTTTGCTGCTTACAAATGGGGAAGAATTCTTAGAACTTGTCATCAAACGACTTTGTCCTTGTGCAACCATTGTGAGGGTGGGCTCACACACAGTAATTCCACACGTCCTCTTGGCTCAGTCAGTAGACACAGTGACAAGGAGGCTCATGCTAGCAGAATAGGATTATATCATGGTGTATCATGGCTGTGGACACATGTCACGTGTCATGTACATATATGTATAATTGCATGGCTACACGTGTATGGGTACATGTATTCATGCACGTGTATGTCTACATGTGGAGAGAAGTTTACACTGGATGTCTTCCTCAGGCTCTCTGCATCTTCTATACCGAGGTGGGTCTTTCACTGAGACCAGAGCTAGCCAGTTTGCTGTGGGGATGACCTATCCAGTCTTCAGGGTGTTGGCAAACCAAGCCAGCACTTAGAGGAGCACGGAGGATCTGCCTTCCTGCTTATGTACGAAGTGCTTTACCTACCAAGCCATCTCTCCAGCCCTATTGTGCTGCTTCCAATAACATTTCCCTTGTACATAGGAAGAATACAAACTAAAACAACAATAAAAACTGGTTTTTTAGAACTAAATAAAGCATATAGTCATTTATTAACGTAAGAAAGTATCTGATGGGGAAATATCCGCTTGTACACTGTAAAGATTTGTCACTTGAACTAGTTTAACGAAACACTGATGGGACGGTAGCCAGGCAGGAAGTATAGGTGATGCTGTACCAAGCCACATGACAAAGCACAGATAAAAAATAAGTTAATTTAAGTGTAAGAGCTAGCTGGTAATAAAACTGAGCTGAACATTTTAAATTAATATTAAGCTTCAGTGTGCTCAGGGAGCTGCTGGTGGAATGGGAAAATTCTATCTACAAGTACCATATACTGTATGTAATTTTATATTTGATTTTTTTTACTTTTATTATTTGTAATTATGTACATGAGGAGGTTGCAGTAGTTTGAACAAAAATAGCCCTCATAGGCTTTTATATTAGAGTGCTTAGTCACCAGGAGGTGGTCCTATTTGAAAGGATTATAAGGATTGGTGGTGTGGCCTTGTTGGAGGAAGTATGTCACTAGGGATGAGCTTTAAGGTTTCAAAAGCCCATGCCTGAACCAGGCTGCCTCTCTCTGCCTATGATCAAGATGTAGAATGCTTAGCTAATTCTCCAACACCATGTCTATCTGCAAGCCGCCATGTTACCCACCATGATGCTAACGGACTAACATCTGAAACGGTAAGCCATCCCCCCACTAATGCTTTCTTTTGTAAGAGGTGCTGCAGTCATGGTGTCTCTCTACAGCAACACAACAGTGACTGGGAGAGGAAGCATGAGTGCAGGTGCCTATGAGAACAGGCATTAGAGGACCCGAAGATGCAATTACGGGACGCTGCTGACTTGGTGCTAGAAACCAAACTCTGCCAACATCACATGTACTCTTAACTTTTGGTCCCTCTCTCCTCTCCCAGCCCCTGGATGTTTTAGTTTCCTACGACAGCAGGTAAGTTTGCTTACACCAGCATCACCACATATGAGAGCAAACACTGACATTTCCATAGCTGCGATGTCCTAGATGACAGAAGTTTGTCATTCCCATGGCAAATGTGAGACCATAATTATGTGTTTGTTACGGAGAGAAACTTCACTTATGGTGCATGATTGTTTTAAATTATATTTTTTCTTTTGCTTTTAACAGAAACAAATTTTAGAAGTCCTGTCTTCCGGAATCCAGAGTAATGCCTGGCAGGACCCCACAGAGACGGAGCGATGCATGCGTTCATGTTCATCTTTACACAGCTGTGAGCAAAGGCACAGGCAGAGTGGGAGCTGCTGCACTGAGTGCATGCTTCCTTAACCCTGGCTCCCCCCACTCTGTGCCAAGCTTGAATTTGTGGGAAACGGTTCAGAAAAAAGATGACTCAAAAGCAGCGCATAGTTTTACAATCTGACAAGAGTCTATCAAAGCTCAGCAGACCCGAATACTCTTTAGTGTGATGGTTCACATGAGGAACAGTCTCCATATGCTCCAGCATCTGAATACCCCTGGGGGTGGGGAGTGCTGCTTCAGAGGGGATGGGACTTTTACAAGGTGGGGCTTTGCTGAGGGAAGTATGTCACTGGGGGTAGATTTTGAAAGTTTTTAGCCTAGTCCTGTTTCCTGCTTTCTCCCCCCCTTCTCTCCTCCCCTCACTCCCCTCCTCCTGTGTGTAAATGAAATGTAATCAGGCAGCTTCTTGCCCCTGTCACATCTTCCCTGCCTATTGCCATGTCTTCCCCACCATGATGGGCTCAATACATTTGGAGCTGATAGCTCAAATAAGCATTTTCTCCCCAGTTACTTTTTGTTAGGGCATTTGATCCCATTGACAGAAAAGCAACTAACAACACCTTTGGCATCTGGATTCATTGACTTCCATGGTCATTAGTAGTAATTTTCCTTTTAAACATTTTTTACCATTTGTCCATGCAGAATGCATATATGTTCGCGTGTAGGTGGAAGGCACAAGGACATCCTCTAGCACACACGTAGAGGTCAGAGGCTAACCTTTGGTACAAGTCCTGGCTTGTACTTTATTTAGGGCAGGGTCTCTTGTTTGCTGGGGCATACTCCAGGCGTGTGACCTTCCAGGATTCTCCTGTCCCTGCCTTCCACCTCACCGCAGAGGTGACAGGATTACACATGTGTGAGGTGTGTGCTATGGCACCAAGATCCCATGGGTTTTGAGGATCTGAACCCTGTCTCCACATTTGTTCAACAAGCAGTTTATCTGCCCACAGACCTATCTCTTTGGGCCTTGGTAATAACTTACCCATGTACAGTGGACAGAATGGCTTTCGGCTGTGCGTTAGTTTGTTTGCATTTGGAAGCAGGAAGTAGTGGGGCTCTCCCAAGAATGTGATCTATGTATGGCACGTAGGGTGCAGTGGATGCAGAAACTTTATTTAGTTCCAAGCAATTTGAACACTGAGCTGAACAATGTGAACACCACACTGAACTGTAGCTGCCTATGGGACAAGAATTAAAGGACCCTCTAAATCCACATTTAGAATGTTATCCAACGGCAACACATTGAGTTTATTTTTCAGTACTTGGTGTGAAGGTCAGTGGCAACCACCTGGCGCTGAGCCATCTCCTCAGTTCTGTACTCTATCCCATTTGTGGCCAGTGTCCTAGTGGGGGCGCAGCTGAGCGCTTCATTCCCCAAACCCACGAGCTCTCACAAGCTCACACAGAGGCCGCGCTCTAGAATAACAGCCAAACACCAACAACTATGCTCACAGTATTGGTAGGAACAGTTCTGACCTTGAACCTCTTTGGTTTTGCTGTGTGCATGGAGAGGCACTGACCTTCTCCCCCACACTGGCTAGAGGAAACAAGTGTCTTCTCTAGAAACTTTGTTTTACAAGCCAGTCATTTTTTTGAAGATTTCCCATATTATAACCATTTCTTATTGTCTCTCAAATGCACCCACAGTTAAACACACACACCCCTTCCACCTAAAATCCCCAGTATTTGGCTAGTATTCTAGACAGGGTCATATGCCCTTTGTACTTTCTCATTTTAATGATCGGAGCACCCATGCTTGCTATGTTTTCTCTACAGCAGGAAAACGTGTGACCTCAAGGCCACACTGCAGTTTTCTGTCTTAGCTCATTCTGCAGACCTCACCTATTCCGTCGCTTCTTCGTCATTCTGCAATCAGACGTGTCTGATTTCCTATTGGAAAAAAAAAATCCTATTTCCTATTGGATCACAGAATGAAAGTCTTTTAAGAACTCTCAACATCATATGTTCCCAGAAATAGCAATAATTGTGTAACTGCTTGTAGCATTTTTTTTCATTGCAGGAAGGTGGAGATGGCCCAGGTTGCTTAATTGATAAAACCTGTACCTGTGACAGATACATTAGAACTCTTCCAGCTAAGCACGCCTTTAAAGCCAGCCACTTACCGTCTAAGGCAAGGAAGCACCTCGAGTGTCCTGTAGAGGGCAGTATTGATGTGTCTTCTGTACTTCCGTCCCCACTGCCACAACTCAGGCACGCAAAGAAATGGGTATCTAAGAGCCCAATTAATTTTTTAGGATACCTGATTTATTATTCTGATTTTAAAATATCTTATAACATATTGCAACACTATTCCTCTACCAAACACCCTGCTCACTTACTCCAGTACCATGTGTATAGATTGCTCTATTCTGGTTTGTTTCAAACACTAAAAAATGTGTTTGTTTTATACTCCAGCTCAATTCCAGGCTACTGTGAGGTCATGACATAGTTGCTTCTGTTTTTCTTTTTTGTTTGCTACGTCCTTGGTGCTTCACTTTGCTCACTACCAACCCGAAGGGGGCTGTCAAGACAGTCTCACAAACAAGGGTTTTGTCTTGTTTGTTTTCTTTTTGAAATTAGATCTATTGTCCTTGGAAACATTTTAATATTGTCCTGCTTGGAAACCAAAGTAAACAAGGTGATGATAAGACCTAACAAAATAAAAGAGCTTATATTAGAGGCGAATTTGCTCTAGGGATTTCTTTGAAAGTAGAAAACTAGCTTCTAAGGCTGTGCAGGATGGATGTAAATGAAGGGAAGTCAGGAGTACACCATGTTCATTTGTACCCACTGGCAAAGAGGCACCGCCGTGATCTGGTCACACCGAAACAGGAGTCCTGAAGATCTGCCTTTCTACGTTCACATTAGATCATGCCGAGTGTCCTCCCAATGCAGGGGGCTTCATAAGGCCAGAGAGGTGTAAAGCAGCCTCACCTATCTACAGCCTCTTGGGAGGTTAGGGCATAAAAGGAATATTTTAAAGAATAAAATTTTGTAATGGGGAAGAAGAGCAGTCAAAACAACAAATATCACAACGACAAATGCATCTCTTGGAATTGGGTGGCTCAGGGACTGATCGGTGGGTCTACAGACTGGCTGGCTAAATCTGGAGAACAGAAAACGGGGTGTGTAGGGCTGCATAACACAAACTCGTATCGGAATCACTGAGAGGGAACTTTTGACAACATGAGTGTTGTAGGCCAGCCTGTCTATTCCTGAAAACTGGGCACCAGTTGCTAATTCCCTCTTCTGTTCACTGTCGCCCAAGTGAGCAATACACACGGCGGAAACACAGCAGCACCTACATCCCGGCTCCCGCTGCACCCCTTAACCTACCCTGGAAAACTGCTTGCGTGCTAGTGTGCCTTTTACGTGTGATCGTGCCCATTTGTCAGCTTGTCTCAGTCTCCAAGGGAAGGAAGGGCCTGGTTTGGGAAAATTAGTTCCAGAGTATTAAACCTCGAAGCTAGCTAGGCATTGTGATAACCTGTGGAAGTGATGGGAACTGTCCTTCTAAAAGGCTCTTTCGGGATACCATTTCAGAGATCATTTCACACAGGGTTTACACTTACACTGGCACTCTGTGGCCAGGTACATCACTACTCAGCAAGGCATCTGTTATCACTTCTCAGGTTTCCCGTACCGTGTAGTATGCAAACGGGTACCTCCTAAATACTTGAGATTTTTAAGCCTTTCCCTTCTCCTCCTTTGACTGGAAACTGGAGTACTTATATTGATTGTGACAACTATTTTACTGACGAAAGGACCTGGTTTTAAACTCACACACACATTTAAGTACCATGTCAAAGCAATGGTGGAAAATACTAAGGCTACACCAAGGTCCAAGAAGCTCTTCAAAAAAAAATGGCGTATTTTGACTTGACTGGTTGTTTAGTGGGAACTTTGCATATGGTAGTCTACACCAGCTGGCTAGTTCTTCTACTTAACTATTATCCTTATTAAAAATTCTCTAAGCTAAAAGTTTATAGTGGCATGTATGGAAAAAATGTATCTTGAAAGATGTAATGATCATGACAAAGCAAAGGAGTTCTTAGAGCTAGAAAGTCTCCTGGAACTATGGCAACTAGGATTCAATGCACACACACACACAACACACACACCTTTTATTTTGAGTTGTCCAGACGTTCCATTATTCAAGAACATCAAAGCCACAAAGGACTGTGTGGTTTGTTTCCAATGACACAGGGCAAGGGTTGTGGTAAAGTCAGCCAGTTAACTTCTCAGCTTCATGGTATTCATCTCCTCTCTTGGTGTCAGCATTAGAGTGTCATTCAGAAACCAATATGCAGAATATGTATTCTCATTGAACTTTGCTTCTAGGAGTAATATTTTTCCTGTTTATGTGACTTATGTCTTGCCAGTTTCATGCCAGACAAGGTAAGGATGTGACTGGGAATAAAGGTAGAATTATAAAGATTCATATATTCAGGAGTACATTGGAAGCCAAACAAACAGCCATCCCAAGACACATAAGCAATTACCTTGGCTCTCCAGGACTGAAGTTTGATGCCAAATATGTCTGAACTGTGGAATTATAAGTGAACCACTCTGAACTCATACAAAATAAAAAGCATTTTTTTCCTCTCAAGTGAAAAATAGTTTCTGCATTTTCTTTGAATCTCTAGGTAGGGCTGAAACCATAGGTGATGATCAGAACAAGCTCAGCAGACCCACTGGAGGAATGGACTTAAAAATGGATGGGTTCCTTAAAAAATATGCTTTTTAATAGTAAGGATGAAAAACACATGCAGGACAACATACTGGTAGTTCTCAGGAGCAGTGATAACTGGCTTTGGATCTGGGTCACAGGAAAATACCCCAGCCGTTTATCAGTTTGATTTCTCCCTCAAGATCACACTGCTGTGTTGAGGTGGAGGGAAAGCTGTGACCTTTCTAAGACATTTGCTGATTGGTAAATTAAGCTAATATAAGGTCATCATCACTCAGGTTTGCTGTTTCCCTGGGTACAGGAGAAAGCGATGGAGTGGTAGTCAGCTCTTGTGCCACCTGGAGGCAGCCTCAGTTTACCTCTGTGACTGTGGCAAGCAGAATAAGATGGACAGCTAGGACTCTAAGGCAGTGAAAATGCATCTTTCTCTGTGTTTTGTTTCTTTGACCATTAACTTTTAAAAATATTTTGAACAATTCATTTACACATTATTCTTATGTTTATGGTTTTTTTTTCCTGCATGTATGTCAGGGCACCATGCAGTGCCCATGAAGATCAGAAGAGGACAATTGATTCCTGGGAATTGGATTATAGATGGTCGTGAGGTGCCAGATGGGTGCTGGGAGTGCAATCTGGGCCCTCTGGAGAGTAGTCGGGTGCCCTCAACTGCTGAACCATCTCTCCCGCTTCTGACTAATTCGAACACTTCAGTTGAAGTCATTTAAATTTGTTCCTCAATTTCATATTCCAGGGCTCAGTCTTTCTATTCTCCTAAATATCTTATTAGCAGGAATGTGTTCGGCTGCTGTTGTATGTCCCTTCCTGGTGGCCATCTACAGCAACTTACAATGCTGTCTGCCTTTTGTTTCAATTGTTCCTTGATGAGCCTAAATTTAAAAACCATCTATCATGGCTTAGGGATTCACAACCTCTCATTCTATCTGATGTGCAGAGTTCCTGATGATGCATTGAATCTTTACTTAAGCAGCAATTACTCATGACTAAGGGTCCCAGGCATCATCTGAGCCATAGGTCTTACATTTTATTAATTCAGGTGTCTCATGGGAAATTTCATAATTCTATACTGTAAATATTTATATACCAACAAGTTTAAGCAACACACTAAGAGCCACAGAGGTGCCTATTTGTTCATAAGTGTTGTGCAAAATAGCAAGGACAAATAACAGAATTCAAACATGGTTTCCCCTCTAAGTAATGTATAAGATTGCCTACAGTCATAGCACCCTGAGGGCACCTAATTTTCTCTGAGGCAAGACAAGGTCATTCTTGGTTAATACCAGGATTGGAGAAATGTATAAATTAGTGAGCAATATGAAAAGAACTGGAAACAACTCATTATAAAGACAACCTAACCAGACAGCATTACATATTCTAGGATCACACAGATCAGGGATGACCCTTGTCACGGAGATGCAGCTTGCTCTTTCTTATCCCACCTCAGTGCCTATAGCTGAAAACTGAAACTAATCAAAGAATCTATCCAAATGGCATTATTGTGAAAATCTGCCTAATGCCTTGTTGCCCTTGTAGATAATTAATAAATTAATTCAATTTGTATGCATATCTATTCTTATGTCATTGCTTATCCAAGTGCCTACCATGTGCATATCTATGTTTGACAATCTGTTATTTAGCCAGTTCAGGTACCCTGTTCCACTCAGCCACAGAGCTGAGTCCATCTCAGGCTTGGGTGAATGGACAGGTTAGAAGGATTTCTTATCTTTATTTCCACACTTCTACTCTTTTCATTTTCTTCCCGTTTCCAGGGTGCTGGGTAAAGGAGCAAGAACATTAAGATCTTGAATCAATGAACATTTTTCTCTTCCAGTAGAAAGCACACCCTTGGTCAGCTCTAGCACACCCTTGGTCAGCCTCTAGAGTTGAGGACAGTGGCTCACTCTGCACCCTGATAACCAAGTCCTGCCAAATAGTGCCAGATGGTGTCTCCCTGACAGATGCCTACAAGTCACATGGTAACCAGCAAATGTCCTGGCTCCTTTAGGGCAGATCTATTCCAGCCATTGACTTTTTCACTTCAGTTTTGGCCAACGGAACACAGACTCTTGATCACTGACATGGTTTCCATCACCTTTTCAACAGAAATGGGTTTTTAAAGAGGAGACTTTTCTTTTTTTCCATTTGGTTTTGTATTTAACTTCATCATCAAATGACAGAAGAGAATTGCAGTTTTGTAAAATTGTGCACCAAAATATCAACCAAGCAAATTTTGTTTCTATCTCAACTGCTGGCCGGATACCCCTAGTTTCTCACTAAGGGAAATAAATGGCCACATCAGAGTAGGAAGGAAAGACAGGCACATAGACATTGTGAGAGTTTTGGATGCCCTGTTTTACTTATTTTTTCTTTAGACAGGGTCTCACATAGTCAGGACTGGCTTCAAACTCACTACATGGTAGAGACTGGCCTTGAGTTCCATATTCTCTTGCTTTCTGCCAAGTTTTAGGGTTTTAAGAATATGTGATCATACTTAGAGGGACTGAGCTGATTTTCTGGCTTTTATCCCTGTGTCTTTAATTCTGAATCAATAAGACCTCAGCACAGATTTTTCTCTAAGATCCATACACAGTTTATTCCACCAAAAGCCACAATGATGACCATAATTTCCATACAATCACAGTATACCAAGAACATGATAAAGACTGAAATGTAATAAAATTCTTCTATTTGAGACATCTTACATAAGTTGGAGAGTTAAAAGCAAGCCAGTATGACCGGAAGACCAGCAAGGGCAGCAACAGGAGTTGGGGTGGTTTGGCAACTTTGAGATTTGACTTGGAGCTAGTTGTGAATGCTAAGTGTGAAGGGGAGGTGCTGAAGGTTTTACACAGTAGGGTCTTAGATGGATTCAGGATGAACATTCTAGAATTTTGGTGGAACATGCATTTCAAGAAAGAATGTGAAAATGTCTAGGAGAGATACGTCGTGGCTTCTGTGAGAATAAAGAGACAGGCTGGGCAGAAGACAGATTATAGGCATCCTTCGGTAACTGAAGCAGCACTAGTGGCTGACACATTGATCGTTACGTTCATGACCAATTAGCAAAGAAACTACAAAGAAAAAATTATAAGGGACTCAAGCTATTCGAGGCCAAGAACACTAACAAAGCAAGAGAAGGGGGAGGCAGGCAAGAGTAGAGCCAGGCTAGAAGACCAAATTGTCCTCCTAGAACAAAGGCAAATGGGAGAAGCAGGGATATTAAGAAAATCAGCCAACAGAAAGCCAGAGGTGGCATGGTCTCCAAATTTCCCTTTTGTCTTTCAGCATTTAATAACATCCAAAGTCAATTCATGGTGTTCCAATCACAGAGAATGGGCATCCACCCTGGGACTAAGGTAGACAGCAAATAGTCAGGAAGTGAATTATTGAAAGTTAAAGAACTAAGCTTTGAAAGGAACATGTCTGGTCTTGTGCTATCTGTAGTTTACTCTGTCAGAGGAAGAAACCTTCATGAATCAAAAATAAAAAAAGGTAGTTCTAGCAGAGGATGTTCAGCACATGATGCCAAGACAGCTAGATAGAAGGGACTGGACTCCTTCCTTATAATACTTAGCATGAATACACAAAACTTACTAGTTCTTGAAAGGCAAGATATATTATCTGTACCAGGTTGCAGAATCATTTACAATAGAAGAACATGGTAGGTGGTGGTGGAGCATGCCTTAATCCCAGCACTCAGGAGGCAGAGGCAGGCAGAACTCATCTCTGTGAGTTCGAGAACAGATGGTCTATAAGAACTAGTTCCTGGACAGACTCCAAAGCTACACAGAAACCCTGTCTCAAAAAACTGATAAAAAAAAAGAAAGAAAGAAAACACACATCCTTCAATTCATTTGAGCCGCATCTACAACTATAGACATTTACCCATGCTGAGGAGTGAGACCTCTACAATTTTTGTTGTGTATTTGTGTTCTAGATAATATATGTTTCAGCTGTCAAGGAATGCCAAAAGGCTTTTTCATTGGTGTGTTCTGTTTTTCTGTAATTAAACAGTGAACACTAAATTTGGAACTATGTCAAGCAATTTGCCCTTCAGAAGTACACAGTATGGCTCGTATCACAAAAGGGACATGTTCACGTCTGGAAGCAATGTGCAGAAAAAAAATTCTAAACTCCTGTTTGATTTTGTTATTTGCAGTTAAAGAAAAAAATTTATATTATCAGGTAACTCTTAAAAAGTAGTCTTCAATATTTATTTGGCCAAGGACTCCTAGAGATTTGTTTGGCTCAAAGGGTACAGTTTCTGGCTTCAGTGATACATTGTGCTTCAGGAGGCTCAGCCCAGTCTGACACACAGGTTATCCACACAGTCATCGGTCTCTTACAGAATAAAAGCCAAGCTGAGAGTGTGAGCCATCCTTCTTCCTTTCATCATGAACCCTCTTCACTGACTCTTCCAGTATAATTCCTTTGCACTGTTGGCAGATAGCAAGAACCTAACCTCTTCCATGTCCTCACACAAAGGAACCTGGAGATGAGGGTGAATTTGTAAATGTTATGGCTATCAGAATACATAGAAGGTCTGGGGTTCACATAGTTGCCACATCTATTATCGTCTCCTTGCCACCTCAAATAATTTCCTGTGATGGATGGTGGAGTATTCTCAGCTATGATCAATATCCTGAGCCACACTGTTCCTGGCTCCTGGCTTGGAACGGAGTCACTGGTCACTAGACTGAACAAAGAGGCAGACTCCTGCCTGTAGCTCCCCTGCATTGGTTCAGCAGCAATAGTCTCATTGGCAGCATCCACCGATGCCCTTGAGGCTTTGTGCCCTAGACAGGGAATGAAATGGCACCTTCAGTGCCATGGCACAAAAGGAGCCATTCACATTATAGGGGGCGCCAAGTAAATGCCCTGGGGGTCAACAGGTAGACAATGGACTGAGCAGGGCAGATTGGCTCACCATCAGGTTCCAGTTCATCCTGACTGTGGAGAGCTGTCATATTATGACTCAGAGATGAACTTTCAGCACACAAGAAAGGAAGTAAATGGAGTCTGACAGAAGAAACTCATTTTTTAAACATTGGAATATAAATCATCTTATTTCTTTTCCATTGAGTGCTTTCACACCAATTGATTCTTCACACATTTACAGACAGAAAATGGTGAGAAGAGGCATTAGGAAGACTCACCCCTGGACTTCAGTACATTAGAAGTAACTAGGGCTGCTTTCCTGGGAGGTACGTAGAAGCAGAGGTGGAGAGAGGGTCCTGGGACTCACTCATAGAGGTCGCCACCCTCATTTGGGTGACAGTGGATTGTTGCAGGTAGTCATACAATCTACCTTGTCCAGAAAGAGACCCACCTTTCCTATGTGCTCATCCTAATAGTGCCAGAGACTACCCCAAATGGGCTTTATCAGAGTTTATCAAAAAGGTTTTGGGGAAGACTACTTCTATTAGATGATCATGTAGATGGTAAGCCATAGTTCTATAAGGACACACATGACTTATAACATGTTTCACAGCTGATTCATTTTCTTTATTTTTGAATCAAGTCCTTGCCATGTTTACCAGCCTCTTGAAATCTTCCTGTCTTGGATTCCTAATTGCAGGCATGTACCACCATGCCCAGTTCTGTACATACCTGATTTTAGCTATGTTTGTTGAAACAAACATTGGGCCTGACTTGAATTACCAAGATACTGTAACACACATACCACCCATATTCTACCATTTACTGATCTTATTCTGTGTCTTTCTCCTTCTTTCCCTTCCTCCTTTCTTTCCTTCCTTTGTCTAATAACTATTTATTAAGTAATATCATCAGATATTTTGCTATGCTAAAAACATGACGACGAGTAAATTGTCTTCCATGTTTTCATGGAACTTTGTATTCTTATTAGAAGAATCAAAGCATATGAGCTTTCTAAGTGGAATGGCACATATTATAAGACTCGGTTAGGTATTCATATCCTAAAGAAGCACAGATGAGGCCTGGAACAATGGTTCAGCAACTAAGATCACTTGCTGCTCTTGCAGAAAACTGGAGTTTGGTTTGCAGAACCCACATTGGCCAATTTACAACCACCTGAAGCTTTAGTTCCAACACCATCTTCCAGCCTCCACAGGTACCCTCATGTACATGCCTATACACAGACATAGACATGGTCATGAATATGTACATAGACAAACTTACATACACATGAATGATAAAATACATAAGAAGCATAGTTGAGGTTCTATTGGGGAGATGACCTCAAGCTAGCCTGCCCTGTTTATGACTGGGAAGGAGCCAGTCTAGAGTAAGGAAAGAATATATACAAAGGATGCCCACATGAGTGAAGTGTGGATGTCAGGAAACCTGAGAGCCTACTGTGGCTATAGATGTGAGAGCCATGGAGAAGAGGGAAAGATACCAGAGACAGTTTATATAGGGGCTTTCTCGTCTGACTTCAAAAGCATTAGATTTATTTATAGGAATATTTTCCCTACACGTGTGTCTGTGAAACACATGTGTGCCTAGTGTTCATGAAGGCTAGAGGAGAGCAGCGGATCCCTGAAGCCTGAGTTAGAGATGGCGCTGAGCTATTATATAAGTGTTAGGAAACTCACCTGACCTTTGCGAGAGCAGGAGGTGCTCTAAACGGCAGACTCATCTCTCCAGCCTCTTCTGTTTTGTTTTTTTCAAATAGGAGAGGAGGGTCATATTTGGGTATAAAACATCACTTTGCATATAAAAATTCTCTCTGCTTTTCATAGAAACCTAAAATAGTCTAAAAGTAAAGGCTTACACAAACAACACAATGCTGAGACTGTTTGTCTGTGCTTTCAGCTGTAGGGAGGCTGTGGCAGGGGCATATTGAACTCAAGGTCAGACTTTCTAGTGAGGCCAAATCTAAAAAGGCTCAGTTTGGCAACAATGTGTAGGAAGAACAGAACTGGGGGGGGGAATCATTTTAATTGTTCAGGGCAAAACGGAGAAGGCATTGAATTGAAAGGGCCCGCTGTCACAGTAGAGACGAGAGAGAAGCTAGACAAGTAGATGGAGGCTCCTGGGACTAACACACAAAGACCATCATCCTCATTTGAGGGACACAGGCTTGCAGACATTCACATACACTGTTCTCATCTGATAATTTCATTTGTATTGTTCACTGATGTCACACACAAACGTGCACAGGAAGGTGTGATGTCCTTGAAGTCAATGGAAGAGAAGAATATGAACTGAGAATCAGGGAGTTATCAGCTATGCCTAGTGATTGCAATAGGCAGATCTTATTAGAACAAAAACAATAATTGCACCCAGAAACATTTGCTCACACCAATGACATTAATAAGAAAGAGTCTTCTTAGGAAGCTGAAGTGGATTGAAGCACCAGCATGAACTGTAGAAGAGGGTAAACGGATGCTTGTTGCGAAAAGAAAGCTAAGTTGACGGTTCCTGAAAGAAGCATGGTCAAGAGACGATGACTCAGCATCTAATCCAAGGTATTACTGAATGACTTGATTGGGGGAGGGGGAGGGAAAGGGGAGGCGGTGGTGGGGAAGAGACAGAAATCTTTAATTAATTAATAAAGAAATAAATAAATTAAATATATATATAAAAAGATGTGTGAGATTAATGTGATTTTCAATAGATTTGTTTATGAGAATAATGGACCATAGAAGGCAGAGCTACATACAAAGAAACAGACATCAATAGAGCATACACAGTTCCTGAAAAGATTGTAGTGAGTGGACTTCAAAGACAGGACAACGAGGAAGAAAAGAAGACGAGGAAGGGAACGGGTAGCTTCTCAGTTGGAAAAGAGGAGAAGGAGATAAGATGGGAAATACAAGAAGTTTTGTCTATTTGAGTCCAGCAAGTCTGAGGAATATGTATAAACTTAAGTGGGTCATACAATTATGTAGGAGTCGAAAACAAAACAGACAATAAATAAGCTATTGAAATAATAATTGATTTGCCTCCGTGAAATGAGGTATTTATCTTTCAATCAAAGAGCCCATTATGATAAATCACAGGCAACAGATCAGCATCAAACAGCCTCCAAGCACGGCTTAGTCATTATCTCTCTTGATTCCTGTGAGCAAGTGACACACGAGGGATAATGACTCAAGGGGAAGATTCTGTGATTGTCGTTGAAGAAATGAGCCCTGCATCATGTCATGCCCTGCACTAATTGTTTTCAAGAAGCCTTAATTGCTTGTATTGATGCTCCTGACTCTTCAACATTTCAGCAACATGTTGGTAATTCACAGCAGAAGGCTTGGGCTGCTGGATAAGAAGAAGGGAAAGTTGATGGTGGTTTGCTTGCCCTGACTGGACATAGCAGAGGGGTGTTTAATGCACTGGGTACCACTTTGGAAAAAGAACTCATTCCCAAATGAAAACCAGTCTTCCTAAAACAAAAGAAAAAGATCAAAATAACAGTACTACTATAGCTAGTTTTCGGTCTACTTCTTGTAGGCAGAATGTTAAAAATAAAACAAAAAACCTTGAAAACATGTCCAAGAATTTTTCCAGGAAAGAGCAAGTACATATTAAGACAATTTTTTTTTCCTGCAGGCCCCACTTCCATGGTCCTTGTGTTTCTGGCCTCTAGTCTTTATGGGAGGAAAGTCAGATGCTGGCTGCAGCCTGATACACATATGTCAAGGTCTGGGTTTAACAGATGAAGGGTCGTCAAGCCTCATCTCCCCTTTGGTATGGGTTGAGTATTTTAGAATGGGCCGAGGTGTGCTTCCTGAAAACACACACTGAACTTAAGAGTTTTAAGTTCTCAAACTGGAAGAGAGACTCTTTGAAGAGGTCACTAAGCTGAATGGGTCAGTGTGGGTTGATGTCAATACAATCCCTCTGAAGTCATCATAAGAGGAAGGCAGGACAACAAAAGGCAGAACAGCAAGATCCTATGAAAATACGATGTGACAGAGCTGGTGTCCGTACAATTCAAGGAAAGACTTCACCAAAGGGATGGTCCAGTCAGCACTTTGACATTGGGTTCTGTCTCCTGAATTCTGGAAAACACAGCTCTCTTACATAGAACTTAGCTTGTGTTCCCTAGTTCTGACAGCTTTAGAAAGGTAGGAAGTTTCTGTGCACTATTTACCCCCTTGTCACGGGTGTACCGGCTGGTCTAGAACTTGTGCTGCTCAACTTACAGTTCCCAGGGAGAGCTTCAGGATGGGATCAGAGGATCTGCTAAGTCAAGGCTCTTCCCTGACAACAGTCCAGTGACTCCCCTGCAAGGTCCGCTGGTCACAGCTGGCTGATACTAGGAATGTAATATACAAGTTTGAAACGAGGCTTACTGTTCTTAGATTTTATGGGCACATACCACTTTGTTTCTTTTACAAAATTAGCTGAATGATATAGCTTGTTGCCAGGAAACTTTCTGGGGCCCCTCTGACCAGCCCTATAAAAAGGGGAGTCCAAAAATCATGCCTGCATGCCGTGAAGTCTATGGATAAACAAACGACAGAGTTGACAACACTCTCTTGGTACCACCCTTCCATATTTGCAGCACTTGTACCACTTTGCGGTCTTTTTACATTTGCCAGTATTTCCTCAGCTTGAAGGTCTTAACATTACTGTTATCAAATCAAAACCCCAGCTGTTCTCACTGCCCTTTTATAACCCAAGTCCCTGCCAAATTTAGGGTACAGTCCAATATTATTTAGTCTCTACACCAGGACTTAGGTGTGGTGTCATTTGACCTTTTGTCCTAAGATATTGGTGCTCCTTATGTTTCTGTCTCTCCTCAGTATAAACAGAGTTTCTCTGTGCTGGCAGCTGCTTCTAAATAACCACTCAAATATTTACTATTAATTATAAATATTTGGCCAATAGCTCAGGCTAATTACTAACTAGCTCTTACAACCTATATTAACCCATTCCTATTAATCTATGTGTTGCCACGAGGGTCATGGCTTTACTGTCCTCCAGCATATCTTGTTCCCTCTGTATCTCCTGGGGACTCCTCAGACTCTACCCTTCTTTTTCCCAGCTTCCTCCTAGTCTGACTCTCCCATCCACTCTCTTCCTACCCAGCTTATAGGCCAGTCAGCTCTTTATTAACCAATGAAAGTAATACATATTTTCAGTGTACAAAGACTGTTCCACAGCACCACAGTCTGAGGGAGGGATTCATCACTCGTTCTGATGATGCACAACACCCAGTCTTTAATTCCTTTCCCACACTAGCCTCCAGGGAGCCTGAATACTTTCCTTACACAAACGACTCCATTTTATCCTTTGTTAATTCTACTGGTAAGTGAAGCTCAATCTCCTTTCTCTACCCTCATCCATCTCAAGAAAACTTAGGGATGAAGCAAAGTTTAAAATAAAATCACCCAAAACAAACAAACAAACAAAAATAAATAAAATAATTGTTCTGGCAAGTCTTTGGTGACTTTACCTTCAGCTGCCAAATGTCTTATTTATTGTTCAGGATTCTTGAGAGGAAGGACTGCACATTGTTGGATGCACAAGACCTCTCAAGACTCCCAGTGAACCATACCCTTGACCATTCTAGGACAGACATCATGGTACGGTATTTTGAAGATGGCTGGATTCAGAGACTCCCAGTGAACCCTACCCTTGACCATTCTAGGACTGACGTCATGGTACGGTACTTTGAAGATGGATGGATTCAGTTATTCACCAGTCCTCTTACAGCTCATTCTCCCATACTTCTCAGCAGCTGTTTGCTGCACACTCATTTCCTCTCAAATATTTATTTCCCGAGAAGTATGATTTCTCTGAATTATTGGCTGCTCTCGCTACCAGCCATCAGGTCACTCAAACCTGATTTTTTTTCCCAGCTAAGTCCTTCAAGATGCAACTCCACAGGAGAAAACCGCCCTAGGAACTCCATTTACAGGAAGAGCCTTGATATTTGTTTGGGTCTTTCACTGTTTTCTCAGCCTCATTCAATTACAAAGCCCTTTTCAATTATTGGATGAAAGAGGCAGGTAAGCCCAAGCAGCTTGAGCATGCATAATTAAAACCATGCCCCTAAGAACAATGAGCAAGGAAAATACAATTATTCAGGCAAATAACCCATTAACAAATAGCTTCTGTCACCAAAGTAATAAAAGACAGGGTTGGTTTTAGTATTGGTGATGGACTCAATGGTGAGGCCATGGGGAATATCTTTTGAAGAGAAAAGAGCTAGGGAAGTTACTGGGTTCCTCCAGTCCCTGGTGTCCTAAGGTAGTGGGAAAAGCAGCTATGATCCAGTTCAATAAGTCATATCTGAAAGGTCCCCATGTTGACTAGCCCTGCACCATCATTCCACCAGATAAAACAGGTCATTTTTGTTCATTAAACCATCAGACATACATTGGCTGTTCACTATACAATGGTTCTCTACTAAACACTGGGAATAGCAGGCGCTATCTCTCTTCTCAATAGCTTCCAAGAAGAGGAGAGAAAATAAAAAATGTCGGCAAATGTGAATACTGGGGACAGAAGAAGCTACAGTTTATGTGGATGCTGACTTTTCAAGACTGAATTCTTTCTGGCTATTTTTGGTGTTCCTAGAACTTAGTTATTTAGTATATTCTAGATAATATACCTATCTTCTGGTGGCAGAAGCTGGCTTGTAGGCTCAGATGGGGTGAAACCGCAGTATTAGTACTGTGAATTTGAGTATGTATCTCTGATTGTCATTGAGGGAATTGATATTGACCATATCACTAAATAAACCACGTTAGGTAAAGCCTGACATACATCAATACCCAAGACTGCAAATGTGCATATATGTGCATGTAACTTCAGCAAACAATAAGTATGAATTGATGGAAGTGTTCCTCTCGCTGGTGTTAAAATCATCTCAGTGGGGTGAAGGGTGGGCAGGGAGAGGTTGGCAACTGCTCAGAAGTGAAGTTTGTTAAATTTGTTTGACCTCTCCATAGAAGGGATGTGTGTTTACTTTATGAGAAGGCCTGGGCACTGTGGGATGCTGATGTATGTGCAAAAGCAAATGTTTAGAAGATGTTCCAAGCCCACTTAGCCCTGTGAGTGCTTCCAGATCAGAATGCACCCGATCCCTGCCCAACTCGGATGGACTGGACGAAGTATGTGGGAAATAGTTTGCTTCTAAGCACACCCAGTCAACTATTACTGGCAGCCATCATTTCCAGAGTCACACAGATTTGAGCTGTGGCCAGACGGTACAGCTCTGGAGGAGCTGGATCAAAGCAGAGACAAACTCAGTTTGGTCCCTGATATTTTCAGCATCATGTGGTATTTTAGTATAATATTCAGAGATGGTCCTTCTAAATAAAACTGTTGACGGCCACTTTCCTGAGCGTGGCTGACGCAAGGCAATGCTGTGCCCGAGACAGTTTGTCTCAGAGGTCTGATCCCAGCTCGGGTGGCATCAGTAAATACTTCTATTCATGTCTTCATCCTACTTTTTATAGTTTGGCTTTTTTTTTAAAATCTGGCACAGGGGTTAGAAAGCCTTGGTCATGGCCAAATCTGGCCCACTGTCTGTATTTCACCTTTTTAAGTGACTATAACAGGAATCAAAAGAGAAATAGCAATTCTTTCATAATTAAATTCAATTATTTACTCATTTTTGTTTGGTTGGTTTAAGATAACGTCTCACACTGTAGCCCAGGCTGGCCTAGAACACCACATGACTTAGCCAGGTTAGCCTCAAACTAATAGCAATCCTTTTATAGCAACTCTCTCTCTCTCCCTCCCTCTCCCACCCCCCCTCTCTCCCCCTCATGTGTATGTTCATATGGGAAGGGACTGTTACACATTCATATGGAGGCCAGAGGTCAACCTTGGATATCATTTCTCAGAACTGTCTTCCTAATTTTTTGAGACAGAATCTCTTACTGGGGTGAACATGCCAAGTAGGCCAGGCTGGCCAGCCAGTGGGGGCCAGGATCCTCCTCTCTCAGTCTTCCCAGCACTGGAAACACGGGCATCCTACCATGCTCTGCTTCATAGTAGGAGCCAGGGATCAGAATTGGGTCTTAAGATTCATCAGCAAGCACTTTCCCAGCTGAGATATCTTCTCAGCCTTCCTACTTCTGGTTTTATTTAAGAGGAGTTCTCACTGTAGCCTGGACTGGCCTGGGGTTCACTATGTGTCACAAAGTGGACTCAGACTTAGAGCAATCCTCCTACCTTAGCTTTCTGAGTATGGGATGAAATAGCAGTACCAACACATATATTACTGAGAGGCACATTTCAGAGTTGATGAGAACAGTTGTATTGGGACTGGCCAGCCACACTCATCTGCTTGTGTCGTTACCAGAGGAGAGCAGTGGGGGCAGACACCCTGTTACCATGGAAAGCTTGTAATCTTAATGCTCTGGTTCTTTCCAGAAAATGCTCACGGATCCTGATCTAGCACACAGCACTGGAAGTGGACCAGCACGTGCGCAGTGTAAAAACTTACTCTCCGCCTACACATCTCCCGAGTGGCCACTTGCTCACATTTTTCATGGGCTCACAAACTTTATAAATGCTCGCTGGCTCAAACGACACAAGCAAGAATGCCAAAGCATTAAAAAACATCTAAAACGTCCTCTTTGTGCTGGGCAAAGAGGCTCTTTCAAAGTCACACCTCAAGGTATTTTATGTAGGAAGAGAACTGGGAAGCAAAACAAAATCCCTAAACTTGTTCTAAAGAAAAGAATGCAGAGTGGCCCCACGCTGAGTGAAACGATGTATTGACTTCATGTTCCAAGTGCTGGCGCATTCGTAAGCAACTCCTACTCCGGCACTCTAGATGATCTGCATACCCCACAAAAGACTGCAGGGCTGCCTTTGGACCTGGGCAGACAGAGACTGTCTCTACCACTCCTGAGCAAATACAACTGCATGGATTCTATCATGGTTCTTAAATAAGAGGGGGGAGTTTAAGACACAGTCACTATTGTACAAGTAGATGCCTCAGCAGCATATTTGCATAGGGATCCTGACAATAACCAAGTCTTACAGCTAAACCACTTACTGAAAGTATTGCTGGAGAGACAGCTCAGTGGTTAAGAACATATACTGCTCTTGCAGAAGATCCAAGTTAAGTTCCCAGCATCTGTATCTGGTAACTCAAGACTACCTGTAACTCCAGCTGCAGAGGATACAATGCCATCTGTGTTCTCTGCACGCACTGAACTCATGTACACAGACACACACAAATACACAAAATTAAAAATAAATTTTTAGATTATCTCCATATTTACATAAATGCCAAATATTGACTTTCTTATAAAATTTTGATTATTTCTATTCTTATTATTTTATTTATTTATCTTAATTTCATTTTACATTCCAACTGCAGTTCTCCCCCACTTTTATTTATTTTTAATTATGTATATGTGTGCATCTGTGTATGGGTTTGTACATGTGTATGTTGGGGCACCTGCAGAAGCCAAAGGCATTGGATTTTCCTGAAGCTTGAGTTACTGAAAATTGTGAACTACACAAAATGGGTGCTGGGAATCCAACTTGGGTCCTCTAGAAGAACAATAAAACCTTACTCACCAATCCATCACTCCAGTCTGTGACTTGTATTTTGAAATGATAACAAGTTAATATATCAAATGACTTCATTTGTTCATTTCAGGAGTCACAAACACAGACAAAACTGGTAAACTTTCATTGCCAATATTGCATAATTACCTTCCCAAACTAGAAAATTAGCCAAGTCTTTTCTTTCCCAGAGACACCCATGGATATCTGTCAGAACTATTTATTACTCAGTTGGCTTGTAACGTAACACAGCTGTACCGACTGTCTGAACAGATTCAAATTTTGGTAAACAAAGACTTTTATAGACTCCAGACCTATGAAATGTCCTAGCCAGGACACATTCCCGTGTAAATGTGTGGCATAGACTCAAGGAGTTTCACGTTGTGGGACAAGAAGAACAACCAAACTGGGGAGGTCTGATGGAGAGCACTTCCTACACTAGCTAATAGCTAGCATCCATGGGAAGCTATTGTGATTGTGCAAGCATGTTACAGAGCTGGGGCAGGAATTAGAGGGCACAGCATCTAAACACAGCAGCAGGAACTGAAAGATGAAGGTAGTGATTATAGTGATTAACAAAGCCTTTGGGCCTGGAGTTCAACCATTGCACTTCACCCATGTCCCTGATTGAAAAGAAGTTCACAAAGTCATAAAAAAAAAGTATGATTCTGCACGCTTTTGGTTAAAAAAGGATCTGTAATACATTTATTCTACTTTCTGAACAACCATGTTTTCTACTAGCTTTTTACTGAGCTCCTATGAAATCATGGAAAATACTTAGAATTGATACATTGTTATTAAAATTTGTAGAACTTATATGCTTGTGTGAGGGTGTAGGTTATAACTCCATCGTGATGATGGAAGGGGAAGAAAATGGTGAATTGTTCTCTTCCTGAAGGATTTGAACTTTTTTCCAGGGATGACAAATGCCTCAGAGTGGTCACATAGGCCTTTCTGTTTCTGGTACTATTTCTTCGTTCCTCATTCCACTATGTTTTGTATCCACCTCTTCTTTCCTTCCTTTAGACAAGCAAAGACATAAGATGACCTCTGACTTCTTGTTAGACCCTGGGAACTGGTCCCACTGGAGAAGTGAGATTCTGGAATGCTGGCAACTGCCTTTGAGATCTATAATGGGTCACCCCTTGGTTGAGGGACTGATTCCCAGCATACGGCTGGTGGCACATGTGGCTAGACAATGGGCAATTCTCTCTCTCTCTCTCTCTCCTCTCTCTTTTTAAGAAAAATACATGTATTTGTTTACTTACATAATATTCTGGCTGCAGTTTCCCATCCTTCCTCTTCTTCCAGTCATTCCCCCACAGATGCCCCTCACCCCTCCCAACCACTCCTCCTCCTTTTCTATTCAGAAAAGGGCAGGTCTCTGATGGATATCAACAATGCATGGCATATCAAGCTGCAGTAAAACTAAGACTCTCCCCTTGTATTTAAAGCTTGTCAGGACAACACAGATGAGGTATAAGGTATATGTGCATAGACGGGCAATCTCTTACTCAGTGTGTACCAGGAGTGCATGACGACCCTGAGAACAGCTCCCTTGGTGTTTATTCTCTGGGCTTCAGAGTCTAAAGGTGCTCGTGGGAAGCACATTTTCTTGGAGAGAGTTATTCCCATCAGGTCAGAACACTTCTGGCAAGTGCATTTTCTTGACACTCTGCTGTGACCTTAGCAAGGCTTGCAATGAGTCTGTAGGCATCTTCATCCAGTGTTCATTTTATGATGCTTTTAAATATGTGAATAGTTTCAAATAAATTAAATGCTTACTCTCACCTCAAGTGTTCAAACTATCCATCTTAATGGATGAGATGAAGAGAGATTTCTGTTTATCTGCTGGGGTCAAAAGCAAGTAACTTCACATGCATATGTTCCAGAAAATGTGGTCCAGATTCTAATATGCTGCTGACTCATTTTAAGTCCTCATAATTACATTTATACACATTTATAGTCTCCTGAAACTTGGCCTGTAAATCAGCAACATACCGTTTTATATGCACAGAGAATCTCACACAGAGACAAGTAGAAGAATATATGTGTATATTTATAAACTCTAGTTAATGCAGTCAGTGTTAGCTTATCACCCTTGAGCAAATTATCTTTCCATGTAGCAGTTTCTTCATGTATGTAATGGATGCAACCATATTGCTCCCATCAAGGACCTGTGGGGACTAAGAGAAAAGATTCATGGAAAAGAAGCTGAGATGTTCTCTAGTGCCTCAGGGACTCACCAGGCCTGGATTTATCTTGTTTTATAACCAAGGAATAGTTGATCTTAGAAAATAAAAGCCAGATCCTGTGTCTGAGCAACCCCAAGGGGCATTCCATCTTCAGAGCTCCATAGACTTAGATACAGCCTCAGCTGCAGTGGCAGGCAGACAGTTCTGTCCGTCCCAGTCCAACCCTCTCATTCTCTCAGTGAGCCATCTCCAGAGAGCCAGTAAGAGCCCTAACGTTACTCTCCATCTGAATGAGTTTCCCAGAAACTTGGTTTAAGAGTATAGGTGGGACTGTATTAACATGTCTTCTACATTATCCTAGAATTGCCTTGAAGGACTCTAGCTTGAAGAACACAGTGCTGTTAAAGCCCAAGATCCTCAGTTGAAAAGACCAGAGGTGCTTTATGGAGCCCTGCCCATGGCTGCCCATGGATGCTGTTTGGAACTGCATCCTTTGCAAGCTATGGAGAGAAGCCAAGTCAGAGACAGAGCCCTGCCTCTGGCTGACCATGGATGCGATGTGGAGCTGCATCTCTTCCAAGCTAAGAATAGAAATCAAGTCAGAGACGGAGCCCTGCCATGGTGGTTACAAGGCACGACCAGGAAACTGGACATGCTTCTCTAAGAGAGTGGCTTCATGATAGGTACAAACTCTCGAGGGAGATGGAAGACTGTCTGCCAGCTATATAAAACCAGGAGTGATAGAGAGATCACTCAGTGCTTAAAAACACTTGCTACTCTTGCGGGGGGGGGGCAGGGGGAGGGAGGCTAGGTTTGGTTCCCAGCACCTACATGGTAATCTACATCATTCCAATTCCAGTTCCATGAGATCCATCACCTTCTTCTTCCCCCTTGGCCTCCAGGCATAAACATGTCACACATAATTCATGGAGACAAAGCACTCATCACATAAAAAAAATAAAACAACACTGTACATGCTTGTTTAGGAAGTCAGGAAGATGCAAGGACACGGCTTGTAAACTGTGAAATCTTCCTACTCCTCCCAAGGTCAGGCCTCCTGCTGGAACCTGAAGCTGGCAAGTTGCTGGCTAAGCTATGTCCTATGGTTGATGTCCCTCAGAGAAAAGCATAAGAGCACAAGATATGGGAGCAGGGAAACAGCCCTGGTTTCCCTCCCTTTCCAGGCCTGGGAACACGAATGTGCTGGCTGCTTAAATACCCCAAAAGAAAGCAGTTGGACAGTAAGTCCTCTTGTATTCCATCCAAAAGGATCACGTACACAGGGGGAGCAGCCTGCCATGGGAAGTGCATGTGCTGCCAATCCCACGAACACAAAACCCTATGAATCCACCATGAAAGTATTACCATTCCAAGGGGAGCACAAAGACCAGGCGGTGTGAGGTGCTATATTCCAGTAACAGCATTCGTGGGCCAGGAGCCCTACATTCAGAGACCAAGGCATAGAAGAAGAGGAGGAGGAGGAGGCAGGGCAGGATGCCCACCCCCCCACCCCCATTTTAGCCTCCAGTCACAGAAGCAGAAGGGAAGGCCTCACAGAGCACCAACAGTTCAACATGGCTGCGCCGTCTTCGGCAACATCACAGATACACGCAACTGTGTGCCTGGGGTGCCGAGCATTAAGGTTGCAGCTAGAACTGTGAAGATGCTGCTTCTGCCTAGAAGGGTGCAGAGCCCCCTTTTCTCTTTGCCCCTCTTTGGCTGGGTCTGCGTTCCCTTTTACTCTTCCTGGGATGTGATTCTAAGAAAATCAATGCTTTATTGCTCCATTCATCAGTGTGCTCATTTTGTTACAAAACACGGAAAGCTCAACCCAAACACATTTTAAGAAGCAAAGACCAGCTACATTTTCTTTCTTCAATTAAAAAATTTGCCAACATTCTTTTCTCAATCACATTTCCCAAAGGCTTAGTACTTGGCCAGAAACATTCCCTCCAGTCTAAAATTTGGCACATCTGACTGTATAGTCTTCAAATTTGCCAATTTGGCAAACATCTTTTTGGAAAAAAAGGTAGAGAAATTGGAAAAATTGAAGTGAGATGTTGTAAGTCATGGCATTGTTCAGAAGATAACTCATTTCAGGGATAATAAATCTATAAAAAAATCCACACTTATTTAGAGTGGATTGTTTTCCCAGTTAGGATTTTACAAGTCTAACATCAGCATAGAGATGTGATATGCAAATGAGCATGAACTAGTAATATACAAATTCCGTCGAAAATTATTTTTCTTATTATTTATTAGTTTTAGACATCTCAAAAGAATGCAAAAACCCCTAAAATCCATATATTGGAATACATTATGAAGCTGTAATTTACGTGAAAATAAACTGCCCTCTCACGCAAATCTGTATACATGTATAGAGTGTTGGTATAAATAGCAAAGAGCTTGCTGGAGATTTTCACTAGCGTTGTGAGAAATCACCAGGAACCAATAGGATTAAAGGATTTCAGTGTCTCATAGTCATTCACATAGCTTTGGGTAGTTAGAGTTTGACGTTTACTTCCATAAGGACAGGTATGTTGGCTCTGTATTTATTATGTGTACAATGTAAGGTGACAACTGAGAACTCTACAGAGAAAACCAATATAGAATATAGATTTGCCACATATATGGCAAATACATGTAATACACAGTGCCAGCCATATATTTCCAATTCTTTTTTCCTTCAGTTTCTGATTAATTAAAACATTTCACTGTAATCTCTCAAATTCCCATGTTAAAACGTTATGCAGTTGGAAAAACTGGAAAATATCACATTGTCATTCCCATTTGGAAAGATAAAGCAAGTGTCTTGCTGTTTGTAAATAATCCGAATTCTTCAAAAGGCCAGTATTTACTATATGCAACAGATTTCCATATTCTTACACTGAGCACACAGGTACTTGCCTGGGAACGTCATTCTGCAGAAATAAAACCCCAGTTACTGAAGTTAGTAACAAAGACAGTTGACGTTCAGAGTTGCCTGTGAGCTTCTAGGTTCCCTTTGAAAGCACAACTGTCACATTCTCTCTGTGCTCTGCGAGACCATGTGGAACTGTAAATCTTAACTCACAGCACTGATGATTTAGACAGCGACCTATCTCACTGGAGGTGTGAGAACCCTGTAAGAACTGCGACAGAAATAGCATCGAGACCCATTTCCCTGCACACTTCTAGAGACGCCAGACTTAGCACATAGCCTTCAGTGTCTTCACTGCTGTGTATCACAGGCCCTACAGCATGTGCACTGTCTGTAGGACACGTGCCCAGGCACAACATATTGGGACAATTTTTTCACAGTGTCTTAGACCTGAAGACATGGCACTCTAACACTGGTTCAAGAACGCCCACCTCACAACAGAGCCTTTTCTAAAAGCTGCGATCTACAGACAGCTAGCAGACTGACTGAGTGGACAGACTCTTGACGTTATTTCTAGAGATAAAAAGCCAAAGCCATCCGCTTAATACCATACTGGTTTAAAAGCCAACAGGCCCTGGTGTGAGAGGATAAATAGAGAAAGAGATTTCCTCTACTGATACTTCAAAGCCTCTGCAACATCTGGAATCTGGTTCCATCAGGGGTATTCCTCTAAGAAGTAAGAATAAAGGGCTTTAATAGGGCAAACAAGAGTCAGGTTTCTTACAGTGTGTTCTCCCTGGAGGGAAACAAATAACACAACACAACTGACTAACCTTTCTTCACTTCAGCTGCACTAATTAACATTTAGTCATGGATTCCATCTTGAGCCTGATGAGGTCAATGCTACAGATGTTTTCACTGAGGGGGAAAATATGCTTCCACGTTTTAGAATCCCAGTCTTTGTTAATTTGGGAAAATAGGTCAGATTGACTGCTTTTGTGCCAGCGTTATTGATACAAATTACATATTACATACATGAATCAATTCACACCCACCCCACACTGCATGGAAATCAGTATCCGTATCACACCAACCAGGCTGTCCAATGCCAACTCTATAAGAAACACACTCTTCACCCCCTTTTATTTTTATCAGGGGATAAGGAGATGCCAAAGAACTTATCAAAGACATAGGCTGTGGCTTTGGAGGCGCAGTTTCAGGGCTATTCTAAGATTTACGTATGGATTAGATAGACTAAACTGGGTAGGAGCGGATAGCCAAGAAGAATGAACAAAGCAAAGTGAACAGATGTTGCAGATATTGAACACTCTTGATGACCTGGGAGACAAATCCTCGGTCCACAAGCCAAACATGTGTACGTGGTTGTTTGGAAGCAAAGTGGAGACACAGGACTGTAATAATTCTTACTTGGGCATTGAGAGATTTTTTTTAATAGAAAAGACTTATTCAAAAAGCAGTTTTGCAAGGGAATTTATCAGATAATCCTCTGGGAACAGAATTTGAATGGATCTCAAGCAAAGTTTCCATCACAAGATCCTTATAAAATTAGACTCATCTCACACAGTCCCTGACAATACCATCTTATCAGTTCCAGCCAAATCAGGAGTCTCATGGGCAAATGAACTCTCCTGTGGCTACGAGCACATGCATGCACATGTGTTCACATTTGTTTGTATCTGTGTACAAATGTGGCGTCACTGTCTGTGTAAAAGATAGCCAAAACAAATGCTTGCATTCTCAATTAATGTTTTTAGCCATAATTGAAGGAGATCAAAACCTGATGTGTCTTCACTTTCCCCCCACACGAAACAACAATAATTTAATCAAAACAGAAAATTAATCTTACCTGGAATGACTTCAAAAAGGAATTTCCCTGGGCTCTCTTCATTGCATGGATGTTCAATGACTTTATTTCCAGGCAGAAGAATAGTACCCTGTAAACACAAATTCCCCAAATGTTATCATAAGGGCAAGCTCCATGCAGCAGCAAACTGAGAATCCAAGTTGTGTCTGTGACCCAGTAAGTGGCCACTTTCATTAAACCCACTGCCATTTATGATAATCAAATCCCACAAGTCATAAAGACATTCATTTACACTTAGTTCATATTGTTGAATATCTCATGTGCTTTAGACAACATTAACTTTGGGTTCATTTTAAGTATCAGTTTATAAAGTGTACTGCATGCTAGCAAATTTATTGAGCATTCTACCAATCCTATAATATCTCATGGTTGGTATAATCTTAAGCAGTAGATATTATTTTTTCCATTTATAACCATAAAAACTCAAGATGAAAGCATTAAATATAACTTATGCCAAAGTTCAAATTAGCCTTTTATCTTGCTAGAGTTGGTTATGTGCCCTCTAGACTGGAGATTTAATATTAATGAAATACTGTTTGGCATTAGATCACCTGGAAGAATAGAAATTGTGAGAATTCTTCAGAATCTAAGTGTATTAATGGCCATTATGATAAAGTGAGGTTGAAATTTTATCTCGTACTCTCTTTAGCACCCTCCTTGCCTTCCAGCATGGGGTAACACTGACAGGATGTTGGTCCCTTGCAGTTGGGCTCACAGCCTCCTGAATGTGAACCAAAAGGTTTCTGCTCATTATAAATTTTCCAGTCTCAGTGAATCTACTATAGTATCACAAAATGGACTGCGATGTTTTCATTAGCCCTCTTATCTGATTTTTCTCTTTTCGGTGGATCATTTCCACCAGAAAAGGCAAACATAAATATCTACTGCATTTTTAAATGATGTCCTTAATAACTCATTCCGTATTACATTCTATTTTCTCATTTTCTAACGAAATTTGCCTACACTGAATCATTTGTTCGCATGTACCACTGTAGCCTTGTCTTTGCACCTGTGATTCAGGTACATGCTTGATGAAGCTCAATCCTCAATGAAGTATCAAACTATTGACTGCTGTTTCTTTCCTTTTTCTTTTTTTTTTTTTTTGTGTTTTATTGACATGGGGTCTCCTTAAATAGCTCTGGCAATCCAGGAACTCACTATGTAGATCAGACTGGCCCTGAGCTCACAGGTATCCACCTGCCTCTGCTCTCCAAAGAGCTGGGATTAACCGCGTGGCGACTAAACTGGGCTCTGATCACTATTTCTTAAAGTACTTCCTTTTCTTGCTGCTTTGGTTTTCTCTGGGTTTCTCTCTTGCATCTCTGTTGGTGGAGTCTCAGTTGCTGACTCAGGTTGCCCTTATGACATAATTTTCCAAATACTTCTCCACTGAGTCCATCTCTTCTAACAATTCTTTTATCTAATCGTTCACACTCACCCACATTGATGACTTCAATAACGATTAGAAACTCAGCATCAAGATGTCTCTAATAATGACTCTTGTCATCTCAGAGCACGTTCGACATTTCTAACTGATTATTTAAGGAGGTGTTTTAAACTCAATTAAATTACATTAAAATTAAAATGTAAGTGAACCCAGTTCCCACCATGAGTTCCCCTGCAGAGTGCCTACCAGCATCCTTCACTCAGTTGCAAAAGCTACAGCTATGGAAGCGATTATCTGCCTTCCACCCGTAGTTTCCTGCCAGCCCTCCTCTGTGCCAGGGGGTGTGACCTGCTATGCCAGTGTACCCCACACCTCTTCACTGGGTTCTTCCTAATGCTCTTAGCATCTCCAATCTGGTTTTCAATGCAATATGAGTATCCTTTAGAAACAAATGTTTAATTCCTCCTTTCCATTATAAAAATACCTTGTGACATTTTTTTTTCTTCTAGAATGAAGTCCTGGATAGCTTCTTCCAACCCATTTCTTTCCATACCCTTTTCTCTTCCTGAGCTAATTTTCCTTCATCAAACTTTGGCTTTTCCTGTGGTTTTTCTATGATCTAGCTAACTATTTTTTCTAGAAATGCCATCATGTTCCCATAATATTAAGATATTACCTCTCTGGTTATTTGATAGACATACATTACAATTACATTAATTGATTCTTAATTTGCCACTAGTTCCTAGCACTTCAAGCATATAATTAAAACTAAGTATTTATACTTGGACATATATAAATATATATGTATATATTTACTGTGAGTAAATGTGCACTCTTAGTGTAATAAATCCATATTCTAGCTGGAGAAATGTCTAGGTGGTTAAGGATATGTATTGTTCTTCCAAGGACACACATTTGCTTCCCAGCACACTTAACAGGCAGTTTACAACTGCCTGAAACTCCAGGTCCAAGGATCCTATTCATCCAGCCTCTACACACACCTGTACATGTGCATAAGGCCACCCAGAGATATACATAATTAAAAATAAAATAAATTATAAAAACAATTTTAAAAGTCATANATAGGTTATATATGCTATATATACTATATAGGTTATATACTCACAAGTATATGGACATTCACACACACACACATATATCTACACACACCTGTACATGTGCATAAGGCCACCCAGAGATATACATAATTAAAAATAAAATAAATTATAAAAACAATTTTAAAAGTCATATTCAAAGTAGGCTGGACTCCGAAGTCCAGGACTTTGACCTCTATGGTGTATCATCTTCCCTTTGCCGTCTGAAGTAATACTTTGTTCAAGGAGTCTTTTCCCAACTCTCACCCTATCCAGTTTAGCACAGAGAATGCCTGTCATCAGTGAGTTCCTCCAGGGATTACATATAGCCCACATCTTGCTTTTAAAGCATCAGACTTCCCAGGGAGTAACACCCTCTCTGTTTCATTAGTTCCAATGATCCCCATAACACTTTCTGATGGTTTACTTGACACAGACTCTACTCTTCATTTGGGAATGACACTGTGATTTTCTGGCTTGGATCTTGAGTTACACAACAGCCAGGGTGCGAGTGTCCACATCTTCTCTGTCAGGGTTCTCTACTGTACCGTGATGCTCAAGATGCCGCACTACAAATTGGAGAGATCTTGAAGAAGAAGACTCAGACAGGTAAAGGGAGTATAACATTTCTGATGGTTTAGAATAGGTGGCAATAATTACACGCTAGTAGTTAGCATATTCAGACTTAAATTATATTTATATTTATTTCTAATGGTCATATCCTTTACATATTGTACCTTTGTAACTTCAAAATGGAATATGATAAATACAATCTTTCATAGTATGGCAGCTTAGAGTCAGTAAAAGAAAAAGAGGTATGTTTGCAGTTTGATTTCAGGTTAACTTGCTCTTAAAAAGAAATCTCTAGTTAATGTCAGACAAGGGAACCAAAGCCATAAGAGCTTAGAGCAAGGCTAGATTCTGTTGAAAATAGATATGGGGATTATTCCTTTGGAATAGACTGGAAAAAAGTATGTCTGTACAGTAAAGATGTACACACTTCGCTAGTTTCTTGAACACAATGATAAGATTCTTTTTCTAGCATTAAACAATAATCATGAAAGCTTAAAGAAGAAAGTAGTGTCATTTTGAATTTCTGATGAGTTTTTTTTATTTGAGGTGAGATAAGGAAAATAAATATTATTCAACAGTTTTTATTGTGGCCACACAAACTGATTCTTTTATATTTGTATCAAGTAATTTTGTTAATTTATTCAGCTAAAGCTAAATAGTGCATAACTATTTGCAGCCCATTTTAGACTTGAAGAATAAAATGAAAAAAAAAATTAAATGAAGAAAGTAGTGTTTGGATGCCATACAGCATATTTAAGAATTACTCAAAGGAGACATAAGGGTATAAAACTAATTTATACAAGGCCTTGTTATTAAAAGCAAACTGGATATTCGTATACTTAAGAGAAGAACAAGGTTGTATCTACAAATGCTCTGGTCATACGATGGCATTTATAACAATGGTTTTGGGTTTGAGAAAGACTGTTCTGGAGTTAGACAGGTAATGTGGAGTTCCCCTTTATACGCTGTGAATATGCTTTATTACCATTGGTTAATAAAGAATCTGCTTTGGGTCTAAGGCAGCACAGAATAAAGCAAGGCGGGAATTCCAAGCAGAGACAGAGGAGGAAAGAAGGCAGAGTCAGTGAGATGCATAACCACCAAAGGATACAGACACTGGGCAGAACCTTTCTGGTAGGGCACAGCCATGTGTCAACACACAAATTAATAGAAATGGTTTAATTTAAGATGTAAGAGTTAGTTAATGAGAAGCCTGAGCTAGTAGGCTGAGCAGTGTTTTAATTAATACAGTTTCTGTGTGATTCCACTGTTGCCAGGTCTTTTCCAGCACATGGTCAATTTACAGCATTTATTATTTCTCATGGGAAAATAATTGTAAATGTGATGTCTTCAGAAGGTGAGATAATACAAATGAGGGCTTAGTAGGCTATGTGTGTGTGCTGCGTGCATGCATATATGTATATGTGCCTGCATATATGTGTGTGCCTATGTGTGTTATATATAACAATAATAATTAAAGAAGTGATGAATTTTGGAGGAAGTGGGGGAGCAGAGAAGAGCTGGAGAGAGGGATAGAGGATTGGGAATGGTGCAAATAACACCTCTCTATATAAAATTATTAAAAGGGTTTTTAAATTTAAAAAGTAAAAATTTGAAGTAAAGTCTATGGTAGAATAAAAGGAAAGGGAGGAAGAAGAAGGGGGAAGTGGGAGGGGAGGATGTTGTTACTTTGGGAATTTATGTTTTCTTATGAAACAAAAACAAAGAGGGCAAGTGTTACTGCTGTTAAATATTTATTAGGGGAAAAAACTCTGAGACCCTGGGGTAAAATAATCCAATAAGCCATCATCAATGGACCGGAAAAGTGGTGGTAAAATAGCCCCACATAAGCCTTATTTTAATTAAACCTCTCTGCAGTTAACCTTCTGTTGTGAAGGACCCAGAATTAACCTTGAAAGGCAGCGTCTAGCGGCTAACTCTAGCACCAGACGAACAGAAGACACTGACGGCAGTGGTCCCAAAGGTTTGCTGATGGTTAAGGAAAAGTGTTTCTAAATTTCTTCAGTGCCATGCCGTTCATTTTCATATTAAACCTGGAAGCTGGAAATGGAAGAAAAACACGGTGCATGGGGAAAGAATCAACTCAGGGCTGAATATCAGGGTTGATTTAACAATCAGCGTCTTTCTAAGAAAACCCATTCAATGTCAACTTGTGTTACAACTCTCACCTTGAAACTACATTAATATTTTCTCTACTTGCCAAAGAAATCCCAAATGAACATACTGTGTGTGTGGGGGGGGGGAGCCCACAGAAATAGTAATACTCTTTGACTATACTGATGGCTATTAGTTTTTAGTTTCTTTTTTCTTCAGAATTCTTAGTTGGCAAGAATATTACTTTTAAAAAAATATAAAAACTGAAACTGTTATGTTCTAAACTGTTTCAGTTAATCCACAGAATTAAGGATACGGCTTGCAGACTTTGTTATTCTAGACACACGTATCCTTGCACTTGGGAACTGAGACCTGCTGGGTATGCCAGCTTAAACACGTGCAAAAATGTTACCCAAGCACCTGTGTACAAGGAAATCAAGTACAGATACAGACTTATTTTTACTTACTATGTCTTTCTTGTCAAAACAAATAAAGAAAAAAATACCAGTGCCAGGAGACAGTGTCAGCACAAGACATCTGGCCCAGGCCGCACCAAGAGACAGCATCAGTATGAGGTAGATGAGGTGGTTGGCCCAGGCCATGTGGAGAGACAGTGTCAGGGTGAGGGGTTGGGTCCAGGCTGCGGCATGAAAGAGCAGTGACCTTAGAAACTATCAGATTTCTGGAGCCTCAGCCTCAGCTCCATGTGCCCCTAGAGGGGTGAACATCTGAGCCTTGGGCCCATATACCTGGAAGAGCGATCACTGTGGGCTCAATTCTGCCTGCACCTGAGGGAGCATTCAACAGAGCCATGGCTCCCAGCTATATTGGAGGTAGAGGGATGCATCCCTCCAAAGCACAGGCTCCACCCTTACTGATTGGAAGAAGAAATGGCATTTCATTTGTATTTTAATAAATAAAGCTTGCCTGAAGATCAGAGAGTCAAACAGCCCCTCTGGTCAGCCTTACTACCAGGCAGTGGTAATAAACATCTTTAATCCAGGTAGCCACACTAGTTGCCATAGAAACTGGGAAGTGCATGCCATTAATCCCATTGGCGCACGCCTTTAATCCCAGAACTAGAGAGGATTATAAAATAGGAGGAGACGGCTCTTGGGCACAGTCTCGTTCTGAGATTCCTGGAGGTAGGATTGCCATTTTCAGACTGAGGTCTAGGTGAAGGCCAGTGGCTGGCCTTTTTGCATTTCTGGTCTTTAGGTTGATCCCCAATGTCAGTTTCTGAGATTTTTATCAAGTGTCTTCAGAGATGGGTAGAAACAGGGTAAGAATAACTCAGCAACACAAAAAGCAATACAGGACCACCAGAAGCTAATGATTATACAACTGTAAGACCTGAACATCCCAACACAGATGAAGCATAAAAAAAGTATCATTAAAATGAAGATAACTGAGGTCCTTAAAGAGGAAATAAAAAAGACAAGATCTCCTGAGTAAATTGAGAAAGTGTGTGTGGGGGGGGCAGGGAAGAGGGTAGAAGGGGAAAGGGGAGGAGCAAAGGGGAATGGGGAAAATGTATAGCACAGTCCTATCAAACAATTAAAATGAGAAGGATTAAATATAAATAAATAAATAAAAGACACCTTTGTTTAAAAGGAAAAGAAAAAATACTGCAAGTACCCCTACTCTTCTTGCTTAGTAAAATACCTTCAAGAGAATATCTGAGATTCAAGGTTGAAGTTCAACAGTCAAATATTTCACATCTCAGAAATCCTTTTGCTCTCATAGACGTTCTCCCAGGATATCATATGATATGAGATTTGAGTTCCAGGAATCTACCCCAAGCTACTCAGATGTTATTGATTCCTTTCGCTACTTTGACCAGGTGCTGACCACTGTGATAAAGAGGCTTCACTTCCAAACACTCATTCCCAGCAGGCCCCACACAGCATAGCTGTCTAACGAAAACCTGCTTTCATTTCACTGCCATTAATATTAATATTCCAGTCTTCCCACTTCCCAAACAGACTGAACAGCGAGACTTTCCTGCAACGATTCTGATGGCTGCTGCTTTTTGTTTGCTGTGTAGGAAACCTGGGGCCTTGCACAGACCTGGCAAGCTCTCCACCGCTGAACTACATTCCCACCCCCCTTGGTTGCTGTTGTGGCAACCTTGAATTCCCTACATTAGTGTTGTAACATGACACAAACCTGAATTTCCTTCCATCCCTTTCTGAGGTCAGATAATGTTTTAAGAGCTAAAGATGGACAGAGTAAAGAAAGTGGGTCTGCGCTGCCATTTGTGCTGCTAGCATGTTGGTTAGGAAAACACGCACACACTCCTTTATACGTAAATGAGTAATTATTTCACAATGTGAGTACTATGCAATTAATTAAGATGAGGTGTGAGATTTGGAAGAGTCCGGGTGCCTGCTTTAGAACTGCTGGCCAGGAAAGTCCTTTGATCAGCTGACAGCTCTGCTGAGTCCTGAGTGCTGAGAAACGCCTGCCCACATGAGAAGGAAAGGAGGATGGCAATGGTTGCTGGGAGGTTGGGTGTGGGTTCACTTCATCTGGGTTTTAACCTCAGTGCAGTCAGAAGCTTTGAAGGGTGTTGCGCACTGGATCACAGAATTTGTATTTTTAAAAGAAAAGTTTTATCGAACTGATAGCAGGTGAACTCTATAAGAGGGATGAGAATAGAATCAAGAGTTTCCATGAGTTCGGCACACAGATCAGCAGCCTCTGAGTGGAGGAGGAGAAGAATTGGTTGTAGTGTGTTTAGAGGGAGATAGGAGATACTGTCATTAGCTATGAGGCTTAGAGAGAGAGGTGGTGAGGATAATGGCCATACCCTTGAGAGGCACAGAACATGGGTGAGCTCACGCGTTGCAACAAGGAAGAGGGAGGGAGGGGAAAATAGAGCAGTAAGAAAGAATTCAGCTAAGGACATGTTTGAAATACCTTCTCTACTGCAGGGAAATCACAAACAGGAATTGCATGTATAAATGCTAATATCCAAAGAGAGATTCAAGCTGCAAAACTTAGTTTGGAAATTCATCCATCCAGAGTTATAGCTAAACCAATGACCATATTGAGAAAAACTAAGGTGAGGGAGAGATAAATTGGCCGCTACAAACAGGATGCTCAGAGAATGCTTCCGGCTAGAGTATCTCCAGCAGAGAGAGGTCCCCAGAGAAGGCTGGAGGGATGAGAGAAGTGGAGAGGAAGCCACAGAACCATAGAATGCAAGATGAGAAATCGCTGTAAAAACAATAACCCAGGTCAATGATGTTGTATGGTCAAGTGAGGGTATAATCAGAGAGCTAGCAAATGGATTTGGCCAGAAGGAAGCCATGCGTCAGCTTAACAAAAATAGTCTCATTATGGTGGCAGAGAAGTAATGCAATTCCCGTGTGTGTGTGTGTGTGTGTGTGTGTGTGTGTGTGTGTGTGCGCGCGCGCGCGCGCGCGCGCGTGCGTATTTGCGTGCTGCAGGACACATCCTGGAAACGAGCAAGCAAAGACAGTTACTCTCAAAGTTCTGATGTAACAGGAATCAGATCTATGAGTGGGTCGTTAAAGGGCGCAGGGACCAAAGCACCTCTGTATCCTTTTGTTTTAAGAAAGGGTAAAATTCAGTAGGTTTATCTGATACTAAGAATATTTCTAGGAAGGAGAAATGATAAATAACTCCCCCCCCCCCAAAAAAAATGTTTTTTGAGAAGCCCGTTCCTTCCAGCTGATTTTCCCAGCAGGTGCGATGCCTCCTCCCCTTCGGTGCAGGTAAGGATCTGTCTCTAGGCTTTGGGTTACTCTGTTGCTTCACTCTCTGTCTATTCCTGAACTGATGTTATACTATCCTAGTTGCTGAGCCTTCACATTTGACGGCACAGGTTCCCCTGCTATAGTCACTATTATAAACAGCCCATCTACTTAAGCCTTTATAGTTCCAGACTATATATATAACAGCGATAGAAACTGTTTGGTAATACATCTCTCCAAATGCCATCTTGGAATGCTTATTGGCTCCATGTTGAATCCATAAACAAACTTCCCCTCTCACCCTGTGAACCAGCAGTGCACATGCCGGCGCACGCCTGCCTTCCCAGAAATCCAGGGAGTGAACTGGGAGGACTGTGGATTCAGTGTTGGCCTGGGCTCTATGGTGATACTCTTCTTCAAAAATACTCTACTAAATTTCATATAATATCAATAGAATCTTTGTCAGATTGGCTTCCAACCTATAAACATTCTTACACTATGTTAGGATTTATAATGGCTTTTAACAAATAATTAAAATGAGTGTATTTTGCACACAAATATGCATCTTTACACATTTTTATTTATATATGTACATAGTATATATATGTGTTGATATATATTACATACTTTGTATATCTTTTTGATTTGTGACATTTTAAAACGTGGTATTGGACTGCTGACTGCTAGCATATGTGAATGTGTATTGATTTCATATACAGCATTTTTTTCAAGCTCAATAATTTACAAAATATTTTAGGAATATATTTGAACCTAATGGGAGTGATGAGTATTCAATTCTCAATTGGTTCTCTTGTTTCACCTCTTGTGTACTGACAAGATAACTGATAAACCTGAATTGAAGTAAGATCACACATATTCTTAACTCCATTCTACAGAGAATTGTTTTAAGGCCATTAATTACGACACTAGCTAGAGGTTTAGTATATCATCATCATCATCCTCTCCATGGTCTCTCTACTCACATGAAGTTGTGATTTTTGCATCATGAGACAAGTGATGCTTTACTAGCCGGCCTCTTGTGTATCACAGGAATAATCACGTTCTCACTTGCAAATCATTATCATAGTAGTTATTAATTTCTAAATCTCGACTGTTTCCTTTTCTGCCTGTGTGTATTAACAAACTTCATGTCCCAGGTGCTTTGGTATCTAGCAGAGATCACATGACTGAGTTCTGCTCAACACAGTGTGGGGAAAGTTCTGTGCTTCCCAAGTAGTGGAGAAACAGTTGTTGTCATCATCCCCCCTCTTCCCGTGTGTGTTGGGAAAGTTTGTTCTCAGTTCATCGATCTACAAAGTATTTCGTATTGGACATCAGTTCGTGTGTTTGCACATAAAGCGTGTGTGTGCACATGTGTGTGTTCACGTGTGTGTGTGTGCACCCTTCATTTTCTAGAAATATTTCGAACCACAGATTTACAGAGGTGTGGAGATCTTTATAAACTTACAACAGCTCTGAAACCTCCAGCTACCTATAACGCCATACTGAATACTCCTGGAATTCTTGAATGATGACAATTCATCTCTAGTTAATACAACTAAAGGAATTTGAGCCCTAGAATGCTGTGGTGTGCAAAGACCTCAAGGACAGGACTGTCTCACTCCTGGATGGCTGGTACGAGGAAGTAGAAAGCACAGATAAAAGGTTATTGGATGGGATGAATCAAGTTGTTCCCCCTTCGGTGGGCTCATTATCTGTGAAATGAGGATAATGATAATACAGCACATGCTTAACTAACACGGGCCATGATTCAGAGATTAAACTAAGTACAGCTTTTGGAATTCATTAATTGTAAAAACTATAGAAAAGATTATTCTGTCCTTGCAGGCTCCCATCAGAACTCATTTTGACCAATGATAATAGATAGTGAAAACTTAAATTGGTTTTCTTAGGTGAATGGAGTTATTTTTTTGTCAGAAGTATTCAAAAGGGCCCGCAAAGTTCCTGGTGCTGTTAGGAAGAAAGTCTAGCAGTAGGCTCTTTCTACCTCCAGCCTCCTGACCTAAGATCAGAGTGATATAAGGGAGCAGGGAAGTAAGTGAACTGTTAGGGTGCTTTTGCTAGACTGAGCAGTGGGGGAAGGGTGGGAGTAGGCACGGGATGAGTTGGCCTTAAATCTTACTTCTTACTGAATATGTGACTTTGTAAAAGTTATTAGAAATGCTTTCACTTCTAGTTTCTCATTAGTAAAATGGACTGAAAGGAAGAATGAATGGAAGGGAGGAAGAGAAGAATGGAGGGAGGGAGGGCGGGAGGGAGAGAGGGAGGGAGGGAGGAAGAAAGAAAGGAAGGAAGGGATACTTCCACAGAGAAAATTTGTCTGACATTTGAATAATGTGTGTGCAGTATTTACCATGGCACTTGGCACAGGCCTAGGATTTGCAGACAGCAGTCACTGTGACTTATTCCACCCGTAGGCTGCTATTCATCAGGTACTGATTAGAGTTCAGCATCCCGTAAAGATTATACATTGCTGTGTGTTTCTAGTCTAATATTACCACCCATATGAAGTAGCAGCTAACAAAGACAAGCCCTGTTTCTGAAGGTAGCCCATCCTGAAGAGCACATGAGGCCTAGACACGGCGCTGCTTGATGTCTGCCAGTTTCTAGGATTAGTGCTCAGGGAATCTTCCTCAGCAAGTCAGGAAATGAAAGCCAGCAAGCATATGACCTAGTCAGTGTCCTCAACAGTCATTTCCTCGGTCACCCAGATCCTCACACGCCTACTAACCACAGGGGCTTGGGAAGTAGAGAGCAGAGGTCTTTGTGGCCTTTCTGTTCTATTAGCAGGAACTTCCTGACCTGAAGCAGATGCCCTGTGGGTACTTGAGCTCAGTAGTCACACCGGGTCCCCTTCCATCACAGGTAGAGGCCACCGTGCTCAGTGACCTGATCTTGGATGGGACACTAAACTAAAATCCAGGATGTTCTTTCTCTTCTCAAGGAAAGAGCTTCTACACTGCATACTTGTCTAAGGCACAGACGCTATTTTCAATAGCTTCTGTTCTTAATAAAAAATAAAAACTCATTGGGAACCACTATTGGTTACGGTTTATGTGTTTATCTAGCCCTCTCTGTAGAGCTACAATTTGAATTTTCTTTCTAATTGAATTTTCTGATGGCCATAACCATGGAAGTATTAGTAAACAATCTTATTTGAACGTTTTGCCAGACATAGTGAAAATGAGGAACAAAATACCCAATAGTTCCTAGCCTCTCAATAAGTCAGAAGGTGATACACACAAAAAGACCATCTCTTTTTGGGAATTCTATTTATTCATGTACGGTGGTTGAGAAATTATTGTAGAGGAGCATAGTGATAATATTACAGAAGAAAGAAATTAAAACACCGCTTATTTATTCAGATAATATATTTAAGAAATACACTGTTTTGAAGGACATGGTTCTCATTAAAATATCTTTCCTAGCCAATGAAAATCGATTCTCACTATATCGTTAAACTACATTAATAATTGTTAGTCACAGAAAATACTGTTCTGAAAATGGGCGCTGTAGAAAGGTCATTTTAGTATGAAAGATAAAACTTTGCATAAGAGGTTTTAGCTGACTAGAAGTTTTCTCTGTGTCCTCAGCAATTTTTATTTAGTAGTGAAATGACTTTTTTGGTTAAACTATCTTTGGTGATTAAGAGGATGCAGTCTGGCGGGCCTGGCATCCACCAGAAAGAGGAATTTTGAGGCTTATGCCAGGCTGATTTCTATCTGCATACCTCATAATCTGAGAGGGAGGGCGACCTTTGAAGTTGCTGAGTCCGCCAGACTCTGAGGCGTGCCAGTAGGAGGAAATTTGTGATTCTTGAGGTAACTCACCTCAGACCCCCTCCTTGTTTTACAGGTACCTAGCTGACATCTGGCTCTAGGACATCCCCGTGCCTTACCCCAAACACTGACCAAGAGTATAATCTCTGAAGACAGACACATGCTCTGAAGACAGACAGACGAACATATGCTCATACTATTTTACCTTCCTTTCTTTTATTATTTCATACAAGACATCAACAGATCATGGATGCTGAGCATATTATCCCTTCTCCATGTCCCCTACAGTCCCTCTTCCTTTCTTTCTTTCTTTCTTTCTTTCTTTCTTTCTTTCTTTCTTTCTTTCTTTCTTTCTACTTTCTTTCTCTCTCTCTCTCTCTCTCTCTCTCTCTCTCTCTCTCTTTCTTTCTTTCTTTCCCTTCCCATTATAATACAATGTCATGCAATAGTCACGAATTTGAAAGCATTTTAAAATAATTGAAGATAAAGAACTGAATATCAAATTCTCCAACTCCTCACCCCAACCCTTAGAGTTCACAGAACACAGCCTTATAAACAATAATGGCAGAACATTCTGTTCTGTGGATCCATTTGGCAAAAGTTAGCTGAGTTTGTTCCACTTTTCCCACCAGGCCTTTGCACTCTATTAATGCTCTTATGGTCTCGATTTGAAAGTGATCCTATAAAAGTGATTTTATCATGGTCATCTATACATTTTAGTCTACAAATAAGAAATTTGATGCTAACATTTTTAACCCATTCTCACGAACCTACTTTAAACCTGAACTTGAAGAGGAAATGGGTTTATGGACATATAGGCTGACAGCTACAATAGTGGGGGGGGGAGACAAAGCACAATGTTAAAATAGCTGTGTAGAAAGACACGGATTTACCAGCAGTCATTAACAAATAACCCAATTGTCCTTCAACAAGTCAATGGGTAGATAAAGTGTATTGCAGCCACGCCAACACTTCTCAATACAAAGCGGGTGTTAATGATTGATTACAGTGCATTTAATGGAAGAAGCTGGGCTCAGAGCTATGCACTCTATCCTGAATATATACACCACTCTAGAAAAGACAAAAATAAGGGAAGGGAAAACATCACATTTGTGACAGAAACTACAAAAAGGAGAGGGGCTGACAGGAAGGGGGCAGGGGCCATTTGGAGGGAGGAGTCGAGTGGTGGTAATCATAAAGTTATATGTAAATTAGACCTCAGTAAACAAGACTATTAAAACTGCAGTGTTGTTGATGCCCCGGGAGCACTGGTAAGCATTGCAACCTGCTTGACACTACCATGCCAGCACGCTAGGCATAGGTGAGTGCTCACACTCCCGTGCCTGCGGGCTAGCCATAGGTGAGTGCTCACACTCCCGTGCCTGCGGGCTAGGCATAGGTGAGTGCTCACACTCCCGTGCCAGCACGCATTCTCCAGCCAAGCTCACTGACTCCATGCCTATAAGCTTCTTTTATAAATTTCTCACAATAATAATACATAAGGCTTGATTTTATCTTTATTTGTTCCTAGGTTATAGGCTCAAAGATGGAAATTGTGCAATTATTCACTTTTGTAAACATTTCTTAATATTTAACAAACTCATACAGGAAAAAAAAATCTGTGTCTTTCACGTATCAGGAAGTCAAGAGTATGTGTGGAATGAATAGTTGAATAAATTAATTAAACATGTGAATGAATTTCTTATGTAACTATGGCATTGGCGACCAGGCAGGTTTTTTTTAATCGGGTATCTTTTGTTGCCTTATGTTTGTCTTTAACGCGGTGAAGATCAAGTTTCTTCCTTCCCAGGTTCCTGTTTGTCAACAGTGACCCAGAAGTCTCAGTCCTAATCTTGGTAGGATTTGGTGTCCAGGTTGCTATTTTTGTTTTATCCACCAACCTTCCTCATGCCAGAATCTTTTCACACAGGCCTGTCCTAGACAATGTCCCTGCCAGCTCTGGGCTACACCTTCACTGTTCTCTCTCCATCTATCCCACATCAAAGCTTCACAGTTCTTCCTCCATCCACCCCATGCTAAGGAAATTCTTCTCAATAGTCTTTGCATCATATCATGTACTTCTAGTACTTCTAGTAGATTATCTCCACACAGGTTGGAAATGAAGCCAAACAGGCATGAGATTGTAGAAACCAGAAAAACAACACGCACGTACGAAACCCAAGCTACAGGGCACCCGGTCACTGTGGTAATAACTTTGAAAACGGCCATCCAAGAGGTGAGATCCTCAGACTTGGTGAAACTATGGTCTGTGTAAATACAATGCAGATCTGTTTTAATTAAAATAAGATGAGCTGAGCTTTTTAAAGGTTGTTTAACTTCCTCATTTTATTCTCCTTTACAAAACCGAAGTACACTTCCCCTTCTAGTTCCCTCACTTCATGTTCTCTCTGCAGTCACCAAAAGAAGCTTTGCTGCACATAGGTGTGTTATTTCCTACACATACATGTAAATCAGAAGGGAAAACAAGGACAAGCACACGTCACATGTTGGGTGGAATGGAGCAGAGAAGAAATAACTCATCATGGGTGAAATACGTTCACGGGGCAGATGGGCTGTTTGGACAGTTTGCTTTAGGCTGAAAAACTGGGTCAAATCTGGTTATTTTTGTCCTCTCAGATGAGCAGAAAGTGCACTAGGACCATGCTGCAGATGCTTTGGTTGCTCAGTGTTCAAAGAAGAATTTTATTAAATCCATTTGCCATGTGTTTTCATTCAGGCAAAGCCTCAATCTTCTACAAACACATGCAGTACACATATGTCAGCCTATGGACCTCGATGCCCCTCGGCCTTTAGTCTGTGTTAATTGAGAGTTGACTGGTTTCTCGAACATCTGTCAGGACCACCCACGCAATTCCTGGTCCTAACGAGCAAACTGAAATCAGTCAATATCTGACCAGAGAAGCTGTGAACAGATTTTGCTTTCCTGACAGCTGTTCCAAATGCCTGCTTTGTGAATAATATTTAGTTTACAGTAAGGTGCAATCATGCAAAAAGATGCAGCTTTTGAAAAGTACAATGAAGGTGTCCAATCAAAAGAGGTTGTTATTGGCTGTTAGACATTGACTACAATGGGTGGATAATAAACGCATAAAATAGGAAGTGTGGTCTGGCGTGGCCACAAGCAGAAACAAAAGACTTGGTGGGGCTGAGCTTGCAGGATGTGGTTGTCATTTCCCTATGAAACTTACCTTTAAGAATCCTCTAATTATAGTGACGAACCCGTTTGAAACCCCAGAGTAACTGACTTTATTTATTGCAATGAAATAATTCTTCCTATTCAGGATATACATAATAAGTTCTGGGGGGACATTCAAGGAATAAATATTGTAAGACATATTTTCACAAGACCACAAAACTTGAGAAGAATCAAAAAGTATTTTATTTAGAGTTTACCTATTGAAAGAAACACCATGGAAGGAAAAATATGTGCAGGTACACAAAAGCAATTATAATGGACTTTTACCTTCTCAACAATGGTAGTGTTTAAAGATCCCCATACACACTAGCTCTTACATCCCCACTTCTGACCCAGACTTCCATCCTTAAACTGTGCTTCCTGTGTCCTTACTCCATCTCCACTGACTTGTCTGCTGACGCACGCAAGACACTAGAGTTGAGCTACTAGTCTTTCCTTGGCAATCCCCTCACCACCACCCTTATCTCCCCTCTGGCTGTTATGACCCCTCCTTTACCCTTGCACTTTACTCCTGGACTTTATGTTTAACCTTGGGTGTACTTCATCCAGCCTTTTTTTTTTTTTTTTCAAAACTGGACACAGTTCTAAAGTTTGGCCTCTCCTCTGCCTACTATTCCTTTCCTCGGCAGCTCTGTCTGTTTGATGAGGGATTCAGATGAACTGATTTTCATTCACCTTCCTTTGTTAGCCTATCTCATAGAACAGATCCATATATTTATAAGTCTTCCTTAGTAGAGTTGTGCTTATGGCTCTGACCATGCTATGTTCTGACTTTATACATACATACTTTCTCCCTTCTAGATAGTCAAGCTCGAGTATAAAATAAGGATTGTATTATTATCTATGACATCATTAGGATGCAACCCAATGCTACAGACACCTGGTTCCCTCTGCATAAAATAATTTAAATTAACGCTTGCTAATAGAAGAACATCCTGGTTGCAGAAGTGAGTCAGGACACAGTACATGTAAAATGGCACGGCCCTCCATTTTATTCCGTCGATACTCTGAAGACACGCTCCCAGGCAGACAGTCTAGCCACTAACAGAATCCTCAGCATCTTCTCTATCAGCCACATGAGCCTGGTCCAGCTCCTCCATAAATATCTCCCTCTCCCACCCTTTCTGCAACATTGTCCTTCCATGTACATCAGGAAGGGCTCTGGCAACTTATTCTTTTCAGTTGCAAACACTGTTCCAATGTGAATCACGGGATTATCTGCTGACTTTTTTTTTATTATTATTCGAAGTGGAAAAAATGCAGCTGTGAGTTAAGTTAAAAAATAACTGCTTGGGAAATAAAATGCTTGCCTGTGTGATGCCTGTGAGGCATTCTGAGGAAACCAAGCTGACGTTTACTGCAAGGCTTGAAGAAATCTAAAAGGACCTTCAACTTAAATCACTGAATCGCCAGACAATCAGAAAGAAAGTGCTGGAAGCAAGCAATGGGCCTTAGATGGTACAGCAACATCACCCTGTTCACTGCCTATGGCACTGGTCTGCACGTTTCGGGAAGATGTGCCCTTAGGTTTTGTTTATGTTGGCTTGTTTTCCAGTTCTGAAAGAAGAGACATATTTCCTACCTGTTGCTTGCTGGTATGGATCTGACTTCCCGGATAGAACGTAGGAAAGGTCATCTCAGAGCAGGAAAAAGTGATCACGTTCAATGCTTATTTCCTTTAAGAAATAGTCAAGAGTCATCTGTCCCTGGGAGACCAAGACCTAACAACTATTCTCTATATCCTTCAAAACAATTAAATCATACTAGTACGATCAAAATGCCTTATTTTCTTTCCTCTGTGTGAGGCTAAATACAGATGAATGGGAGCAGCCCCACACAGCTGATTTGTTGGTTTACTTTCATTGAGAAAATGAACTCAGCGTCTATAAATCAATACACTTTGGAGGTGGAAAGTCCTTCTGTATATGTGTTGCTTTCATTGGTTAATATGGAAGCTGCTTTCAGCCAATGGCTTAACAGAATATAGCCAAACTGGAAAAGGTATATATAAAGAGAGTAGGGAGATTCAGGAAAAGCCACAGAGCCGTCAGAGGAGAAAGACGTCAGCTGCTAGCTGGAACCTTGCTGGTAAGCCTCGTGGCAAAATATAAAATAATAGAAATGGGTTAATTTGAGATATAAGAGGAGCTAGAAAAATGCATAAGTTAATAGATCAAGCAGTGTTGTAAATAATATCATTGCTGTGTGATTATTTTCGGGTCTGAGTGGCTGGGGAAGGAACCAACAGCCTCCTCCTACACACTTTCTCTTGGGAATTCCAGTGTCTTTGTGACTCAGAAGTGTTGGGAAAAATAAATATTGCTCCACACTGCACACCCTATTATACCAATTAATTTGCTCTCCTTTGAGTCCAGCAGATTCACAGGAAATTAAATGGACTTATTCTAATGAATACTAACTAATAGTAGTTAAATTGAAAACATTCATCTCTAATTCACTTGATTTCCTGCTGATAGAACTCATCAAACTACTTAGATCTGATTTACTTCAACTTCAGAGTTTTAACATATTAATTTCAATATGTCACGGTCACTGCCAATCAAAAATATCAAGCCACAGTTGCTATAGCAATGCCATCTCTTTCTGTCAAAATATAAACCACAAGTTTATAAAATGCACTTCTCTCAAAACTTCATTTTCTTTTAGCCGAGTTAGGTGTGTTTAGGAATTCTGATAATGCTAAGTTAAGTTTCAAGTTTGAACTTCTTTCAAATGGGCAAGTGTGGGAAGAGAAAGGAAAACTATCCACGTGGTTTATTATGGACAAACACTTTGGATGATGAGAAACCATCTTCCTATAAAGAACCCACATTTTGGATAAATTCCTCAGGAAATGATAAACTGTCTTCCTACAGATATCCCTACATTATAGATAAAATCTTAGGTAATAAGAAACTGTCAATTATCAGCGTGAGCTCTTTGCTTTGCTGTATTCTTCGTTTCTTTCTAAGAAGTGTTTTTTTTTTCTTTTCTTTTTTTTTTTTTCTCTCAAAAGTGAGTGCCCTAAAGTTCAAAATTCTGAGCAAGAACAATGGCTGGAGCAGCCAAGCTGGCCTCTCACTTCTCCCAACCCTGGGCAGCTCAAGTTCCTCCAGGGAGATCCTGCGTGACTATTACTCAGTTTGTTTTGCATCATGTCTCTGAATACTCAGATTTTTCTGAATCGTTACATTCGAAGCCTCATGCATATGAAGTCTTTGGCCTCTTTCCTAGAAAAGCTGGGCACTCTGTAGCATGAGTGTGCTTTCCAGATGCATTTGGATAGCTTGGAGCAGCTGTTATCTCCTGCTGACCAGCAGGGCCTGGCTCCAACTTTCCCAACAGGAAGCAAGCCTGAGAGGGGAGCAGAGCTGAAAGTCACATGAGTTAGCAAAGGTTTTCCTGAGCTTGCGTCATGTTTAATTGTATCAAATGCAGCTCATTATGTGGCTATGTCTGTGGGCTTCTTGGAGAAAAAGAACAAGGAGAAAAATTTCTGGCGTTTGAACAAAACCAGAAATTTCTGTTCATTTGAGATCTCAAATTAGAATTGAGTCATAGGATTGCCAAATTGCTCATGCTGGAGTCAGCTAGGCTGGTTTGGTGCCTTAAAACACAATATACATGTTCTTAATTCATCTCACTGTCTCACTAGATAAAAATAAGGGGGAAATATTTGCTTAAAGCAAGATTTGGTAAGAATTACAATATTGCCTTAATGTTAAGTCTTAAAACTCTGCCAGGAGTCTTTTTAAATATTTGAAAATTGAGTGTTGAAACCCTATAGCATTTCTTATATAAAAGCTCTGGTGAACCAGTGCAAAACACACCTTTGGGTGCCAAATGCCTTCTACCCCAGTGGGAGCCCAGATTCCTTTCTCCTGTATCTGTCATTTTACACCCAGCAAATTATCAGGGTAATATAAAGGACGGCTCACCACCAAGAGTGTTCATTCTTGTTGGACATGGCTGTTGAACTTTGAAAAAGATGTAAAGTTTACAATTTCGACTTTTATTTCTGGTGCACACAGCCCTATATCCATTACATTAAGAAAGAGTGAGGTGACCTCTGTCTGTGGGCTGCCATCCAGAACATTTCAATCGCTGATTTACCTGTGAGATCCTGGGTTTGTCACTCTACCTCCTGACTGTCATGTTGGCTCTGAAGCAGATATAAACAAACCCATCTCAGGAACTCTAGGATGAGGGCCCTGCACTTTCAGGTGAAGACGTCACAAACCTCCAAGCTCCTGAGCTCACAATGCAGTGGCATCAATGTTTGAATGAAACAATTGAAATTTTGCTGGGTGGAAACTTCCTTGGCACAGTTTTGGCTCTTGTTCTTATTGGTCTCCGCTTAGCAGCCCATTTCCAGAACTTGTGTGGGCTCTGGGAAAGTGTGCTGATGTGTTGGGTGGAAGGTCATACTGTGGAAAATCCTTCTCACTACTGTCCAGTTTCAGGTATATCAGATGAATTTTTCATTTTCAGTGAGAACAGCCAAGGATAAAAAGAAAAAGTTCAGGATGCTAGGGCTTCGTTGCTGTTTAAACACAGGATAGATGGCACCTGGTACTGGTTAGGCTATCAGAGTCACAGTGTTAGCCATCACTGACTAGAGGTGTGGTCACTGAGCGTCTTTGTTTCAGGACTACTGCACATGCACATCCTGTTTTAGCCCAGAAAGTATCTTCTTCTTCTTCTTCTTCTTCTTCTTCTTCTTCTTCTTCTTCTTCTTCTTCTTCTTCTTCTTCTTCTTCTTCTTCTTCTTCTTCTTCTTCTTCTTCTTCTTCTTCTTCTTCTTCTTCTTCTTCTTCTTCTTCTTCTTCTTCTTCTTCTTCTTCTTCCTTTTCTCCTCCTCCTATTCTTTTTCTTTTCCTCTTTCTCTCTTTTTTCTTTCTCTTTTTCCTCTTTCTTTACTTTTCCTGCTTCTCTTTCTTCTTGATTCTTTCTTTATACTACTAGGAGATTTGAATTCAGAGCCTTTGAATATGCCAACTGAATTATCATGAACTACGTCCCCATCTCTGTATTTTTTGTTTTGAGATAATATCTTACTATGTTGCCCGGGTTAGTCTTAAATTTGCTCTAAATCCCAGGAAGGACTTGGAGCTGAGATTCTCCTACCTTTTCCTCCTAAGTAACTGGGATTACAGGCCTGCCCCACCATGCCAAATGCTTGTTCTCACGAAAGAAAGAACTTGAGAAAAACTCCAAATTAAAAGAGGCAAAGTTCCAAAAGTTCAGATCAGAAACTGGCTAGGAAGTCAAGTTGGACAGAAGCTATAAACCTCCTCTTCACCACCTGTTTCTACTTCCTTGTATGAGAGTCCAGAAGAACAATGTTGGGAGTTTGATGTAAGTATGCCTACTGCAGAAATTAATAGGCTATATATAGGCCAGAGCCGGTAGGACCAGGGAGAGTGTCTTAACAGAGGCACAGCATGAGTTTCAGGAGGAATGATTTTCATTGCAGTGGTTGCCATGGACTGACCCCACAATTGACACTACAGTGCCAGCGACTCCCTGGAATAGAATGCCCAGTCTAGAGACCAGGAAGGATAGGAACTATCTGAGAATGACTAACATTGTGAGACTCTCATTTAGATTGTCAGTGGGGCAAGAATTTGAAATCCAGATCAATATGAACTGTATATGAACAGAGCTACACTTGATTTTGCCCTGACTGTGGTGGGAGAGAAGAATGGGAATTTGGCAGTTTGAAAGAAAATGGCTCCAAAGGGAGTGGGACTACCAGGAGGTGAGGTTTTGTGTGAGTAGGTGTGGGCTTGTTGAAGGAAGTGTGTCACTGTGGAAGTGGGCTTTGGTGTCTCATATAAGCTCAAGCCATGCCCAGTGAGACAGATCACTTCCTGTTGCCTTCTAAATTATAGTCAGCACCATGTCTGCCTGCATGTCCCCATGCTCCCTGCCATGACGATAATGTATTGAACCTCTGAAACTGTAAGCAAGCTACCCCAATTAAATGTTTTCCTTTATAAGAGCTGTTGTGGTCATGGTGTCTCTTTAAAACAATAGAAATCCTAACTCAGACAGGAGCCATTTTAGTTCCTTTCAGCTCTGCCCAGGGAGACTAGGGGTACAGACAAGCCCAGGCTTCCTGGCATGAGGTGTCCTATTCCAGGTGTTTTCAATTTGATGTTTCTGTCTTTCATTTCAATTCTTTTTACATTTTTTAAATTATATTATATTCTAAAAGTCCATCTTTCATGCAAATATATAATGTATATATCAAACATATTCCACCTCTCTCATACACTAATTCCCTCCCCTTCCTGTCCCTCTCCCATTAGTCTCTCACACTCTGCTCCTCCCCTTCCTGTGCCTCCCTCTATTAGTCTCTCAACCTACTCCTCCCCTTCCTGTGCCCTCCCCCATTAGTCTCTCACACCTGTTCCTCCCTTTCCTGTCCATTCCCCTATTAGTCTCTCAACTTGCCCCTCCCCTTCCTGTGCCTCCCCACTATTAATCTCTCACACCTGCCCCTCCCATTCCTGTGCCCTCCCCTATTAGTCTCTCACACCCTGCCCCTCCCCTTTCTGTACCTTCCCCTATTAGTATTCTGTGTTCATAGAAACAGTTTCTTTGGACTTTGATTATAACGATCTAGGATCCACAAACAAAGGACACGTGACATTTGTCAATGCAAGACTGAGTTAATTGGTTTAATGTGATCTTTACAGTTATACCTATAAACTTGGAGATATCATCAAGCAATCCTTTATGGCCATCATAACTTGCATTCTGAATATAATCAATATTATCTTTCCACTTTCTCCTGTTGACGGACACCCAGGTTGGCTCTATAACTTCAGTATTGTGGAAAGCAAAAGCTACAATGTATATTTTAAAGTCATTTTTAAAAGCACTCTACATAAAAATGAATTTGGTCTCTGAATATAGAATGCCTGCTGACAGTATTGTACTTTAATGGATTTTTAAAGCATACATAAGCCTTTTTTAATAATTTAATAAAACATATCTCATAGTACCGAACATTAATACAAAATACCAACATAGCATTGGTTCCTGTCTATTTTTTGGTATTGGATGTTAAGTGCAAGGCTGATTTAAACAGACTACATGTGTTTGTATTTTTTATAGGCTCACTGTTGAAAGAAGTGAAACCATCAAGGAGGCTTCGGCTGAAATGCGATCAGAGGGTTTCAACAGTTCCTGATTTAAAATCTGCTTCCCCAACAATCACAGCGGCAGCAGGAACGAATGTATCCTGAGTGGCCTGGCAGGTCCAAGGCTCTCTGAAAATGTGTCCTGAATGTGAAGCAGGCTCATTATGCCTGTTGTTCCCTGGATGTCACTCTAAGGGACAGCCTGAGGTTCGGGCTGTGAGCCGAACGAGGCTGGGTACAAACTTGAAGCCCTCCTACCCTCAGGATAGGCATACAAGATGTGGATTCTCTGCCAAGGTCGGGACTCCCAGATGAATCTTTCTATAGAAACATGCTAACAGATAAATAGAAAAGTCATCAACCTCTTAGGCAGAGCATAAATAGAGAAGACCATGCAGAAGAAAAGTCACGAACCCTTGTGCCTGTCACTAACGACCTTTGCTTAATCAAAGCACTTTGATTCTTTAGCTCTATGGGCTGTTGGGAGCAAGCTGCCTGATAAATAAATTTAGCAAGGGGTCCTCATCACTGCTTCCCCATAGGGTTTCTAGGCAGGGAGGGTTCTTCCACTAATGCCCAACCACTCCCCATCCTCCACTGGGCCACTCTCCCTGCCCCGCTGGTACTTACTTATGTCTTTGAATGGCACCGGGACAGGAAATTTGGAGATCCTTTTCTTAGCATGCTATATAGCGTCCTAAACCACCGCTGCTTCTGACAAAAGGGAATCCATGTCATAATGAGATCTAGCTGTTCTACTCACAGTCTGGTCCCTCTGCACCACACTCATCTCCAAATGCTTCTCCTCAAATCCGTCTTATTTTTATGGATTTTTACCAATTCTTTAAGAATTCCATACAGAGGATTCTGGTCATATTCACCTCCCCTCCTCCAACTCCTCCTAGATCCACCTCCATTTCCTTGCCCATCCCCTGAGCCTGGCCAACCCCAGTGGTCACACCCTCGATGAAAACTAACTCTTCCTCTCCCATGAGTAATCAACTGCCAATCACTTCTCAGCTAGGGGCGGGACTTACTGAGACGGCCTGACTCCTTTATGCTGAGATACCTGTCTGAACGGATTTGCACAGGTCGTATGCCAGTGGCTATAACCACTGTGAGCTCAAATATGAAAACGCCCTGTTGTGTTCAGAAGACACTGTTTCCTTACAGTCATCCCCTGCCTCTGGTTCTTGTACTCTTACTGATTCCTCTTCTGTGATGAGTTGTGAAAGTTGCACGGAGGGTCTAACAATACAGGTGTCTGATTTGGGGCTGAACACCCCACAGGCTCTTCTCCTCTACACATTGAACAGCTGTGGGTCTCATTGTTAGTTTCTGCCTAACTGCAGACGTGTCTCTGATGAGAGATGTCTCGGTCTATTGGTATGGTGATAAAACAGTAGGAGTTGGTTTAGACCTGTGTTCATTTAGCACAAGAATAGCATTAGGTTTTCCCCATAGCCTACGACCTATCATGGTACAGGTTCTTGGCCCCAGTAATAGTGCTAGGTATGGGTTTCCTTTTGTGGAACAAATCTTATATTTCATAATCAGAAAGTGGTTGGTTACTCTCATAACAACAGTGTTACTACTGAAATGGTAGCCATATCTTGCCAGGATGTCACTACTGAGGTTCTGTGCTCTACTTCCCAGGACTCTTGTCTAATAGCATGATAGCAGCTTTTAGAGCAATGAAACCTAGCCAATAGGGATGAAGCTTCAAGGACGGAACAAGCTCGATTTGTTCCTAGTCTGTGTCTGAAGTATGTGGTGTCTTCAACAATAGGGTCTTACCATCAAGTTCTAGAAAGTTACTAAGAGCAATAGCAAAGGCAATTGCCTATAATTCTTGGGGTCTCCAGGATCCCACGGGCAAATACTGCAAAAGAGGTAGCTCCATCGCTGGTACATGAGTTTTTATTTGCTAGCCTGTGTGTCTAGTAGGGACATGGTCCTCCATTCTAGGATGACACCATTTAAATTCTGACCTATGCTGTGCATCCAAAAGGAGACTCTGCAAGAGTCAGAGGGCAACCTGACACTGCGGGACAGCCATGACAGCACCGAGAGGCCTTCACGCTACAGTGCTGCTCTTTTGGTCTCTCCCTGTCTTCACCTCCAGTCTCTCTCCGGTTCCTCAAGTCTTCTGAGCCCAGTCCCATAGCCCACGGCCCAAGACACCATTGAGTTGCGAATATTAGTACAATTCTGGGGAGGCTGCTGAACAGTTGGAGGCAAATTCTAGTGAAAAAATTAGAATAGCCCCATTTAGAGAAGTTTTGCAAAAATTATCTCACAGAATTCTTGGAACACGAGCAGCAGCAGCAAGGCAAAATGTCAGCATTAATTTGGTGTGGCTTTGTGTTAAATGCAGAATGGTTCATTAAAGCCTTAAACAGGTGGCAGGTTTGGCAGCCCAGTGTGTGCGCTATGGACAGATTTATTATGCTTCTCATTTTAAAATATTTATGCAGAAACAGACTCAGTGAGATAAATTATCTTGTTCACATGAGCATTCTGCTCCAGGCTGCAATGATAACTGCCATATCAATCAAATTATGCAATGAAACCTTACTGTCAATTTTATAATCATCATCAATTATTTATAGTCTAGGAAAACTCTTTTCATTACTTCTCCATTTTAATTTTAGTGTCTTGCAGGTATTTTCTACCCACATAGAGAAAACAGTGTCACAAAATAGAGAGCGTCTGCAGAATGCCGCAGTGGTTACGGAAGTTCAGGGTAGGGATCAGATAAGCATTTCAAGGCAAGCAACACGGAGAGCATTGGCTCTGAACATCCTGCTCGATGACTTCCAGTGGATAAGAGTGTGTCAGTATCCAAGCGTGTTTGAAAGTGGAAAGAGCTCTGCTCTGTCGAATGAGGTGAACTATGATCTGACTAGAGATCAGCAAAATGGCCAGGGAAACCAAGTCCATACTTTAGTCACCATCCAATCCTCCTGCTGCTTCCCTGAGCCCACAGGATCAAGTCGTCATTTCTTCAGAAGCTGGAATTTTCCACTGGTGGGGTTGTCTCAGGAACTTTAAAGGGTCCTAGAAATCTTTGTTTGTTTGTTTATTAAATCCTCAGCTTCAATTATTTGGATAGGAATGCGCTATACATTTTTCTTCACTCCCCCTCTACCCTTCCCTCTCCCCCCCCCTCACCCCTGTCTTCCATGCTCCCAATTTACTCAGAAGGTCTTGTCTTTTTTTCCCCCCCATTTCTAGGTGGATCTGAGTATGTCTCTCTTAGGGTCCTCTTTGTTATTTAGGTTCTCTGGGGTTATGGCCTGGACTGGAGAGATAGCTTGGTGGTCAAAGCACTCGTTGTCCCTGCAGAGGACCCAGGTTCAACTCTAGCACCTACATGATAACTTACAACTGTCTATAACTTCAGCTACAGTGGATCCAACATCCTTTTTTGTGGGTGGTGGTGGCTCAAGCCTTTAATCCTAGCACTTGGGAGTCAGAGGCAGGTGAATCTCAGTGAGTTTGAGGCCATCCTGGTCTACGTAGTGAGTTTTAGGACAGCAGGACTGTTTCACAGAGAAACTTTGTCTCTGGGGAAAAAAACACTTTTTTACTGGAAATCTTTTTTTTTTAAAAAACTATAAGGGCATAGACATAGTTACCCACAATCCATCTTTGCAGAGAACTTGCTAGGACCTGGGGAAATCCACATGCAGTAATCTACCACCCACTTTCTAGTAATTTTGACCTGATAATGCCACTTCCCCTAAGTGTGCATTGTACTCTTTAAAGAAAACATGCAGAGAGGTCTAGCATGGGCAAGGGACTGCCTCTCACCTCTTATTTGGACTCTTGCCTGACTTCCATTAGGGAAATGCTGGTTATCTTCCCTGGGGCATCAGCTAAGTGTCTACCAGGGATGGACATTTGATCTTACTCTGTCCAGTGGGCTCTCATGCAGCTACTCAATCTTTCTGGTAACCCAGCCCTTTGGTTTCCATTGCAAAGAAACTTCCTTTTTTTTTCTATCCCAGGCTACTATTTCTTTCTTGTTATCAACTATATCAGTTGCTTTTCTCCATTTTTTTTCTCAGGAAAAAACTCCATGAAGATTTCATTCTGTTTACAAACTGTTACAGCCCAGCTAACTTGAGGCCTGTAAATAGATGTCTAAATATACAGTTCTTTGTGGCTACTTTTGTTCTCAAGTCCACAAGGAACTCTAGGATAAGGAATAGCAAAAACGCCAACCTGGGAGCCTACAACTAAATTCAAGGTGATTCTAGGAGTCATGAAATGTAAATAATTAAGTTCAAACTTAATGCTAATCTCAGGTGTACACCATATGCTGTGGTAATGCTACGGAGACTGACCTGTTTTGATACAATAATGAGATGCCACTACTTCACTGGAGTTTGAAAGACTGAGTTGGTCCTAAGTGTGCTTGTTTCTCCAGTTGTGAGCTCTGTAATTATGAGTCACCCATGGTCTTAGCAATGTGTGGGCTTCTGTATCAATAGAGTTACTACCGAGGTAGCAATTGTAGAGGAATCAGTTCTGGGATGATGATCTATGTCTTGGGCTGTTTTTCTGTTACTATAATGGACTAGATAACTTATAAGAAAAGAGGTTCCATTTAGCTCACAGTTCCAGAGATCCAAGACCACAGTGCCAGCATCTATTCAATATTGGATAGGAACTCCAGTAAATGAGCTTATATGAACAGACAGCATAGGAGGGAGGGTGAAGGACTTTGTCAGCCTATGTTAGAGCAAGCCCAGGAACTAATCCAGCTCTGAGAATCCTAACCCACCTCAAGATTTAGGTAATAATCCCTTTGATTTTTAGGACTGTGATTTAATAGTGTCTTAAAAGTGTCAACAGCTTTCAACACTGTTCTACTGGAAACAAAAGCTGGCATGAATTTCAAATCATATTCAAACCACAGCAATGCATATGCACGCATCTACAGCAAAACAAGAGTGACTTAAGATCCTTGCTGCATGGTCTGGAGTGGGGGCTCATTGCATAAAGGAGTCTGCCATGTCAACATCACAATTGAACTTCAACTGAGTCCACAGTTAGTCTCTGACCTCCACATGCTACCCCGCCACACCCGCATCATGCCACACGGCCACACCCGCATCATGCCGCAGCGCCATGCCAGCATCATGCATATATGTACATGATAATAATAATAAGTTTAAAATGCTAAGATTCCTGTTGATACCATATTCAAAGAAACCCCTATTTTGTGGGGAGAGTCGATGAAATGGCACAATGCATATCATCACCTCAAAAAGACACGCATGTTCTGAGAGTGGAAGATGAACGGCCTGGGACAGAGCAGCAGGGCTGGTTGAGTTACACGGTTTAGTTGTTTTTAATTAGTAGACAGAAAGAGAAATAAATAAGAAAAGTAAAATAAACTTTGCTGCGACAATGGGTCTTCAGATAGGATCACTGGTCCTTAGCAAAGCGGCATCCAGAAAACACAAATGATTGAGCCCCATCCAGATGTACTGAGTCAGCCCCCCCCCAGCAGTTCTGAGTAATTCTGACACCTGACAACTGGTACCCCATCAATCAGCTGGGCTTAGTTGCAGTTGTGTCAACTCAGTAACTCCGGGGCTGGAAGTAGGATGTCATGAGCTTTTGAACATTCCGAGCAACAGCAAATTACCTCAGTTTTCCTGTCAGTGCAGACTCCTTGTGCTATCTCCATGAAATCTGAGTGACCGAGTGACATCTGTGAACCTTTGTGTCAGTATCCACAAGAGTCAGAAAAGACACTTCACCTAACTGGGAAGGCAGGGTAGTGTATTCTAAAAGGACAGCATCTCCTCTGTGGAGGAGGAATGTGTCTTTAAGAGGTTAGGCGCATCAGAGAAAATAGTGATGAGCAATCGACAAGTCTACAGGAGTCAACCCTTCAGTGCGTGGACTTGACTGCCATGGGAGAGCTGCCCTCGGGTCGTGCCCAGCTCCCCCCACTCTTAACTGTGGATCTTTGTCTTCCTTCTCTGCCTTTCTCTTCCACTCACATCTTGAAATGTTCTGTTCATTGGACAAAGGTAATAAGAGAAAGGCCAGAAAGAAAACTAGCTGAAGAACAGACCAAAAAAAGAAAGAAAAAAAGAAAGCACACAAAAAAATGTATTTCCCATACCACGAGTGATGGAAATAAACCCAGAAAGTGTAAGTAAAATTTATCTCCAGAAAGTGAATAGGAGCATCCTGTTTGAAGAACTGTACAATAATGCACATTCATCCTTTACAGCAACTCCATCACCGGGATAGCTTGAGGGCTTGGGTACCACTGGGAATGACTGTGAAAGCTGCCCAGGAGGAACAACACAAGTGCGGAGCTGCAATAGGGAGTCAAGGTCACCATGGGAGGCAAGGCTTTACCAAACGGGAAGGGAGAAAGTCAGCACACTGCTGCCAGCAGCTCTCTCTCCTCTACTGGGAGACAGCCTTCCTGCCAGCACTATCTGTTCAAGGTGTCGACTGACTGCTGGCCTTGTAAAAGTGAAATTCACACGTCCCAAATACAGAACAAACAAAAAAAAAAAAAAAAAAAAAAAAAGAACTGAGTCAATGTCTCAGCCTTCAGCACCTCTGAGAAACGAAGACAGAAACTGAGAGTGCTATTAAAATTAGTGTGCTTCTGTGCCAGACGCACACAGGACATCAAGTAAGACACAGAAGGAGATGCGTTTATTGGCGGAGATGTTCAAGTCCAAGAAGGGCAGCCATTCTTTGAGAATGTGGAAATCAGCCTTTTCCATCTCTAAGTGTTTTAAAGCAAAGCTTGTCTCCCAGTCCCTCAACTTGATTGACATGCAGCATTACATGATGCCCAGTGATGGAGAAACCCCCACAGTCAGCCTCTTCCTGGAACACAAAGCCCAACTTGAACCCAGAAACTGCCTGTCTCTTTGGTTGGCATTAGAACTCGCTCTCTTACTCTATGGGTAACTGAGGCACACCTGCTAAAACTCAGCAAAAATACAAGTGGTAACAAAAAAGAGAATGCTTTAACTTCTCTATACAACTCAGCTGAGACCAGCCTCTAGCACTCCAGTTAATGGTGGAATTGGCTGTGGAGTTAGCAGGAGCCTCAAATTCGGTCATTCAAACCAATGTCGCCATTGAGACCCCTGTGTCTATACAATGCTTTGACTAGAACAAAGGTCAGAAGTACCACAGAGCTGAGAGACCATTGCACACTCCCAATGAGAATCTGGATCAAAATTGGCTAGAAAATTTTTCACAAACAAGAAAGATTGTAGCCAGGAACTAAATAGGCCTTACCTGGCCACAATATAGCTTAATTAAGCATCTTTTTCTAGTTTATTCTAACTTCACTTAAACTTTCTCTCAATGTATAAAGCTAATTATTCTTCATAAAAAATAGCTCACATAGTTTGACTCCTCTACACATCTACACAAAAAAAAAAACTCATCAAAGTCACAGTAAAATGAGTGGTTTTTTTTTGCAGAAAGATTTTTGATCTGATATTTTTCTTCAGAACAGAAAATTCCTATATTTACATGTTAAACTCATGTTCCCTTTCATAGCTGAGTGTTTCATTCAAAGGACAGAGGTCCCAGGAGATGGAACACAGCGAAGCTTATCAGCCCAGATGGGAAAGCACCCACTTACATCTGACCATGAGCCCTTTTGGTTCCTCCAGTGCCTGTTCTAGGAGATTCTTCTGTTTGATGGTGGCCTGTTCTGGGACATTCTTCCTTCCAGAAGAGGCATGAATAGGTATCCATTTTAATAAGTCAGTTCAACTTTCAACTGTAATTCCTAAGTCCAGAATCCAGTGCAATTAAAGCTCTGTAGAAAACACTGATCTCAAGCACACAAAAGCAGTAGGCATGTGAGTTTGCGGACCCTCTTGAGGATCCTCATCAGAAACAGACGCTCTACCCTCACAGTTCCAACACAGGAGGCGGGCACCTGCTGGTGACTTACTCATTCACGGCTTCCAGCTCTGTCCCCTCACTCCGTCTTTCTCAATATTCTCCCATGTCACCGTCCCCTTTGAGCCATGATACTGGAATAGGGACATTCATACTAAATTTTAACTTCCTGGAAGAGAGGAAGCTTTGTAGAGAAATATGAAATAGAATTATACCATTATTATCACTGTTATGTTAGACATGTGGTCAAAATACTGAAGAAACACAAACCATCCAGTTCTTTTGAGAAGCTCAAGAAAGCTTAGCAAATGCAAATCAAAAGTATGTCAGCTTTTTTCTAAGTGAGAAACTCAACATAAGCATAGGCTATTTGGAGCTCATATCTGTGCAAAAGCACTGGGGTATAAAAAAGACTATATCCTCCACATTTAACATTTTGGAGCAAAACTACAAGGCAGCGTGAGGAAATGCCTGAGGCAGAAGCTCAGTAATTAAAGGTTCTATATGATAGAAAAATCAGTTCTTTTTTTTTTTCTTAGATGGTGTTTCTCTATATAGTCTTGGCTGTCCTGGAACTCACTATGTAGACCAGGCTGACCACAAGCTAAGAGATCCACCTGTGTCTGCCTTCAGTGTACTGTGATCAAAGGCATGTACCACCACTACTCACCAAAATAATTAACTGTTCTTGTTGCTCTAGATTTTCCATTACCCTGTTACACTGGGCTCTAACCTAGGAGATTCCACTGACATTCTCATTGCACTTTCTTGAAATCTGTGATGCATGTTTTGATCAAATGCTACTTTCATCTCAGATAAACACTATGGACAGGCTCCTTAACAGACAATGTGGAGGAACCCCTGCAAGGAAAAAAAAGTGCAAGAGGAGTAACTTAGGGCAAGTGAGGTCCCGAGGCCAAGCCAGTGAGCTTGAGAAGGACAGGAATTATTTCACAAAGAAGGGTGACCTGAAATTGCACCCCTTTCCTGTCTTGTTTGGTGATACCATTTTCCAGGGGTGGGGGGGTAGGGAAAAGAGAGAAGAAAATGATTTCCTGCTCTTGTTTTCATAACTGGTGAGGTTCAGAATATGAATTATGTAGGAGACTGAGAAGGTTTTAATTGAACACGGCCCCAAGCTTTCTCCTCTGCAGTATTGGTAATTCGGGAGTGGTTTTATTTAATTTGGATGACATAGTGCTCTCACCATTCCAAAGCCCAGAAGCAAATGATGCAGTTGCAGTTCTAACAAATGATGCCAGGTGAATGGCAAATGGAATCGCTCTGTCCTCCCCTGAAGGTTGGAAGGAGACAGCGTGAGCAACCTGAGGAACATTTTCCCCTTCCAGTCTTGTTCCCTGTCCTTCCTAGCACTGCCAGACACCCGGGTACATGCTCAGCTTCCTCACAAATGCACACACTCACCTAACGATTTGATAGGAGGATGGCAGTGTGCAAAATACTGTGCACGGGAAAACCAGCTGTTGGTAGGAAAACCAGCTCTTGGGTCAGATTTCAAGATGTAGCCCTCACCTTTCCAGTCCCGAGACGTATTTGTTTCTATGACATTTCCCCTTCCTCCTCGCATTCCTCAGCGTTCTTTTATAGGTCAGTGCTCTGAAGACTTGTACAGAAGCCATGAAAAGGAGTCGTTGACCAAGTCCCTTCCACAAGTGGAAAATCTAGCTCACCAATACGTCGTCTGGTCATCCTGAGTTTCTATGAAAGCTACCTGTTCTATTCTGTGACAGCTCTATGTAGGGAAGTCTGTAAGTATCTTCTGAGGACGGTTCAGGCCACATAATAGAAATGTTTCCTGTATAACCAGGTCTTACAGATATCTGAAGTTATGGATCAAGGCAAGGTGTGTCTACCTTTTGTATCTAGGTATTCTACATACATATACCTATTAATAAATGTATCGTCTTTCTCACAGCACTCTTGCTGTTGAACCTTCTCAGCCTGTGACCACCTGCCTGCACAGTGGTGAACAGATCTATCTACCCACTGCCACAGCCCACTCTTCAAAAAAAAAATGTGTGCTGTGAATTTCTAAGTACATATGTTGTCACAAACATGTGGGAAGTGTGGTCCTAGACTCTATCAGAGAGAACGAACACAAGCTAGTGTCAGAATTCCTCAATTAAATAAAGTTAGGCTCTGCCTCAGACATTTTGTACCAGAGGGAAAGACTGAATTTTCTGGTACCATTATAGTGTGAATTAATCATTCCTGAATTCTATCCACCTAACCATGAAGAGGGTTTATGGTCACTGAGGCAAACAGTGTGGCCCTCTGCATCCTGAAGTGATCCTTGCCATTTAACAATAAAATTTCAAGAAAAATAGAACAGAATTTTAGAAATTCCAAAGCTCAGTCTTGACAAGTTGACCAGCTTTGAGTTCTGTTTACTGAGTGAAAAGTTATCTTTGCTTTGCTTTGATATTCTCTCTCTTTTCTTTTCTATGAAACTAGAGCCTTAGTAATCCCCCCAAAGAGCAAACCACTATTTTAGTTTATACTTTAAACCCCTCCATGATCCTCCGTGGCCCTCTGAATCCCAAGATTCAGTAGGTGGACTGAATCCCAAGGCCAGTCATGGAGGACCTGGTTCTATGCCTACAGCATTATCTCTCCGCCTTCTCTCCCAGACTCAGATTTAGAGCATACCACAGTCTTTGCAGGGATTCTCGCCCCCTATCATGCTTAATCTCAGATTAGAGGCTATTTTTTCAACGATGATACCTCTGGTGCCTCCTGTGAGAACTTTAATTTCCTGTACTAGACTGAATTTATTTTTAGCTCTTTGAAAATGCATCATAATTGTCTGTCAGCTTCCTCAGCTCTTTAACGTCCCTCACTATCCCCTTTTGGGTAAAGTGGAACTTAATTTTCAAGAAGCCCTGGTATCTATCTCTGAGCATGCTCACAGGAGATTTAAGATCTGGTTGTTGAATCAGATGGAATAAAATTGTATACAAAGAAGTTTCTGTCCTGCCAGATCCCACAGTTGTTCTGTCCCAAAGAAACAAACAGAGGCTTATATCAATTATAAACTGTTTACCCTATTAGTTCATGCTTATTATTAACCGCTCTTACAACTTAAATTTACTCATAATTCTTGTCTATGTTTAGCCACGTGGCTTGGTACCTTTTATCAGTGTGACATTCTCACCTTGCTTCTTCTGAGTCTTCCTTGTGACTGTGTTTCTGCCTTTCCTCTTCCCAGAATTCTCCTAGTCTCATGTTGCCCTGCCTATACTTCCTACATGACTACAGGCCAATCAGCATTTTATTAAACCCATATGAGGGACAAATCTTTACAGTGTACAAAAGCATTATCCCACAGCAGTTCCCCCTTTTTTTTCTTTTCGAAATAAGATTCTGAATCTATTTTCCTTTTTTTAGCTTTTGTTCCTGACCATTATTCATAACAACTTGTAACCAATACACTATACAAAGGGAAACACCCATAATCCATTTTTGGAAATGTGCATGCAGTTTCTAGGCTTCTTACTGCTGATTTGGAGCACTGATAATGTTATGGGGACCAAAAAAATTTAGGATCATAGTCAAGTCCTGACTGATCATTTGTCCTGTGAGACCTTGCAGGACAGAAACATGTCAACCATTCTCTTACATGGCAGCAATAGAACAGGCAGGAAACATGGCAACCATTCTCTTACATGGCAACTATGGACCAGGCAGGACAGAAACTTCTCTCTACAAAATTGTCGACTATTATCTGTTTAATTTTAATTATCTTTAATCTGATGCCAGAGAAAATTACCAATAAACACAGTAAAAGTCTATAAATATAATGTAAGAGAAATACTATGAAGTCACCGAGGAGATGCACCAAACAGAATTTCCTAAGAAGTCCACTTCCCTCTGATTTGCTTCTACTGTGCTCACAGGTTAGTAATAAATGACTATCACAAAACTGAAGGGAACCCCAGGAGGCAGTGCCTGCCAGACAACCTTGAGGTGTGCACCTTTTCCTCATGTAAGAAAAGTACTGTGTTCATCTATTACCCTCATGATGACAATTATTTTGTGCTATCAGATGCTTTCATTTAAGTCTGAGTATTTTTATTCTGTGTATCTTCATATAGAAACAATGAAAATCTTCAAGAGCATTACAAAACTCAATGAATATTTAGTAAGTACTCCTTTGCGCCAGCAAGATGGCTGAGTAGTAAAAACACCAAGCCTGGTGTCCTAAGCTTGATTACCAAGACACACATGATAGAGAAGTCTCTCTCTCTCTCTCTCTCTCTCTCTCTCTCTCTCTCTCTCTCACACACACACACACACACACGTACACACATATACACTCATAACACACATAGACACATCCACACACTTACATCCACACACACACATATACACATACACATGCATACACACACATACATACACACATGCACTCTTACATGCACAATATATAACATTTGTAGACGATTAAGATAAAAATAAAATCTTTTTTGTTTGGATAATAGTTTTTTAAAAATTCCCGTGTTGGCTTTGATTCATGACACTTATATAAAAGATGTATTTTTCTAATAAAGCATTCAGCAAATTGATTGTTAGGTACCAGAGGAAAAATACAGAAGAAATTGTATAGCTGAGCCTCACATGCTTGGTAAATTAAAGCAAACTGCCAGGCACCCTGTTTTTGACGATTTCAAGACAAGAATAACAATAGACTGGGAGACTTTACAGACACTTAATGCTAAACGGACTGTAATAGATTTGCCTCTTTGAGCAACTTGCTTCTCATCACCCAGGGTGAGAGTCAAGAAGAATATTGGAAAGTGGGTTACTCTGTGGCTTCCATGGTTCTTTATACAAAACCATGTCCCAATTACCCAACTGAGCAGCTTTCTCTCTATGCCAACTGCTAACAAGGAAACCCGTGGACTGTGTTTCTAACACAATACACGCACTGCATTCGGTTGCAGAAAGCACTTGTATCAATTTATCACAAAACATATCTATAGCAAAGTCCAGGTGTGTTGCTGACAGCTTGTCTAGGACTGAAACACATGTCAATCACTTTGTTGTGTTTTTAATCAAGTAACTTCCGCTATCTCGGTATGAAAAGACAATTAAAGGCCACATATATCATAACGTTTGAGTCTGGCTACTTCTGAAGCTTTAATGAAAGTGATATAAATGAAGATAAACTGAATTTCATGGAACAACAAATGGAATAGAAATTGAAATTCTAAAACTAACAGTTGGTGCCACCTGCCAGCAGCTGTCTAAAGAATTCCCATCTACAGATTTTTTTTTCAGGTCAGCTCTGCAGGCTCACTCGCCTTTGCTCGCTCTCATCCTTTGTACCTCTGTTGTATCCAAACCAGATCTGTGAATTAATTGCTCGGTTTGTTAAATTTACATGCACTTAAAACAGCAGTTCCAGAAAGGGAAAAAGACATTTTGGAAATAAGAGCAATAACTACTGGACAGTGTGAACTGAAGTGTAGAAAACGGTTCAACCCCTCATATGTGCATTCTCCTTGCTTCCTGGTGGGCAAGACTAAGAGGCCTCCAGATTGTTTCCTCCCCTAATGAGAAGTCATATAGGGAGGGAATGAGAGTGGCTGCTCCAACTCAAACGTTAGCCAAGGAATCCAGTAGAAGGGGTTAGAGAGATGACTCAGTCAGGAAGGAGCTTACTGCCTTAGCATGAGGCCCTTGGTTCAGATTCCTTCTATTCCAATCTGAAATTCCTGAGCTGGATGGCCAGAACCACACAGCTCATTGGAGCTTGTTAAACAGTCAAGGTAACCTATGAACCTCAGTCCAGCGAGACACCCTGCCTTAAAGAGCAACTGAAGAAGATGCCTCTTGTTTCTATGAGTACACACGCAAATGAAATCTAGTGTGCACACTTACAAGTTTGTCCATGCTCGAGCATGCATGCACACACACACACACACACACACACACACACACACACACAGAGAGAGAGAGAGAGACAGAGAGACACACAGAGAGACAGAGAGATATGAAATACAGTGTAAAGCTACCAACTACAACTTAAAGACTTTAAATCATGGGGTTAAGTACATTTTTCATTCTCCACATAACCCACTGTCCTGGGCTGGCAAGTACGGAGGCCAGCTTGGCCCACCCTAGTGTCATACTGCTTTGAGGTGCTTGCTCAGCTGTAAATGTCCCAGATTTGAATGACACCATCTCTGAAAGCTAAGCGATGAAAATAAAACACATTTTTTAAGGCTGTTCTCATGAGAATATTCTAATCTACCACAAATGCTTCTTGAGGAAGAATGTGGTACTACTACTAGTTCCAAAATGATGGGGGGGAAATTCAAAAGGGAATTATTGAATTCTGTGTCTATTTGGAAAATTTGTTCTTCACAAAACTTAGAAGAGATAATGTAAGTACACTATATGAAGAAACATTCATTTGTTGTACTTTAGTTGTGCAATGAATGCATGCTCTAAGAGGAAGAGTCAGGTTTTCCAGAGTGGGGTGATGTCACTTCAGATGATACAGAGGACTGCAAAGGAGCCAAGGATCACAGGCCGTTGTCAGTGCTCACCTCAGTGTACCTGAAATAGCACGACAGCCTCTCAGACGGCACAGCGGGTTGAAGGTGGTTTGTTTCTGGTACTATTTGTTGTCTGTGGGAGTTTAATTTATTGAATTTAAGAATAAACCGTCTTCTTAGTGATTATGTAATAGTGACAGTGGCCTCCTCTTACTAGCACATCAAAGTGCTAAAATTCTTGACTTCTCTCCCCTAGAGTGCAGCCAGCAATGCCTTGCTGCACTTTGCTCAGTCCTGTCCCTCTAGTCCGTTCAGAGCATCTTATTCACGTGCTCGCTTGCTCCGTGTTTGGAACCGACAGTTTTAGCGTCCTTACACAGAGTTTCCTGCACACCATGGTCTGGAAGCAGCATCCTCAGTTTCTTCCTACTTCTCCCTGTTCCTCACTCTCCAGCACATTCCAGCCTCCTCTCCAGGCACTGCCAGCTGCTCCCTGGCCTAACTCAGCCCTAGTTATGAACCAGCACTTTCTACTTTATAGCCAAGAATGGGAGATGAATATTCTCTCTACAACATAAATGCAGTCTCCACAGAATTATTATTAGAGATACCTTTAGGGAGTTTGGCTTTTTTTAAGCATTTTTTATTTCTGTATAATTACTGACTTGGGGAATTAAAATGTAATATTTGTGTTATCAGTAGTATATTGTCAAAATATGAAATTAGCCTCCAATTGCACAACTTTTCTAACCATGGCCCCACACTGAGGAAGCGAGGTGATAAAAGCTGTTGTCTTCACACTTACCAGAACTAGGAGAACTCTTTAATACTTTCTAATCATTTTAGCTCAAGTTAAATATTGACAAGATCATGTATTCAGTACGGAGTCTTCAAATCCCAACACACTCTAAACACTGAAGTTTACTTAACTGACAACAATCTTTAACTCATCTACATACACCAGGTGATGATGGCTTTTAAAAACTCAATCATGTAATTGGAGAAAATTCCTATTTTTCTTTTACACAGCTTCCTCCAACTCTGTTTCCTTTTCTTTCCCAGCATTCTTCCTTCTTCTCTTTCTTCCCTCCTCTCTCCCTTTTCCCCTTCCCCCTTTCCTTGTTGTTTTGAGAGCCTTGGCTGGTGGCTGTCCTACCAATGTGTCACTGCCCTTGTTCCCCTCTGCTTCTTTGCTCCTTCTTGTAAATCAAACCAGCCCCCGTGAAAACGTCCATTGATTGCTTGAACAGTGAAAGCCCTTGAGAGAATTTTAATTTTCCCCTCTGTTAGCTTATGAGGCGATATATTTTAATTAACGAAACGTTTCATATCCTCTGGTGAGTATTAAGGATGAAAGGCCACAGGGCGGGAATGTGTGTGCTTACCTCATTGGTAGGGTGAGGCTGTCTTTCCCATGCACGTTGCCAATACTGCACCCACGGAGCTTGTAAAGAGTGGCTACTTGGCCAGCCACGGAGTTAAAGAGGTCTTGGTCGTCCTCAGGCCTCACTGTTCTGACTGCACTGTGTGAGAACTTGCTAAGAGCATGGCGAAGATGGCCCTGAGAGCATCGCTCTAAATGTGACAACCCTGGCTGGACTCCACATCCCACATGTGAGACACTTTTACACACAGATGCTCAATGTAAAGAAAACATTACTATCTATATCCATTGTGTGCTTAATTCTATACATAGGAATTCCAGTCTAAGAGCTAGAGTTCAGATAAGAATTGTGAAAATGGTTCTTTGTATTTTGACCCACATAGGAGGCTCATAGTCTTCACACAAGGAAGTTCAAGCCGTGGGCTAGAAATTATTACCAGTGAAGCTCTTTGGCGTGGTAATTCCAGCAAAAATACTAAGCACAAAACCCTGTCCCAGGTCTCAGGTAGGAAATTTCACACAAGTACTGGCTCTATGTTCCTTTGAGTTTAATAAGTTTGACTTGCTCATCAACTAAAAATAACAACAAAACAGGCAGATCCCACTGTCCCAGGAATGATGAATTTACCTGTCCTTTAACTGAAAATATACTTTTTCTAAATTTTATATGAAAGCATATAAAGAAGACTTCTTTCTTCTTTCAACAGAGAAAATAGAAAAGAACCAGCCAGTTGGTCAATAAAAATTCAGCCACTGAGAAAAGGGCTTGGTCAATAAAGTGTTTGCAGAAAAAGCACAAAGATCTGAGTTCAAGCCCCAGAACTCATGTAAAAAGCCAGGCATAGGTGGCCTCTGCTTGCAATCCCAGCCTTAGGGAAATGGAGCCTGGATGATCCCTGGGGCTCTCTGGCTAGGGAGTGTAGCCCATTTGGTGAGCTCCAGGCTGATGAGAAAACCTGTCCCCCAAATTCACACAGTACCTGACGAATGACACAAGCTTATTGTCTGACCTTGAAATGCATGTTCATACACATGCAAGCCTGTTCACACATACATGAGCATAGCATGTGCACACATAAAAACATGCAGCCATCAAATGGAGCTGTGACACTTCATAGAACCTCATTTTGCAGTTGTCACCTGCCCACCTAAGTATATATGTCCCTTCTAAAGGTGACTGGAGGAAAAGGCTTTGCTTCATTAACCTGCCTGAACCCTGTCCAGGGGCAGGCAGGCCGACACTTTCTGAAGGTTATTCTGGGCTGGTAGGATGGTTCAGCAGGTAAAGGTATTTGCCACAAGCTTGATAAACTGAGTTCAGTCCCCAGGACTCAAATAATGGAGACAAGTGATTTCTACAAGCTGTCCTCTGACATGTGTGCACATAGCCCTAGTCACCCCCACCTACCCACACACACAAATAAGAAAAATCAAAAACAAAACAAACAAACACCGCAGCTGTGACCCTTCCACCATTCACTTGACTTTACAGACATAGTAAGAGCTGCCCAGCTAGCCAAATGCTATTCTCTGTTGTTTCTAGAACACATGCTCTATGGAGGTTTAAGACAGTAAAAAAGAATTAGCTCTCATTTCTCTAAGAAAACCCCTTCTTAAATCTTATGAAACCAAAGGAGAGCAAAGTATTAGAACTCATGCCCTTTGACCCCAAGGCTTCAGTGTGCCCTCAGTACCATATTACAACACAGGTGGGAATGGATGCCAAGAAATTCTTTCTCCAGTTCACAGCCAGCAAGTAGATGTTGGGGGAGATGGAAAATTTTAGCCATAGCCCAAGGGGAAAAAAGAGATAAAAAAGCCAAGAGGAAAATAACATGTAGTAATTTTCATGTTAAAAAAGAGAGAATAATAAGATAAAATATCTTACTCTGTATTTATCAATAGAAAATCACGCTAAAACAAATAGCAACATTACACTTGAACTATATATATATATACATATATATAATTTGACTACATGTGTACCCATCTACATTAAACTTCAATATAGTTTATTTTTGTTTGTTTAAACCAGTTTGCACTTTAGCCAAGAAAAAGCCTCAGTCAACCCTGAAAGGAGTGTGTTCCTGAACTTTCACCTTAGTACCATTAGCAAAGTCACAGCTGTTAGCAGCCCACGGCGTAGCTGCTGTTAAACGTGACCACAGCCTCTGCCATGCAGCCCACGCCATAGCTGCTGTTAAACGTGACCACAACCTCTGCCATGCAGCCCACGACGTAGCTGCTGTTAAACGTGACCACAGACACTGCCATCTTGACCTTCTAAAACCTTAGTATTCAAAACAAACCTGAACTAAGTCACTTACACAAGAGGAATTATTTCATTACAAAGAAGGAATATTATACTCTATCAACCTGTTCTTTCGTAATGAAGTACTTTTGCACTGAACTATATCAGGCAAAAATAAGAATTCTCGTTTTCTTAAAATCTTTGAATTTGGTTAGAAATTTTAATTTCAAACTAGATAACTATATACATTTTTCTTGTTCCTGTTTTTTTTTGTTTGTTTGTTTTTTGGGGGGGAAAGAGCTCGGGATTTTCTGTAAAGATGAGGAAGCAGTGGCATTTATGGTCATCTGAAATGAGTAGCTCACACGGAATGACACTTTGGGTCAGGATAGAGGACAATCAGGGCCCATGTAGGGGTCAAAGCTAAAGGCATGTGAAACCTGAATTTATCTGTTAGTGAAAGAAACAAAAACTTATTTTATTCTATTGCAGAGTTACTCAGTAAAGGGACTTTTCCTATGGTTAACAAAAACTGTTAATTTTATACTGATCAAAACCTTCAGATCTTTTATTTTATTTTTATATGAATGGAAGTTTCAATTCATTTTCTTCAAGTATATGGTATGTTTACTTTCTTAACATGCAATATTGCTAAACTTGCACTTTAAAGTTTGATGTTTATGATCTAGAATTGTGCTTAAGGATTCCTTCCAGCAGATATTAAAACAGACAACCTGCTTAAATAATTAATCATTAAAATTTCCAACTCAGCTGCTTTTTGTAAAATGATTATGATGCACTATCAAAATTCTGGAGGTCAGGCAGTACTCAGCAATAATATTAAAGTAGCATGGTGTCATATCCCATGCAGTTAAACACATGGGGGGCAGTGGCTGAACTGTGAGGGTGTCTGTGAGCCTGGGCTTTCACACACAGAGGATTCTACAGTTGACTCCAAGTGATGCAGGCCACTGTGCTGTGGAGGAGAGTGCCCACTGCTCACACAGTCCCCAGTGGCTGTCTAACAGACATATGTTTCCTTACTTAAAATATTCAAAATGAGTGAGAATTTAAATTATGAAGCCTTTTGCACTAACAATTGAGAAAAATTAAAATAGACTATCTTATCAAACGGTTGATAATTTCTATATATTTAATACAAAATACAGACTGAATTATAGCGTATGCAAATTTGTCTGCAAGCCAAGACCTGTGCCCTCTGCTCCTCACTTCACAACTCTGTGACACATATAAAGTGCATGCAGAAACTCACGTTACATGTCTTCATGCGGTGGGCCTGAAGAAGTATACGTGTTTTCAACGTTTCAAAAGAGAGGCTAATGATCTGCAGAGGATCGTTACCCTTCCCAGTGGGATACAGGTTTTATCAGTAACAGAAATTTGCTCCGATTTTCCAGATTAGCTGATTTGCCTTAATTCATAACCTTATAATAAAAGCATGCGGGTGAGAAAGTTTGGCGGATGCAGTGAGAGAGGCTTGGATACGAGTGAGGGGATTCAACATCTGTCACGTTTGTGTCGTGGTCAGAGATTCCTCACGTGAGATCAGGGTAACACAGCCTAGCCTGCAGCACTGTCTTAACCTTCTGGATCGATGGGTTTCTTAAGGACTGATTTCCCTCCACTTAAAAATGTTAAAATTTGAAACCCTAATCCAAAATGTGACTGTGTTTAGGAACAGAACTTCTCAATGGCAATGAAGGTTGGATGGGGCCACAGCTGTTAGGTCCCTAACCCAATGTGGCTGTGTCCTTACAAGAAGATACTAAAGCCAGGGTGACACTTACACACACAGAGGAACCAACCATGAAGACTCCAGACATCGATATAAATATAAATGACCAAGCATTCTCTTAATGATTTTTATAATAGGACAACTGGAATAAAATCAGGTTTTGCTCTACAATAAACAATGCTCACTGAGAGTGAAGTCGACAAGCCAGAAAATAGCTCAGTTTTGTCAGCATTTAAGAAATCTCCACATTTACGTTAAATGAAGAAATGCTTTTTTAGAAAAAGACTTAAATTTTGCTATCAGTGTTTTAATAGCTTTTAAATCTCTGATAAGGTCTGGGTGGTGGTAGCTTATACCTTCAATTTCAGCACTCAGGAGGCAGAGGCAAGTGGATCTCTGTGATTCAAGACCAGCCTGATCTACAAGAGCTAGTTCCAGGAAAAGCTCCAAAGCTACAGAGAAATCCTGTCTTGAAAAACAAAACAAAACAAACAAACAAAAAACTCAAACTCTAATAAGACTGAAACTGAGAAAATTAAATTAATTTTGAAATAACTAAAACATCTTTTCAAAACTTAGATGCATATTAAGAATGAATAATTTTAATAAAATCTCTAGTAATGAAAATCCATTATTTTAATTAACATATGACCTTAAGGAAAAATACTAATTTGATCAACAAATTATAAACTCATAGAGGGGTAGAATAATGCAAAACCATTGATGATATACTATTGAGTGAAAGCAGGGAAATTTCAACTACAGGTTCACAATCTGGATAAAGACTAAGCAAATACTTTAAAATGCAACATCTTTAACCATGAGGAATTGGTGAGGACCAGGCCTTCTCTCAACATCATTAATCATGAGGAGTTGGTGAGGACCAGGCCTTCTCTCAATGAGAGAACTTGTCTCAAAATAGAATGACCTTCCTCAGGAGCCACACACAAGTACACATGTGCATGTGTGCATAAATGTGTACCTATACATATTAACATATAGACATACATACACATGCATACAAAGTTTTTTGCATTGTTGGAAAGTACAAAGCACACTAACTTAAATAACAGGACTTTTCCACTTAGTAAATACAAGCAAAGTAGTTATAAGTAAATATTTGGTAATATCAGGGAATCACCCTGTGTATCCCTTATCTCCTATCCACTCCACTGATCAACAGAGCCTGTCCATTTTTACTACAAATGTCATTTGCAAACCCATCCACCTTCTCCAGCCTTGGGGTGGTCCCCAGTGTCCCATTCCTTTGGGTTGGTCCACTGGACAAACCCATCCACCTTCTCCAGTCTTGGGCTGGTCCCCACTCTTGTCTCCTTTTCTCCTACACCGTTTTCTTCTCTGACTCCCCACAGCTCTCCACAGAAGCCTGCTGCCCCTCTGCTTACTGTTCATTATTTCTCCGTGCCATTTAGAGACACAGCAGCCCCCCTTGACCTCTGACCCGCCTGTTTCCTTTCTCCCACCCACCCCTTTCCTTCCTGTTAACCATTTTTACTTTGGAGCATTTGTCTCCTTAAGGACTTCAACACACAATTTCCCTTCCACCTGGAACCATCTCCTTATGCTACAGTTAGGTTCCCAGTCCATTCTTTTATATATAGCAATACTAAATATTCATGCAATGTAAAATAATGTAATAATTGATTATTTCTTTTTTTTAAATATTTATTTATTCATTTATTATGTATACAATATTCTTTCTGCGTGTATGCCTGAAGGCCAGAAGAGGGCACCAGACCTCATTACAGATGGTTGTGAGCCACCATGTGGTTGCTGGGAATTGAACTCAGGACCTTTGGAAGAGCAGGCAATGCTCTTAACCACTGAGCCATCTCTCCAGCCCTGATGATTTCTTTAAGTAAATTTTTTTCTCCTCATCATATGTGAAAAATTGGGAAACTTATTTTTCTCATGCTCTGCTTAAGATATACCTCCTGCTAATGACAATAAATGGCTCCTACACACTGTTTACCACGCTGCTAAATGGGTCACTCAAATCTACCACAAATTCACTTTCACTTGTAATAACATCTCTGGTAGTACAACCTCTGATAGGACAATGGATTCTCTTCTATGGAATCAGTGTTGGATAGCTGTGGTAATTTGAATGTAATCTGCCCTGCCCCATAAGCCCATAGGAAGTGACACTATTGAAAGGTGTGGCTTTTTTGGAGTATGCATGACCATGTTGGAGAATAACTAGGGTATAGTATCAGAAGCTCTGCAGCCAGTTGCCAATGGAGCCTGAAATGAAGAGACGGGCAAGAATAAGGGTCTGACTGCCAAAAGGAAGCCATTCTTCAACTAGGAGAGGGGATAATGATTCTCACAGCATATAGTAGTCATTCACGGGGCAAACAGTTACGAAATACTATAAAATTATGGGCCACCACACAGAAGAGCTATCCCATGATTTCAGCCAATCAGCTAACTCATTTGTAGCTAAATGGGGCATTTTACTTTCCACTATAGAACACACATACACACTCCACCTGGAGTTCTGAAGACTCCTGTGCAGCACAGTTCTAAACCCCTACAGAGAAGGTTCATACACAGTTTTTAAAAGATGCAAAACTATACCACATTCCATTCTAAGACTTTATTTAGAGTCTTTATGCTTCAAGTGGGATAATTAAAAAGTAGACACCATAAAGCTCCACAACGACATAAGAATTAAGTTCCAAGGGGCCAAGAGTGGCTATGTCTCCAGCAACAAAGACAAAGCTATTTTTAAACAAATAAAATAATTGGTAGTAAGGAACTTCTCAAATTGAGACATAATTGTTTTCCTCTGTGTAAATCACCCAGTATCTTGACAGAAAGCCTTCCTATAGTAAAAGCTCAGAGGAAACAATAACTCTCTTATGTGGTATTTTTTTAAAAGATTTATTTATTTATTATGTATACAACATTCTGCCTTGATGTATGCCCGCACGCCAGAGGAGGATGCCAGAGCTCAGTACAGATGGTTGTGAGCCATCATGTGGTTGCTGGGAATTGAACTCAGGACCGCTAGAAGACCAGCCATTGCTCTTAACCTCTCAGCCATCTCTCCAGCCCTCTCATGCGGTATTTTTGATCTTACTGCAGATGACAAACAGTGACCTTGAGTCTTTGACCTTGACTGTTTCAGTTCTGTCCATTTTGTTATCTGTGTTGGTTAAGGATAAAGCTATGAAGGTCTCCTTAAAACGCAAGGTAAAATAATACTTAAATAGCCCTGTCCCCTGTCCCCTGCGTTCTCAAAGAACAGGTGTCTAAGCTAATTTTTCCTGTGGAAATCATTTTGTTTCTTCCTAACCTTGATTTAGTAATTAATGTGGCCTTGTACTCCATAGTCAGAGCAGCATACTAAACTCACTTAATAACCGTAATGGAATGCCTAAGAATGATACATGTTGTTCAGGAAAAACTCAGGGTAGCAGAGATAAAACAAAAGATTCCTGACATACTTGGCTGGACTTTCATAGGATGTGATGGATTAGAAGTACCTTGTTGCCTTCCCAGGAGCTTGGGCATGGAGGAGTTTTACCTGTAGATAAATATTCGGCTCCTCCATATACTAACAGGCACTTCTGTAACTGTTCAATCAAAATTACCCAAACAAAGACAGACACTCAAGGACTGATGTTATAACAACGAACGAAGAAATAATCTCTTCCCTCACACACATCACATTGTATTTGGGGAAACAGACTCAAAGAAATGAGCAATGTGTATAGAACACTAGATGGTGATAAGCCCTATGATAGAAATAAGACAAAAAATTCATCAAGAGTGTGGCTGTCAGCTGCAGCATCCAGGAAAGTGGACCATGTTCCTCCCCTGGAAAGCACAACAGTGTTGAGCCTGTTAGCAGAGGCCTGGGCAAGCTGGCCCTCAGGGTGTGAGCGTGGAATAGCAGCAACACCTCTCGTCTGCCATGGGGTGGTAAGGGCATGAGAAAGATGCCCTCCCCCTTGTCCCTACCACCTGTGGTCGGAGAGGAAGTTGACCCTCCCTGCACCTAGAAAGCATAGTAGAGCTGACCCTATTGACAGGAGTCTGGGGGTGTTTGGAACCCTCCCTGAGACTATAAGCATGGGAGATCTGGCCCTGCCCCCCATCTGTCATATGGTGGTGTGGGTGGGGAAGAGATGACAGCCCTTCTCCACTTCTCACTGCCTGAGGCAGGTGGGAGAGCTGGCCCTGGGGTCATAAGAGTGGGAGAATTATCCCTGTCCTCACCAGCTGCAGCACTCAGGAGAGCGACACCTCACCTGCGCCACACAGTAGAGCTGGCCCTGAGGTGCAGGTGTGGGAAAGCCAATCCTGAGGTTGGAAAAGCAGTTGCTCATCACTGCAAGGGCTGAACAAGCTGGGGCAATGGTAGAGAGCTTACCCTGGTGGTGAAGACAGGGAGCGCTGGTGAGCTGACCAATCCTGCAACTACCCAGGCCCGGAACCAGGGCTATGAGTTGGCTCATCCCAGCATCTACCCAATCATCCCATCCTACCTGTGATCTGCTGGAGCATGTGAAGGGGCTGGTTCTGCAGACCCAAAGCTGCAGGATCTGCATGACACAGGGCAACAGCAGGATATACAAGAGGAGTCTCATTGAGGGTCCAGCATTGATAGCGTAGTAGAAACCAGAGGCCTCAAACCAGACCAATGACTCTCTGCAATGAACACTTGCAAGTAAAGATAGATGGATGAAAGGAGCTACTGTGTGACTCTGCGTCACACTACAGCTTCCATGACAAGATTTCCCCTTTTCTCCTCTCTTTTTTTTTTCTCCTAAATTTTATTTTATTTTATTTTGGGGGAGGTTGCAAGGGCAGAGGGTAGATATGAAGGGATAGGAAATGAATGGGATCGAGATGTATGATGTGAAAGACACAAAGAATAAAGAGTAAAGAGGCCTCCACGTTTGCAGCGTTGGTCTGTCGAGTTTATTTAGACTGTGGTACCAGATCCCTGACTGCTATCCCTGGCCACTAGGTAGTACCCTCATCTGGTCTTTCATGTGGCCATTATTATTACACTTCAATTTTACGCTCATCATTGAATTCCATTTTCTGAGGTGCGCACACTTTCCGAAATTCTATATATAAACTAGGGAAGTGACAAGAGTTTAAACAATTGGCTCATCCAACACCACTCCCTTCTCAAGAGGTAGAGTTAAGACTCAAGACCAGGGCATCAAGGCCTGAAAGTTATGTCCTACATACACTACAGCAGGAGTGCCATTAGCATGCCACCACAGCTGAAGGTCTCAGAACGTGAGCTTTAGGGTCAGATGAAGCTGAAAGATACCACACGACGCAGGGCAGAGGAGTGGGGTTGTTCTACCCAACCCGCTCTATGCCGTTACGGAATCCTATCTCCATTCACGGTGCCGCTCAGTAATTACAATGTAAACATACTTCATGAGACATCAATTGTAATAATTAAATCCAATTATCTTCTGCTCCCAACACAAACATTAGGCCTTTTAGATGTGATTGCATTAGACTCCATCTCCTAGAAAGTGTGGTGCAAATTCCAGTATTTAGCTCTAATGCTATCATATGATCTCTTCCCAACTCCTTAGTTCCAGTGAGAATTAATCATTTTCTTCCTTTCATTCTTAATCCGATTGCCAGACTAGTAAGGGTTTGAAGAAAGTATATCTCTCTTAGTTATGAATATTTACAAGGTAAAGCCAATGCTTTTCCTGTTTGCATACTTTATATTTTATTCAATTACACTCTAAGGTGTACCTTGGCCGGATAACAGTGTGGTTCACTTACATCTCTAAAGAAGGATAAGAATTAAAGATTTTAATATATTGATCTTTTAAAAATCATAAGAAATCTAGCAGTCTTGTACCTCATAGGAGTTGTACAAATGCATAGTCATGAAAATACATTATGAAATTCCTATATGAATGTTATAGTCTTAGCATTGCATGTTTTCAAATGCAATTATCCCTAGTGTTTAGCTGTAGATCAAGAGACGAGTGCCGTTGAAAGAGACAGTCTGTTCTACTCCGAACAAGGTCCAGGTGATGGGCCTTGAGCACCACACAGGGGTCAACAAGGCAGTCTAAAGGCAAAGAGTGTAGGATGGAGGCAGAGACAGAAATATAACCTAGAACTTTCTGAAGATTTCCACATAAACACAGGTTAGGACAGGGTAAGACAGTTCGGAATTGCTTGCTGGTATGAACAGCTGTGGGCTCTGAGGCCTTGGGTTTTATGATACCCTGCTGGGAACAATAAGTTTGGTACCCAGGGTGGTCTGGAGTAAAAGGTCCTGGATTCGTTTGTTTATATGTGAAATACCTGATTTAGGGCAAGCCCCTTCTTATCCTTAGAGACTAGAAGATGAAGCATTCAAATACAGAAAACAGTAAAATTAAATAGATTAATTGGTTAGAAACAGGGATTGATTTACATTTTAGCAATTTGCCAGTTTTCCTCCCAGTAACACACTGAACAATTCACCCTGCTTTCCTGGTCCCTCACCATGGTGTTTGTGTCTGATCGTCCCTTGAGCACTAGTCTTGATACTCAGGGTCCAACAGCCAACAAGCGTCTCAGAAGACATTTCATACCCATAAAGGCTCTCTAGTGAGAAAAAATGTTTGAGGGGAAACTTTTTACCTGAACAAAAGATGCTCACAGTTAGTAAGACTTGTTCCTACAAGTTTTTGTATGAAAATTTAAAATGACAAAATAAATAATGGAAAATTTCCTTAAGGGCATCAACTCTTCATTGACTCCAACACTATGCTAGCAATTAGTTTGTCGAATGTATGTGTCTTAGTGCCAATGTAAGAATCCATTATCTATTTAAATTTACTGAACACTAGACAAGGTCTAAATCGCTCCAGGTCTTATCCCTCCTCCTGTCTTTGCCTGAGGTTTAGAACATGGAACTTTGCCTCTATAAGTCTACATGCTCAGAGTAGCATCTGTGATGCCAACAGGTAATGGACCCGGAGGATACTGCTCAGGGAGAAATTGCTTGTCATAGATGCATGGCCTGAGTTTGGATCCCTAGAATCACTGTACAAATCCAGGAGTGGCAACATGCTGCAATCCCAACACTGTATGCTAGAGACAAAAATAATCCCAGGTAGCCAGGCAATGGTGGCGCATGCCTTTAATCCCAGCACTCGGGAGGCAGAGGCAGGTGGATCTCTGTGAGTTCGAGACCAGCCTGGTCTACAGAGCTAGTTCCAGGACAGGCTCCAAAGCCACAGAGAAACCCTGTCTCAAAAAAAAAAAATAATAATAATCCCAGGCCTTCATGATCAGCTGTCTAGACAACTGCTGATCTCTGGGTTCAGTGAGAGATCAAAATCAGGACAGAAAGTTTAAGAACGGTGAGAAAGATGTGAGACATGGACCTCTGGCCTCTACATGCCCACACAGAGGCGTCTATAGCTCTATGTACAAAGGCTACGTCTAGACACACACATACACACACATAGATAGAGACATTCAGACAGACAGAGAGACAGAGAGGGGATAGTTAACATGAAAAAGGGGGAGGAAAAAAAGCATGAATATGAACATACACTTCATAACTGACTATTGACTTTATTTCAGGGTTAAAGAGAACTTACATCACTTGCAGAATTTCCCTTCTCAGAGGATTTTGAGAAACCACATGCCGGCTACAGAACACATTCCTTTAGTTGCTCAAAAGAAGCCAAAGGTGTTAAGAAAGAACAATAATAAATTGGAGAAGGCTCTTCTCAGAATTCATTAGAACAGCTTAGTAAAACCACTAAGTCAGCCAGCTTCATACTCAGCAGAAATTGTGTCATGTAGCATGCATGAATGTGAGAAGCATCATTACAGGGGATGCTTGGCTCTAACATAAAATACCAACTGACCAGTACAAAAGTATCTCCTCAGCAAAACCACTGCAGGACTTCTTCTTGAACTGGGGCTGATCCACAGTTCACAGTCATGAGTGTACAGGATTTATGGTTGGTGAGGTGGAAAGAGATGATATAAGTGATCCAAAGAGAGCAAGGACACATTCCTGCGGCTGAGCCCACACCCTGGAGGTGCCAATTACTAAGGACATAGACGGATAAAAATGTGGGATGGCTGAAGTGGTGCACGGTGCTTAGGAAGCTTTCCTTGGGAGATGAGGCACAGGGAGAGCGGATTTTAGGTGAGCTGGGAAAAGGAATAAAATAACCACAGTTTGTGTTCTCTGCCATTGGCTCGTGTTATCACTTATTCCTGTTAAAGGCCAAGTTCCAGGTATCTTTTTGATCTGGATTCACTCTAAACAGTAGAAAAGCAGTCAGAAGCCAACTCTTAAAAGTTATCTCATATTCTTCATCAAGAAGGGTGAACCTTAGGCACTGAGATCAAGTGCAATACCAGGGCACATCACACATGCCGTTTTTATTTAGACAGTATGCAGTCATTACACTTTCATGTCTACCAACAAGTAAAACGTTGAAGCTAAAGAAAAATGAACCTAGAACTTTATGGTTTAAACGTGAACACCAGAAGGACAAAAAAAAATGTTGGAAATGATTCCTAAAAATGAGAGAAAGCTGAGCCAAAGAAATTCTATAGAATTTTATATTCTAATGATTTCTAACTTGCTTAAAGGCTGTCAAAATTGAAAAAGCAAGAAAATCTAGTGGTAATTAGGAGAACAATTTGTTATGTGGAATATATAGTTTAAAAGTTCATGAATTCCTGAAACAAATCATTAAGGCTGAGACAAGGTATTTTTTAATTTTTCTGTTGCATGTCATATTCTTTCTAGCACTGCTATAAATGGAGATTGCACTTTGGTTCCCAGCTGCCCAGACCTGAATAACCAAACAAAAACTATATTAATTACAACACCGTTTGGCCAGTGGCTCAAATGCATTCCTAGCTCCCTCTTACATCTTAAATTAACCCATTTCTATTCATCTATTTATCACCACAAGGCTATGGCCTACTGGTAAGGTTCCAGCATCTTTCTCCTATGGCAGCTACATTGTATCTCTCCAACTTCACCTTATTTTCTCTCTGCATTCAGTTTAGTTTTCCCGGCTAGCTCTACTCTGCCCTACCATAGGCCAAATTATAATCTTTACTAACCAATGGTAATAAAACATATTCACATCATACAGTGGGGAATCCCACATCACACTATCTTATTAATTACTGTACTATCGCTGAGAAGAGACATTATGACCAAGGAAACTTATAAACTGAAAGATTCCCTATTGTTTTAGAGGGTAAGTCCATGGCCACATGCAGAAAGCATTGTAGCAGGTAGGCATGGCATTAAAACAGTAGCTAAGACCTTACATCCTGATTCACAGTCAGGAGGCAGAGAGAGACTGAGAGAGTTAGATCAGGTCTACCATGGACTTTTAAAATCTCCAAGTCCACACCCACTGATACATCTCCTCAACAAGGCCTTGTCTACTAATCTTTTCCAAACAGTTCCACTAACTAGAGATGAAATATTCAAACATATGAACCGAAGGGGGCCATTCTTATTCAAACCATGGTGAGCACTGTATAATACTGAATGGAAGGGGAGCTCACTATTTGTGAGATAGCTTCTTATCCTTTAAAGTTAAAAGAGATGGCTAACCACCACAGGCAAAACACCATTAGCATAACTGCACTCGAGTGCCATGGCAAATGATTTAGAAGAACTCACTCAAAGAATCAAAAATCAGTAGCTTCTGCAGGGGGAAGGTTTCTGCTGAGTGTAGACAGGGGAAGAATTAAAAACTGCAGGTCAAAGAAATGTTTCCATGGGGGAAGAACCCAGTGTTGATTCACAGGTGTCCACAGCCGAACACATTCTTATGTTGGTTCCAGAGAAGAGCAAATGCACCCTTGAGAGGCATAAATGAGAAGGGTACCTGTTACCGAATAGCCTCTTTGACTCTTCATTTGTAATGGCTAGTTAAGAGAGAAAAAAAGCTAACGTTTTATGAACATTATATTTTAATTTCCTGCAACTTGGTTGATGATGGATGGTTAGATGAAGAGGTAAAATACCAAATGGTTTTTGGTTTAGCTCGGCTAGAAGATCTTCGTGACAAGAAGTGCTTTACATGGGGCAAAATAAACTGTGAGCCCAGCGAAGAGAGCAATCGTCATTAAAACTGCAGAACCTTGCAGGTGCTCAGAGCTATAAACATTTGCCTAATTGAAGCACAGAATCACAGTCCCACACTGAAATTAAACACTAAATAAATACTTGATGAGAAAATTGGAATTACATGCTAATTTGTCAAAAATCAGTTGTACTAGGTAACTTTCTACGTACTCCAACACAATCTGGGAACGCCCCGAGGCAAATACCTTCCCCTGTGGAATCTGTAATTAAGCTGACAGATAATCAAAGATGTGTACTAGAAGGAAGAAGGTTAGAGAAGAATCCAGATGATTGTCAGACAGTGGGGAAAGGGAGGGGAAACACAGATGGACCCGTGACGAGACAGGTGCCTGAAAGTCCCCACAGGCTGCCCACATGCACACACACACACACACACACACACACACACACACACACACACACACACATCTGAAAGACCAGGCTTCTGTCACTAGGATTTGAAAACAGTAGGTACAGACAGCAATGTGTTCTCATGATTTTCCTCCTGCCTATATAAAGCTGAAAATGGTATCTGTTGAGACAAAACTGAAAGGAATTTTTTAATGAGCCTAATAGTCTAACTAAATGATACTATTCCCAGGGTAATTAGTAACTTAGAACATCTGTTATCTAACTGGGTGAAGTGAAATCTAATTGTTTCTCTCGATAGTCCAAAACACTTACAAATGTGCGCGTGATGCCTTCCTGCGGTGAAAGAACAAATACATAAGGTAGCTGCAAATGCAACACCAAATGGAGCGTGGAGCAGTGAGGGCTTTATAAAACACTGCTATTAGGCGTTGATTTGTTATTAATTCAGTCCTGGCTGCTAAACTGTCTACCTGTTAGCAGAACATTGGATCCTAAATCCCACTGTATATATGGAGTAAATGACTTACCACGCGGTGAGGTCATGAGGACATTTTCACTTTATATTTCCTCTAAAATTGCATGAATCCTACCTTAGGTTTTGTTCCAATGCAGAATCTAGCAAAATACAGCTCTGAGACCTTGGCTCAAAAAAAAAAAAATGGCCCCTGTCTCAATGTTTTTATTTATCGATCATGTTTCTGGTTCTCCAGTCATATCCTATGGCATATACTGTAGAAGAAAAATATTTTCTGTATAGGAGGTCAAACTATGAGTTGCAGAAACTGTCTGTCACTATGTGGTTTATATTTCTTCTAATTGTACTGTGTATAGCACTGTATAAGAGGTCAGAGGACAGACACCGAGAAACAACAAATACCTATTAACCATGAGCTGGTGGAGCTAAGGAGAGAGTGGGGGAGAAATACCAAAGAAACAGCTATGGGGTCAGAGTACACAAAAACATAATACAAATGACTGCAAAAGAGAGAAGGAAAAATCAAAACATTTAAAGTTCAATGAGTTAAAAAATGATGTATATAGAAATAAAAGAAAGACAAATTATTGAAGTAAGACCTCAAAGCCAGGCATGGTGCTGCACACTTGTAATTTCGACATTTAGAAGGCTGAGGCAGGAGGGCATCCATGAGTTCAAAGCCAGAGTAGGCTACATGAGACCTTATACACACACACACATATATACAAATACACACATATGTATGTATGTACATATATACATAATATATACTATATATATATTTAAAATTCTGAAACAAAGGAAGAACTAGAGCTATGGCTATGAAGAGTCCAGGCTGTCTCAGCGCCATTTCACATCGTGACACTTTGCAGTTATAAATCAGGTGTCTTTATGGCATAGTGAGAGTGGAAATGTCTTACCAGCCTAGCTTAGAGGACATTGTATACTGAGCATGGCTTTTTTTTTCTTTGTGCCTGAGCCTGCTCAGACTTGAGTTCACTGCCACTGCCCAGCTTTGCAAGAGAGCATTATAGCCTACATTACCAGCCTGGAAGAGTTCAAATTTCAAAGTAAATGTTTTGAAGTCTTATTTTTTTTTTATAAAGTCAGGAAATTGAAAATTCAACCTAGAAGTCAAATAGTGCCTACATGTGACTCATGAGGAAAATCCTCTTCAGGCAGCCAGAGCAAGCCACTTCCGGGGACTCCAAATCAGTCTGACCACACTCTTCATCACAACAATCAACACTGAAAGACAGCCGGAAAAAGTGACAAGAACTCCAAAGGCCTAAAATGGGTAGAAAAGCCTCCCAAAACACAAACTGCTGTATGACAGACAAATTATTATCTATGAATAAATAAAACCAAAGGGTGTTGCCATGGGTTCATCTTGAAGAAGCAACTGAGGGATGATTTCTTCCTGAAATAAAGAACAAGAAGCTGGGGGGTGGTGGCACACACCTTTAATGCCAGCACTCGGAAGGCAGAAGTAGGCAGATCTCTGTGAGTTTGAGGCCAGCATGGTCTACAGAGTGAGTTCTAGTGTAGCCAGGGCTGTTACAGATGTCAAAATGAATCTATTTGACCATGTGGGGGCCTCCTGACACATGTTTGCTGCTGGACCACACGATAGTATAGTCCAAGAGGTTGGCAGAAAGTTGAGGGTCCTTTCTCTTATAACTAGTTAGAAACTGCATAACGCAAAGATGATTGATTAGAGCCTCTCTTTAACCATCCATGAGGCCAGAGATGCCACTGGATATGGCACAATGCACAGAGCACTCTTTCCCACACAGAGGGAGCTGGAGCCCAGATTGTCACTATTCTGATGTTCTGCTCCTCAAGTCAACAAAGGGCACAATTTGAGCAGAATGGATTGGGAGTTGGAAATGTTTATCTGTAAGAATCAAACTGTAAATACTTTGAGTTTATGGGCTACATACAGATTGTGCTAGACATTCTTCTGTGCTTAAATTTACAACTTTCCAAAAATACATAAGCGATTATTAGCTCCTGGGCCTGACCAGTGCCGGCATAGCACTGAATTATGGTACTGCACATTTGCTTTAGAATACAAACACAAGGCCGTAGGCTCTTCACAACACAGTAAATCCCTCCATATTCATAAAATTAACTATCAAAATTAATGACTGCTTTGAGTGGGTCATGAACATCAGGAACAACAGCAGCAATAATGTGTCCACTGTCATTGCTGATGTTTTATACTTCCCGATTGATGATGGAAGCCCCCAAACATCATGCGATGGAAATAAATTATTTCTCACGAAGTTGTTAAGTAGAAACTAGATAGACGATTCGATTTTCTCTGGATGCAGATGTAAACGAAAATTGTCGAATAACTGCGTCTGCCAAGAGAATGCAGACGGAAATGAGGAGTGCTGATCTGGAGTCTAACAGAAGCTTTACATTTGATTCTCCCCTTTCTCCTGTAGAGCCAGCAGCATGCAAAGCACACAGAGGAGAGTGCTCAAGCCTTGGGGGGAGTAACTGGAGGATTATATTTATGGGCAAAACGAGTCTATCACCTGCTGTCAGAAATTATTTTTTATTGTGCTGTCTGTCATGTTTATTGCACATCTTCTATGACTGCTTTCAAGTTAATACTAGAGATAAGTGGTAAGAGCAGAGACCAGATAAAATTCACCCCATAGAAGCCTAGAGTCCTGCAACCCCTCCTGGATATATGTCCCCTAACCTATCATTCCAATCTAGGCTATAGACAAAACTGAATTGATAAACCACTGGAATTTGGTGTTCACTTCTATAGTTCACAGTCATGAACTCATTAAGAAATAAAATTATGAGCAGTTATGTCCTGCCCAGCCCTGACGCTGTTCGGTCCCAATGTGGCATACAGAAGCTTATATTAATTATAAATTGTTTTGCCTATTAGCCCAGGCTTATTATTAACTTGCTCTTACAAGTCAAATTAACCATAATTCCTGTTATTTAGACATTTGGATTGGTGCCTTTCTTCAGTACAGCTTTTTCATCTTACTTCCTCTGCATCTGGCTAGTGACTGTATCTGTGTCTTTCCTCTTCCCAGGATTCTCTTAGTCTGGTTGCCCTGTCTATGCTTGCTGTCCAGCTATTGGCCAATCAGTGTTTTATTAAACCAATACAAGCTACAAATCTTTACAGTATATAAGAGCATTATCCCAGAGCACAGTTAAAATTGATGAACTGCTGTATCCAAGAGAACTGAATATTAACAAAAGAATGAAATAGAACACACACACACACACATATGTATTTTGAGATTGTGTACCATAGAGACCAACTTCACCTAAACGTCATTATGCTGCTAAAAATAACCTTGACATTCTCACGCCCCTGCTTCTATCTTCCAAGTACTGAGATTACAGGTATGATCCAGCATGCTGGATTATACAGTGTCCATCATAGAAAACAGATTTTAAATAAAGCCTGTCATAACACTAAAGGATCATCGTTAAACAATAATCAAGTAGTTACCTATAGTGGCATTTCATTTGTATTTTAAAAATAACTTCCTTGGTAATGCCTCCAGACGTTCCTTTATTGTATAAGATTGTTTTGGCTATCCTGGGTTTTTTGTTTTTCCAATAAAGTTGATTATTGTCTTCTCCAGGTCTGTGAAGAATTTTGATGTGATCAAGGAAAACTCCCTGACAATGGGAACAGATGGCTCAGATGATTTGACATTTTAGAGCACCTCTGTTGCAGTTTCCTCTGAGTTCTACACCCAGAACAGCTTCAAGACTGCTGGCTGAGATGATCCACACTCACAGAATACTCCAGTAAGGACTTGACCATAATCCTAAATTTTCTTTGGGTCCCCAAAAGATTATCAGTACCCCCAGTCAGTAGGAAGTAGCTTAGAAAATGATGCCCATGTTTTCAAGGGATGGGGTGGGTGCTTTTTTGTCATGAAGTTGTTAAATGGATAATGGATGTTTGCCTTTGTTTAGGGTGTTGGTTGCAAGTTATTATGGATAATTGCCAAAAGAAAAAGCTAAACAAAGGAAATTAGAGTCAAGGTTCTTGTTTTGAAAAGAAAAAAAGGAGGGATATTGATATGATAGAATAAAAGGGTAGATTAAAGGGAGGATATCGATATGATAAAATGAAAAGGTAGATTATTGAATCTACTTTTATAAAACAACTACTAGTTTTAAACATTTTACATTGGATTGGACTTTTGTGTATTGTAAAGAAATTTTGTATATTGATACAATTTTGAGATTAATTTTGTTAAAATTATGTCTTAGTCAGATATTTCAAAACAAATTAAATAAATCTATAATTGAATATTTTGTTAGCGCTATATAGAGCAGTTTCCTAACAGCCCATTAGCCTCTCTGATCACAATGTTGATGACCTGGCACTGCAGGGAGGACTGCAGAGGCAGAGGCCTAATCCTTTGTTATGAATACACTCTCCGCTGCATGTCTTTGGTGTTTAGTCTGAAAATGAGATGAGGAACGCAATGAGGCAGATAATACATGAAAGTTTCTTGGGTTGTAAAAGGACCCATGCAAGCTTATAAAATGGCATTTCTTCAATGGTTTGTCTGTGTTCAGACATCTACTAAAATCTGCACCTTCATCAGGGGGACAGCACAGATCCACGAGGAAGCTCATGAGGGTAGAACTACCCAAGGGTCCTGCTTTGTAGGAGACATGGTCATTGTTTCCCTAAGATAAATAATATAAACATTCTCAGAGACCACATACTTCTGTGGAATTACCCTCCCAGCGCTTACAAAACATTAAAAACAAATGACCATTATGATTCAAGCCTGTAATCAGGTCCTCAAGTGACAGAGGCAGGGACTGCTGCAAATTTGAAACTAGCTTGTGCTACAAAGTGAAGTGCAGGGAAGCTTGTGCTACTAAAATCTAGTCTAAAAATAAATAAATGAATACATACGCAAAACGTACATATTTTGCCTAATAAAGTGGGTTTTCTGCACCAAACTTTTCCCTAATTCCTTTGTGGGGAGGATTTGTAATCCATGTGAGAGGTTTTCTAACCACTGGCGTCCTCTCTAGAATCTTACATCTGCTCATTTCATAATTACAATGCAGTTAACACTTGGGCTTTGGAGAACAACAGAATAAACATTTCTCTTGCAAACATCCCCCAAATGAAGGTATAATAGGGGAACTATCAAGCCACATGCACATGGAAATGTTTAGCAGAATGTCTGGTAGAAGTATTTAATAACTTTAAGATGTTAAATCATGTCTACTGTCCTGCAATGGAATATTCCACAGCAGCTAAAACCGATCAGCTATCCTGAATATAGCCACACAGATCATTCAAAATATGTTGCTGAGTAATAAACCTACGAAAGAAGTTAAAGACTGTGATGACTTTTGAACTTTCAAAATTTGAAAACAGTGTATATTGTTTATAGAGCGAAGAAGCTACATAACTGCAAAAGCAGGCATGGGCATTATTACAGACCAACTCCAGGACAGTCGTTGATACTAGTGTGGAAACACAGGAGTTGGATGCGGCCCTTTACCGGTATCTTAGCATTTCATTTCTTTACGTAAATGGTATTTGAAAAAGTATATGAAGCATTATTAGGTAGCAGGTTCATGGTTATCCTTAATGTCAGCTTACTTTTCTCAATTTGAGTATTTCATAATTGAGGAAAGAACTCTTATTCCATAGAAAGAAATAAAAAGTATGTGTCTCAGTACACTGCATCAGACCCCTTATTTCTAGGCTAAAAAAAATCGTAAGATAGCGTCTGAACTATGAAGGAACCATGAGGGAACCTAGCTCACCCCTATGCTAACCTGACTATCCACTTAAGAAGCAGAACCACAATTATTTGCACCAGTTATTTTTAAAGGATCCTTTGCTGGTACATGTCCCGAATGGCACCATCCCCAAACTGAGAAAAAAGCACATGCCAGACACGAGCTTGTTCTTAAATATCTAAATGAAGAAAGAAATACGTGTGCCTTGCAGAAGCAGGCGAGGGTTGGGAGGCAAGTGAGCTGCTCCCACCGTCTTCTGCTTCAGCCCATCAAGTCGCAGCAAGCAGGTAGCGCCAATTCTCATCAGGTTGGTCAAGTTGCAGCAGGCAGGCAGGGTAGATTAGCATCAGATGTTTGTGCTTGACTCAAAGGATCACCCTGGTCTCTAAGAATAACCTGTGTCTCTCAGGTTTCCAGATTGTTTGGAGAGGAGACATTGCCTCAAGGGGAGGTCTGGTTTGTTCCGTACAAGGTGAAAAAGTGGACTTAAGGGGCCTTTCCCAATGAAAAGCTCAGAGAATGAGCTACTGATTGCATAACATTAACTTAAAAACATCAAGATTTTTCAAAGAATTTTTTTCTGTTTATTTTTTGGGAGTAGGTTAAACAAAAAAACAAAAATAAAGACACATTTTAGAGCTACCCTTTTTCTTTTTATAGATAATTACTGGGGTTACAGTTATCCTTTATTATTATGTTTTATTACAATTTTATAATAACATTGCACTGTTTTATTATAATTGCAGAGTCTATTATTTACTCAGGATTAGGCAAATGTGGCCTGTGTATTAATTCATCCACACAGTACTTCTGACTGCTCTTTCTCTTTTTTGAAACATTTTAAGCATATTTCTACATTTTAGAGATTTCAACATAAGTATACACCAAGAGTAATCCCACCTCCAAATATTTACTAGCTCAGCTCTAACAGTAGCTATGGATGTAATTATAACCTGATTTATATCAGATTAAATAAACTACTTACTATTCTTTTAAGATAAAGTCTATCACAACCCAATTTTTACTTATTACCGAAGTCATAATAAAAAAAAAGATTCATGTTTTGCTCATTACTATGAAATTAGATCCAAATCCTCAAATAGAATTATTTTTTTCATTTCTAATTTTCCTTAGTATTGAACTCATGCTGTTCCATGAATATTGACTTTGGGGTAAATAAATTGATGCCTTCCTCTTTATTTCTCTTATATTAAAAAAAAAACCCACATCAGTAGCCCAGGCGAATGCAGTCCAAAATTCATACTTTTAACCAGAGTGCAGCTAAGCTCTGCAAGAGAAAGTTCAAGCACCACTAGAATTGAAGTACTGTGATACAGAGCTCACTCCTCCATAAAAACAGAGAAAGACATCAATGTACTGAGATCCCTGCCAAAAAAAAAATTCCAGAGATAACACAATGACAGGCATCACAAAACAGAGCACCCCCCACCCCCCAAAAAAGAAAAAAAAAAACTTGACAGATACAGGGACAGACTCCTGGTACACAGGAATGGAAATCTAGGCAATTGCAGTAATAAGAAAACCTTTAAAGCTAGAAACACTTGTTCACTACAGCAGCGATGTGGGAGTCCCCGAGTCCCCTCTGTGTGCTGTGATTACCATTAATGAATAAAGGAACTGCTTTAGACCTATAGCAAGGCGGAGCTTAGGTAGGCAGGGAAAGCTAGGCTGAATGCTGGGGTAAAAAAAGGGTGGAGTCAGAGAGATGACACAGAGTTGCCACCAGAGGCAGGCATGCAGAAACTTAGCTGACAAGCCATTGTCATGTGGCGATACACAGATTAGTGGGGATGGCTTAAATTAATATGTAAAAGTTAACCAATAAAAAGCTAGAGCTAATGGGCTAAGCAGTGATTTAAATAACATAGTTTCTGTGTGATTATTTTGGGGCTAAGCAGCTGGGAACCAACAAGCCACTCCCTTCTCCAACACATTAGTACAAACCACAAGGAAGACACATCTGCCCTAAGGAGACTGATGTCACCTTCATAGAATTGTCTCTGATACCCTTCCAACTCAGCTTCACTGAGTTTAGAGACTCTTCCTCTGGTCTATCGGTCGGTGACAGTGACCCAAATGCACTAAAATGTATCAGTTTACCTGGATAGCCCATACTCCTCTCTAAACCATGCATGTGTCATAGTGTGGTTTACTATTGTCCCTTCAGTTCAGTTCACCACATCAATGCCCATTGCATCACTAGATTGGAGCCCCATTAAGTTGAACTGGACTAGGCCTGTGCACACGTTCTGCTTGCAGAGATAAATAGTGTTCACTAAATTGTCTGGTACCCCAATCATTGTTGTACAGTTGTTAAAAGGCACACGGCTGTAAAGGTTCAAGTTGACAGCATTTAGATTGAGAGTACCTGCTGTGGAATAATGCTCTTATACACTGTAAAGATTTGCCACTCATATTAGTTTAATAAAACACTGACTGGTCAGTATCCAGGCAGGAAGTTTAGGTGGGACAACAAGACTAGGAGAATTCTAGGAAGAGGAAAGGCAGAGATGCAGTCACAAGTCAGATGCAGAGGAAGCAAGATAAGAATGCCTTGCTGAGAAAAGGTACCAAGCCATGTGGGCTAAGCATAGATAAGAATGATGGTATAATTTAAGTTATAAGAGCTAGTTCATAATAAGCATAAGCAATAGGCCAAACAGTTTATAACTAATATAAGCCTCTGTGTGTTTATTTGGGACTGAACAGCTGCAGGAACAAATAGGACAGAAACTTCTGTCTACAATTCCCATAAAGCTAAGCAGTGACCTCTTATTTAAGTTATAACAGAAGCAAATGGATGTGGGAGTCCGCTCTGTGTGCTATGAATATGTTTTATTACCATTGGTTAATAAAGAAGCTACTTTAGCCTATGACTGGAAGGTTAGAATATAAGAAGGCAGGAAAACTAAACAGAGTGCAGCGGGAAGGAAGGTGGACTCAGGTAGACTCCATGTAGCTGCTGAAAGAGAAAGGGACCAGAAACTTACCAGTAAATCACAGCCTCGTGACAATACACAAGTTAACAGAAATGGGTTAATTTAAGATATCAGAGCTAGCTAGGAAAATGCCCATACCACTGGCAAACAGTGTTGTAATTAGCACAGTTTCTGTGTGATTATTCAGGTCCAGGTGGCCTAGAAATGGAAAAGCAGCCTCCAACTACAGCAAATCTGTCATCTTCTCCACAAAGGAAAAGCACCAGGTCTCTCATCTTCCACTGAGGTAATAGAACCAGCAAAGAGTGTTCAAAAAAAAAAACTGAATAATTTATGGCAGAAAAGAAGTAAAAACATTCCTAGGACAAAGTAAGGGCATTTTAAAGGAAGACAAGGTCATCTTAGCCATCACTAATGACAAAGTTGGAGCATCTGCAGAATGTGACAAAATTCAGTCCTGAACAAATACAGACTCCTGTTCCAGGACAGTGGGGTAAACAGAACAGACTTGGCAAGGCAGTGTAGAGAGGCCAATCAGCACAGTGCAGCCTCCTGCTCCCTGGTGATAGTGTTCACAGGCTCCTCCCTGGTGAGAGTTTCCATGAAGAGATACGCCAACAGCAGCACTCAGTGGACCAGTTGTGGGTCTAATTTACTGGCACAAAATAGGGATTACAGAACCTGAATGTCAGGATTTGTATGCAGCCAATCATATTCTGGCATATATATTTGATTTCATCACCATATCAATTCTTGCGGTAGGTAATATTTTTATTCTTCTTTAGGAATGGGGAAGCTGAATGACAGAAAAGTTGACTGCTGAGTTGAAGGTCACACATGTGGCACATGGAGAGCCAGGGTTTAAACCTAGATGGACCAGTTGCAGGGTCCATCTCTCGACACAAGTAGATTCACATTGGAGAACATGTACCGAGCACTGTCTAACCAAAGGGGCTATGTGAAGCTTAGACTCAGAGAGGTGACCTGGTTGTTTACATGTTCTATGCAGACCATGAGCACGGGCATGAGATGAGGCTGCATGGGCCTCAGTGTGCTGCACACAGGAAGGAGTGTCAGCACAAACTGGCTGGCTAATATCCCTAACCCTAACTAACATTCAGTCTGTCTCTGGCCTTCCTAAAAGGTCCAGATAGAACATGTACTATTTATGTCCTATAAGTGCCACATATTTCCGCATCGTCTGCTCCTCCCCATTCTGTTTCCCTTCTCTCCTCTCCTTTTCACTTGTGTTTTCTTCATTTTTCATCTTATTAGCATTTTCAAACATCACCAGAAAAAGGTATTTTTGTTCATTTTCCCAATGAAATATCATCTGTCACTCACAAAGGATCTTAAACAGAAAAAAGCCTTGAGTTGTTGAGAGATTCCCATTCCAGCCTGGCATGACCCCCATCTCTCCTACACTGTGTGGCTTCCTTTCTGGAACTGCAGGCAGACATTAGATGCTCTTGCATGCACAGCAGCTCTAGAGACTTTGCTTGGCCTGAGGCCAGCAGTGTCCCCATGCTCTTTCACGTTCCATCTCACCAAAGCCCATCGACACCTGAGGACAAAGGACCAACCCCCAAGGAACCTGACCTAGTATATCCAGCACCTGGGCCATGCAAAGTATGAAACCTATCGCTGACAGCCTGAAGCTTTCATGGTCATTCCTTATGATTTAAAATCCATCCCAGGGTGTCTGTGATATATGTGAGTATTAAAACACCCACAGAGGAAAGTCTAGAAGACAAGGAAACAGACTGGGTTTATTGCTGAGGTTAGGGAAGTGTGTAGATAGGATTGCAGTGTGGCATTTTGTGAGCTGGTACCAGTAGACTGCTTGACACTGTCTCTTGTTATCACCAAATTACAGTTTTATGCAGAATCACATTGCTAAAAGCAAAAGCACACGAAGGGGCTTGGCTGTGGAAGCGCCACTCGCTATGGGGGAATGTTTATATCCAGAGGGAGAATGCTCTCCAACAGAGAAAAGGAAACCCCAGCCCTTGTCTTACCAAAGGCAAATTTTTCAGAGAACTATAAGCATCCTTCCACTTTTGCAAAGGCACCCACCTCTTCAGTGTGCTTCTAACAGTCCAATGAAGGAAGCAAAGTGGTGACTATGGCTGCCTCTCACAGTTGCCAAATCTTTCCTGTCATGTGCCAGTCTGACTCTGACAATTCATAATACAGTCCTTCTATGCCTTGTGCCTCCTGTCTATCAGTCTGAGTTTTTATGCCACAACGCTCACTTCACTCTGGCATGTTATCCATCCACACACACAACACAGTTTTTTTTTTTCTTTTCTACCTCTGGAAGAGATCCTTTGCTTTGTTCACTGCTCTGTCTGGCTTGTGGCAGAGACTGCCAGATAATTTGTTCTCAGTCTTGGCTAACCGAATGAAGAATGAATGGATCATTAAACACAGAGACTCGGACTTGTTCACGTTCTCAAGCTCACTGGTGGTAGACTGCAAACTCAAGCTTGGAAATTTCCACCTTATGCTCCTTCTAGCAGACATGCTAACAGCCTCCTTGAGACCACAAGGCCAAAGGGGAAGTATTGCTTGCCACAGAACCAATAGTGATGAACACTCGTGAACCCGACTCTTAGTAACTGAGAAAGCATCCCACTGCATGGTAGCTATGGTTTTCCACGTATTGGGAAGCCGCTGAGAGTACTTCACTAGAGGAGGGGTTTTCCAAGGAGAATTAGAAAAAGTCAGCTGCTGTAAACACCAAAGATGGATGTTTGAAGGGATCCATGGAGATCCATAAACACTTTGATGACTTCTCACTCCTCCAGCCCTCTCTACCCCTCTGACCTTTGTGAAATGAGGTATAGTTGTTTTTTTTTTTCTTCTTGTGCTGAACTTGGTGCGTGATGTTGTAAAAATTTAAAAAAACACAGAAAATCCCAGAGAAGGAAACTGAAATCCCCTGCATGTAATCTCATTACTCAGAATACACACAGCTGCCAGCTCGGCTATGCATACTGTTCTCGGCCACACAAGGATAAATGTCAAATGGGATTTTAGTGTACATGGTGTGCGTCCCCTGCCTTTAAACAATTAACGTGTATTTTCAAGCACTGTCCTGTTGTTGCTGTGTGTGATAGGAATAGGGGCATTTTATGGAGAAAAGGGTGTTCCTAGGAGCGGGTCTGGGCTATGGAGCTGGAATGACAGGTCTCCAAAGCCTCCTTGAGCATTCTTACAAGGCAGCACTAAGTCAGTGCATACCTGTCCTTTGTGTGAGGAATAAATAGTTCACCTTTTCCCATGTTTATGCATTTTATTTTCCATAATTATTCATTTTAAAAATCATGAAAAATTAAGTAAAGATGTGCCAATTTCCTCTTTTCTTGGAATTAGTTCCCTTTTGTGGAATTGTTAGGCCAACAGATATGGACTCTCTAAGGGTGTGAGGCACACCGAGGGCTTCTCTCCAAGAAAGGCTGTATTATTTAAGTTTCTAATAGTACACTGCCCCAGAGTTATGCCAAATGACAGGGTTAAAGTTTGCATTTTTATTGAAATCATCTCTCATGTCAGTAACTTTATTTTGACAAAATAATGTGTGCTCATTTCATAACATAAGAAACATAAAAAGCATCAATGAAAATCAGCTATAGTCTAACACAATAATCTCTTAGCACTTTGGGGTTCTTCATGTATGCATGTATGTATTGAAATATAATTAAAAAGTGAATATCAGAATATATACGATTTTTAACTAAAAATAATTTCTTATCAGCTATTCATATTCAAGAACATTTTAGCAGTTTCCTTGTATTCTGTTATACAAATAGAACTTATTTCATGAGTCTCCCACTTCTGGCTATGATGGCTAACTTCAGTCATGTCCAGTTTATTTAAACGTCAGAAAAGAATTTTTCACATATTTCCTGACAAGTAGTAATTATTTAATGAGTTGTATCATCTACACTTCCTTTCAAACATCACACAAACGGTTTTCTTCTAAGTTCTTGCCAGCTAAGGATGCAAATGATAGGGAAGATGTCAAGCATGCCAGAGAGCCACCTTCCACTTCAGCATGCCACCAATGAGGAGTCATTTTCAGCCCAGTTTAAAGCATCCTATTCAGGCTGAATAAGTCACCTGTGTTAGTTACTGGAAAACAGGAAACCCCAGGTTCCAGCCCAGTTCTGATGTCATCGGCTTTTGTAGGCAAGAACAGCATCTTGTTCTGTAGATCACAACAGCCGTGATAGTTACTGATTTGCAGTGGTCAGAAAGAGCAAGCATCCTTTCTGCCCATAGCACTATGCTGTTGACCTAAGGCAAATTCAGCTTGAATGATGAAAACCTTATTTGGATACTTGATGGATTCAGAGACCCTACTCCACTCCATCATTCTCTAGTGATCTAGTCATCTGGTGTTACAAAGTAGAACAACAGCTTTTCCTACAATACTCTGCTTCCAAGAATACAGAATGCAGAGCCATCTGGTCCCCCAGACTCCTTCTTTCAGGCCTGGACTAAACTCATGCCTGTGTAATGTGACCTCTCTTCTTAGCTTGGACACAAATAAAAGTCTCTTCACTGCAGCTAAGCGACCACCTCTTTGGCTTAACCTACCACCACTATACCTCTATAATCCCCCAAATCATCTCTTAGCTACATTGGAGGTCCTTCTTTTAAAGATAGTGAGAACTTTCAAGCTTGCAAGCCCCTCTCTGTGGAATGAGGGTCTCCTACTGATAGCAAAATAAAGAATAACTTCATTTTACATGGGCCAGCTATATGAGGTTCTCCAAAATTATCTCCCATTACTCTGTTCTTGCCCCTGACAGTCTGCTTTTGATAACTCCTTGCATCTGGGTTTCTCTAGACTGTTCTCTCTTTGTGAACATACAGTGCCAACAGCTTCCTGTCCTTGATCTGTCCTCTCAAATTTATAGTCTGTTTACTGACATCTGTACTCAAATACTATTTCCTCAATGAACACATCCTACTTTTTTTTAGATTTATTTATTTATTTATTATGTACACAGTATTATCAGTACTCTGCCTGCAGGCCAGAAGAGGGCACCAGATCTCATTACAGATGTTTGTGAGCCACCATGTGGTTGCTGGGAATTGAACGTAGGGCCTTTGGAAGATCAGGCAGTGCTCTTAACCACTGAACCACCTCTCCAGCCTCCACATCCTACTTTCCAATTTAAGCCGCAGTGTATCTCAAGAGCTCTCCTGGTGAGCAAGTCCCTTTGAATTAGCTGAGCAAGGCTCATGTGACCTCACAGAGACTGAAGCAGCAAGCACAGGGTCTGCTCGGGTCTGCACCAGGTCAGCTGTGGATATAGCTTTCAGTTTAGTATTTTTATGGGACTCCTGAGTGTGTGGACCAGTGGGTCTCTGATTCTTATGCCTGCTCTTGGGTCTCTTTTCCTTCTATTGGTTGCCTTGTCCAGCTTCAATACAACGGCTTTTGTTTTTATCTTATTATATTTTATTTTGTCATGTTTGGTCATTGTTGTCTCTGAGAAGCCTGTTCTTTTCTAGAGAGACAGGAAGGGAGTGTATCCAGACAGGAGGGGAGGTGGTGAGGAACTGGGAGAAGTAGAGGAGGAGCAACTGCAAACAGGATATATTGTATGAGAACAGAATCTATTTTCAATCAAAGGGAGGGGGAGAAAAGGACTTCTCCTGTCCTCAGAAAAGCCCCCTGGCACTACTCTGTAGAAAGTCACTGTGTCTGTCTCAGATGCCTAATTAGAAGTCCCATTAGCACTTTCATGTTAATGAGCTGCTAATCTCGCAAATGTCACCACTGCCTGGCAGACATAAGCATTAAAGAAGGGACTGAATGAGCAAACCATCGCTACAGCTACCCTTTACTGAGTTTTCCAGCATATATTACCACTTCATACAAATAAGAATTATTCTAGGTCAACTTCACAGTCAACTAATAAACAAGGAGGTCAACAATGTTCTGCTTATCTTAAGAATTTTCACTGGTTTCCTTTTTCTTAAAAACCATAATAATGCCTGTATCAAAACTAAGGCTATTTGGTACTTAATTAATCTTTATAAGAGTGCTCTGAAGAAACATAATTAAAAAGTGTGTCTAAACTGATATTGAAGGAGAAGGTTAATATATGGGGGGGTGTATTAAAATGATAAGTGAATCCCATCCAAGCTGCAATATAAGCAACTATAAGCATTCCTAAGGGGAATGGTCCCCATGAAGAGAAATTCCGAGTGCTCACCCACCTCCACACACTCTTAAACACTCAACATTACAAATAAATGATCTCTTCCAAAGATAATTTATGTGGATTTTTAGCTCCCCAGTTAATACAGTGAAAGGCTCTGTTAATTGACTATTAAAGGAAAATTTCATCTGAGAATAAAAAAAATACTCATTTGCTTCAAAAGATTAAGCAGCTTCTTTTTACTTCCTTATCGTCCCCCACACTGGAACAAAGGAAATGGGCCAGTACATTTAGGAAAGCAGCTTGTGTGCTTAAACCACTGAATGTAAGGCTCATATAACATCTTCAAAGACCAGACATTAGCATGGAGTAGGCTGCTGTGCTGAGGTGCGCATGCCCAATCGAAGAGGAAATCATCATCTCAGGACACACATTTTTCAAGATTTTTCTTTATAACCAATAGTTTGGAACCAAATATAAAAAGGCCCTTTGTCAAAGACAGAAGAATTCAGAATAAGATCAGAAATCCGCACCCTGATCTTGCCCCAGCAGAAGATAACCCAGTTACCCCGAACCACTGAGTCGAAGCCACTGAGAACTAAGCTCCCAGAAACACAGGCTGTAACGTCCGACCTGTCAGTGTATTGCTTTCATTCTGCAATTCTTCCTCTGAAGTAACACTTATAAAATATTTTGATATACTCTGCTGTATTATTTTTCTGAGTTAAAAAGATATCTGTCTGATGAGTGTGAGGAGTGCAATTGGGATCACATTTTTGTGTGAAAATGGTCCTTCGATCATAAGTGACAGTCCTGAATGATGCTCCGCTTTTTGGTAACTTGCCAAATTAGCAACCGGAGTGAAAAAACATAATCTCTGGTAGACAGCGCCCAGGCACACTGCGCCTTGAAGTCACCCTCCTCTGATGCCCATGTCTCCTCCCGCTTGAAGCTGAGCCTCATTACCAAGCACACACTGGCCCTTTGGTTTCTTATCAAGTCTTTCTTGAGAAATAGAGTGAGTTTTTTTTTTCCCTTCAAGTGCTATTTCCTTTATTACATATCATGTAAACTTTTGTCACTAATGTGATTTACTTTGATCAGTAAAAATAATTTTGTCAGTTTTCATGCTAATATCCTATGAGGAGCTCCATCACACAAAAAGGTCCTACCTCATTTCCAAATTTAGAAATCCATTAGTCATTGTGAGTTAACTGACTCACTTCCTCTCCCTTTTCCTGTGCGAGTAATAGCTCTCCCTAATGACTGCCATTGAAGCAAATCACTGGCTTTCTATGTCCTCAGCCTGGGATGCTGGATTCTTATGCTAACAATCTAGTCTTCATAGATTCCCAAAAATTAGTACCTCAGAGATTCCACGAACTCTTGGACTGGCTTTTGCAAATGGATACTCAGCTGCAAAGAGAGGTCTTTTCTGGTGTAGCTTCCTGATTAGATATAATAAAATATTTTATGAATTATTATAGAATATTACACATAAAAGATCAACAAAATTTGGTGTTGAGTAATACAAAATTTAGGTACTTTCAGCATTACTAATTCCATATGAGGAAATAATTCCCTAACACAGTGCTTCTTAGCTAGAGGGATTAGTGCCCTCTGGAGCCACTTTCGCATGTCGAGCTGGAGGTCTGCTAGGATGTTTGGTCCCTAAAGGCTGGCAATGCCCTGCAATGCATGGGACACACACACAGGGACCTGTCCAGCCTCTGAAGAGAGTCAATTAAAGGGAAGTTTAAGTAGAAGAGAAGGTGCTGCAGAAATGAGGTGAGTAGTTTTCTTCTAAAGGGTATTGAGATACTAAGACTATGGGGCTAAGAGAGACAGTTCAGCCAATCAAATACTTGTGTCACAAGCATGAGGACCCAAGTTCAGATTCCCAGCACCCATGGATAAGCTGGGCAGGATGGTGGGCAGAGGTAATCCTAGGTGCTGGAAGGTAGAGATAAGCAGATCCCTGGAGCTCAGTGGCCAAGCAATGAACTCGAGGGTCTGTGTTTTATGAGAGAGCCTATCACAAATAAATAAATAAGTAAGTAAGTAAATAAATAATAAATAATAAAATAATAATAAGATAAAAATAAATAAATACATAAAATGGGAAGTAAATGAGGATCAGACTGTCATTAATCCATAGCTTCCATGTGCACCGATACTGACACATACATGTGCACACACTCCCAGGAACACATGCACTCCCCCCCCCAGAATATGAATGTTCATTTTCATGTGTTCATTCATCTATTTCTATTTCATAAACATTCATTGATCATCTTCTAGCACTAAGAACTACAGCTTCCAGCATTGAATGGAACAGGCATACATTCCTTTCCTCAGTAGAAACATTTCAGCTGTAAAACAGAACAGAATACAAAGACCAAAAATACAGCCTTCATAGGACAAACCTCTGCTTGTTTCTACCTTCCAGCATGGACTACTGGTGTCTACCGCTGTGCCCAGCTTAATTCTAGGTGCCGGGATCTGAATTTGGGTCCTCATGCTTTGGAAGCATAATATAGAGATATTAATACAGTAGATATTAATATGGTGATATTAGTAACATCATGACATTAAGGAAATAAATGAAAGGATTTAAATTACTAAGAATGAATTAAGAGCAATAAAATAAATATGTTCAACATGTCATAATAGGCCTGCAAAATTTAGATGAAATTAATATTTTATTATATGTTACTAAAGCTAGCCTAACAATGGATTTATATTTTACACGTAACCTGCCAGTGATCTTGCTGAGGAAAGAGGTCTCATTTGAGAATTCATTTTTTTTTTATATAAAGAGGACCAGAGTGCAAAACTGAAATAGTTTTTCAAGTCTTACATCAATTTGAATCCAGTGCCTGTGGATTTTTAAGTTTAATTTGATTTTTCTAAGTTTCCCTGCGTGTCCCCAGTGACAGTGAATAAACACAGAATATCACAAGAGAACCTCAAGTGCTATGCTGGAGACTATGACATTAAGGAAAAGCAGCACAAGCCTTTCCTCTCCCATGTGCACCCTCCACAGATATGCTTAGGCACTGCATATGTGACCTAAAGTCACCTGTGTACTCACAGCCCCCAAGGGAAATAAGTGAGCTCTAAAACACTTGGATATCAAAGTCACTCTGTGGCCAAAGGGAGTGAGCTCCAGTGTCTGATCTCTCTCTCTCTCTCTCTCTCTCTCTCTCTCTCTCTCTCTCTCTCTCTCTCTCTCTCTCTCTCAGATGAAGGCTCCAGGCTCCCTTCCCTTTCTCCCACTTGGAGAACAGAGTGGCTTTCCTATTCCTTTCTTATGGTGTGCTCTCCTGAAACCCAGTCTCTGCACAGAGGTCATAGGGAAATATCTGGGCACAGCTCCCTCATGTTACATAAACCTCTTCAATATGTTCCCCTGTGACCTGTTGGGGGAACCTGTCCCCTGAGGAAGACCATGAACTCCTCTCTTCTGAGGGCAGGGAGCACAACTCAGCCACAATGCAACTCTGCCACTCACTTTTGGCTTTTCCTGTCCAGTACCATTGTGTCTGATGTCCCCTTCTGCCACCCTAGCCCTCGCTCCCTAGTGGAAATAGGGTACCCTACTCCCTACTTCCCTATGGTACCACACTTGGCATAGTTGATAACTATGTATTTATAGTTATATGCTGTGTTCCCAAATAAAGTGGGAATTCCTTAAGGCTGAAACCATGAAACCTTATCTCTAATTCTATTCCCAGGTTATAGCAGATTATTTGGCATACCATAAGGGTTAGATAGATTTCAACTGGGGCTGAGGATCTGTCTCATTTTTCTAGCGTCTGCATGATACTGGCTTCTATCCCCCTCCACCACAAAAATGCATATTTAATGAATAAATAGCAAAAAATATTAGAACTTAAAAACCAGTGTAAGCTTTGTAGTCCATAGCATGCAAAGCACTTATAATTCCTATAAGGAGAGTTTGATAGGGTGTACTATAAAGCAGTCATTATTAATATAAAAGTCGCTATGGTGGTGCGGACAAGAAAGGCTCCTCACAGGCTTATGTGTTTGAACTCCTTCGTTTCTAGTTGGTGATAGCATTTGGGGAGATTACAGATCTCTTAGGAGGTGAAACCTTGTTGGAGGAAGTATGTCTGAGAGCAGGCTTTAGGAGTTTGGGGGTCCCCATCTTTCTTTCCTTCCTACTTGTGATTAAAATGTGCATAGCCAGCTTCCTGTAGCTCTCATCTCTGTCAGGCCTTCCTCCCCATTATGGACTCTAACTTTCTGTTTTCCCAGCATCACAACATAGGGTGATAAATAAAATACAACCATTGTGGTGGTGATGGTGGTTGGGTCACCTGAGCAAACAGTCTAATCAACCTTCCCCTCCACCCTCATTGCTGTATGGTTAAGGGAACAAGTACAATATTCCTAGTGGTTTTCACTTGTCCTACCTGCTCTTTCTCTACATGACTGCCCATAACAAAATGTCACATGGCTTCTCTCATGTGCTATCACCGAAACAGTGAGGGAGTCCGTTTAGACCCCTCGTCCAATGAGGTCTCTGAGTCATCAGTGCAGGTTGAACACTGGAAATGAGATGCTGAATGTAGAAGTATTTTATGTGTGAACTGGGCACTGGTTTTGAAGGAATGCAAAATATTTTAATTCTGATATTGATAGGTATGGTTCCATGGGTTATGGTGCCCAGTGATGTCCAATATTTAAGTCCTTTCTTTAAGTACTTTCCATTTGTTCATAAGGACCAAAACTTCCTGGCCACATATATTAAGAATGTATCTTCACTGCAATACAATTTTTTGACTAAGTATTAATAAAATTTATAGTTCAGGGATGGAGGGATTGCTCAGTGCTTAAGAGCACTGGATGCTCTCCCAGAGGTTTTAAGTTCAATTCCCAGTATCCACATGGTAGCTCATAGCCATCTAATATGATCTGATGTCCCCTTCTGGTATGCAGGTATACACACTGAGCACTCATACATAAAATAGAAATAAACAAAATTTTAAAAAATTACACTTCATTTTATTCTTTTAAATTTAGCTTCTGAAAAATCTTGAGTATTTACATAGATTGAATTTGTGGGTCTTATATTTCTCTTGAGAAGTTTGATCTAATTTCTATTGTCTACAATTATATTTCAAAAATACTCTAAAAATGTTATTTACAAAATTTTTGCATGTTTTAATATATAAAAGTTTCAACAGTGTTGAGTCCTGTGATCAAGAAAACAGGATTATTATTAAGTGCCGTACTTAGTCCTACATGAGATCTACATCTCTAATCAACTCTTTGGTTTATCTTCTTCATCTTTTTCTTTGAAAATTACAACTTTGAGCGTAAGAAACCTTAGGAAATTACCACCAACCAGCATAATAATGAAGATAAACATGTACATGCAAGACACACATGCACACATGCATGGACACGCGTATACACATGTGCACACACACTTATAAATTTACATGCATAGACTAACATGCACACATGTGTGGACATACATACACACATGTGATGTGGGATTCCCCTCTGTATGCTATGAATATGTGTTATTACCTTTGGTTATTAAAGAAGCTGTTTTGGCCAATGCTTAGTAGAGAATAGGAAGGAAATCCAGATAGAGAGAGAAAGTAGGCAGAGTCAGAGAGATGCCATGCAGCTGTCGAAGGAGACAGATGCCAGAAGTTTACCAGTAGACCACAGCCTTGTGCTGATACATAGATTAATAGAAATGGGTTGTTTCAAAATGTAAGAGCTAGCTAGGAATACACTAGAGTCGTTGGCCAAATAGTGTTGTAATTAATATAGTTTCTATGTGATTATTCGGGTCTGAGTGGCTGGGAGATGAACAAGCATTTTCTGCCTACACATGAGCACACATACTCATAAATGCACATGCACAGACATGCATATACACATGCACGGACATACATAAACACATGTACATTCACATTCATAAACACATGCACAGATATATACATATATATACACACCCATACATGAAAACATGCACACTTATGTACACACACACATATACACACACACTGGTCATGAAACCCTGTGTGATCTGGGACAAGTAATTTACTCTCTGTGCTGTAGGATCTTATAGATGTTATAGCAGAAGGCTATTGGGAAGGATGTAAATACCATAGATGCAAACGTGCAAATACAAACAAGCAGGCAGAGTGGTTAATTAGGTTAATTAAACTGACTCTTTCTCAAGGCAAGTTGCCGGCCTTCCACTCGTTTACTAACTGCATGGAACGCAGGTAATAGTTTATCTTATTTCAAAAACAAATTTGGGCTTTCAAAATAAAAAGTATAATTGATACTGTGATGGCTAATCTTGGTTGGGCTAATTTTGAGTCGTCAACTTGACTGCACCTGGAATTAACTAAAATTAACCTAAACCAAACAGCTAGGCACACCTGTGAGGATGTCTCTTAGTCGGATTATTTGAGGTGGAAGACGCACCCTAAATCCAAATCATTTGAGGTCAGAAGAGCCACCTCGAATCTGGGCCACACCTTCCGTGGGAACCCACTTAAGAGGATGTGGGAATGAAATGCTTTGTCTTTGCAACTTATCATTTGCCCTGTTCCCAGCCCTCAACTTCCCCCTCAGTTTGCTTCCTCTGAGAACTCTACAATCTTCTAATACAGGGTTGAAATTCTCAAATTGGTTAGGCACCCTAAATAAGCAGTTAGCACAGGCATTTAGCTGCAGCGGACAGCACTGGTGGCATTTAGCAGAAAAGAAGAGAATTCGCCTAGTTATTTATAAAGGAAAGGAAAATCAATACATTTATCTTTTCTATTTCTGATGATCAACTCATACCAATCAAACCTAACATCTTAACATTAGGGATGGAATATTTCTTTTTTTTTATGTAACACATATTTTACTTGCTCAAACATAAAACAAAAAAATCATCTTTGGCTACAATGCACATATGCCTGGGCTAATAAGCCAAACAGTTTATAATTAATATAAGCCTCTTTGTGTTTCTTTGGGACTGAATGGCTGAAGGTTGGAATATTTCTATAGCACTATTTCCAATCTGTAATTTAGTTTTGAAAGTAACACAGAAAACATATGCAAAGGTAATAATGATAGGTGAAAATCTTGCTCTTAGAAAGTCAGCATTTTGCTGGTCTAGAAGATTCCCACACAACCTAAATTTGCTTGTCCTTGTCTCTTTCAGGTAGACAATTATTGTTACAAATTGTGGCTTTATAAATTTTTAGTAATTTTATTTCAAAAGATGCTTCAACTTCAAATAGTAAGAAATCAGGGGCTGGGAAGATGCTCCCTTAATAGAAGTCAGGGGCTGGGGAGATGCACCCTGAATAGAAGTCAGGGACTGGGGAGATGCTCCCTGGACAGACATGCTTGCTGCGCAGCATGAGGTCCTCAGATACCCAGAGCTCATGCAAAGTTGGGCATGGTCACCCACATCTGCAAGCCTGAGGCAAGACACCGGGTGGGTAAGGGGAAGCCCCAGTCACTCGGGTGTGGGCTTCCAGAGTCACTAGAGACCCTTATAACACACTGCTCTCTTCTGCATCCCAGTTCCACTCTCCTCGGATGGTGGAATACTCAGACTTTCAGTCCCTTCCACCTTCTATTTTAGAAAGGCTGATCTCAGATCTGAGAGGCATGTCAGAGCAGGGGTAAGGCAGCATTCCATGCTTAACCACAGGCATCTCCAGCCCCTCAGAAGAGAATTGCCTGAACCCTGGAAAAGTCTCCCTCTTTTGTTACCTCTTGCCCTCAGTTAGCACTCACCCAAGCATCACTGGGACAAAAATGTTTTCTAAGGAAGACAAAGCCAAGATTGGGAACTGCCATCCTTTCAGCTGTTCTCACACAATGGTTCTGCTGTGAGGCTGGGGATCTGGACCGCTGAGCTGTCCGGCTACTCACTCTCAAAGCCACGCACGACCCTCAGTGTTGGCACAGCCCTGGATCCAGCCCAAAGCACAAAAGACCACAAGGCACAGAATAGTTAGAGGCCTAAAGATGACACAGGACTTACAAGAAAGTATCATAGTTTCCAAAAAAATCAAATACTTTTCGGGTCACTGCTTAATTGGTACATGTGTTCCATTCTCGCACCATCCAGAAGGTGGACAAGCTCACTCTCAGTGAACTTAAACATCCATGTGACAACAACAGTAACTTCTGACTCAAGAGAAAAGCATCACCAGTCCCTGGGGGAATAGCCACTTACATACAAGTCATAGGCACTGAGAATGGAGTTGTCTGTTTTTTGTTAAACCTAAGATACTTTTTACTGTCTTCCAGCTAGACCATCAGCACCAGTAATGTTTGAAATCCTGCCAGTTATTTTAATACGGCCAACCACCTTGAGACTTACATTGTAATGCCTACACCTAGCAATCACTCTTAGACCCCCCCGGGAAGTGATGTGGCTTTTATTATTCACTTAACTTGTGCTTTACATTGATTTGTGAAATGATTCCTTTCCAGTGTCTGCAGCCTCTTGGCCATGTCATGGGACTCACTTTCCTCCCTGCCGCTTTTCTTCCCTACTGCTTCCCTAGACCGGCTTTATATCTCTTGCTCTACTGGGGCTGTTTAATAGCAGCCTGGCTGGGTTCTCCTCAGTGCCTTCTCATCTAAGCCACAGAAGACAGAGAGCTCTGCTTTCCTAATTGGGCAGAGGTATTCTAAACTTAGAAGCGAATGATATACCCTCAAACTCAGTCAGCACAGCCACCCAAGTGAGCTTGACTCGGCTCTTGAAGAATCTGCCACTTTGCCTTGTGTCTATAGGAAAACCACGTATAAATACTATTCAAGATGTTTACACTTGAGTGTTGTCCAGCGCTGGGTGTGGGTACAAAGCACACAGCTTTAGAGTGGATCTTCGTTTGAAGAGTGAATGAAAGGAGCCTGCCCCTCCCTCACACGCTCCACCACCCAGAAAGTGGGGATTCTCTTGCTGGGTTTGGGTTACTAGTTCAGTACATGCACAGTTATTTGATCATGTTCTATGAAGTCTGTTCATCTTTCAAAGTGCATTTTTTTTGTCCAAGCCTGAAAGCAAAGGAAAGTTAGGTTGTGATGAGCATGGATGTAGATGGCAGGTGATGGTGCTGGGGGCCAGAGGGTGGGAGAGACTGAGGGAGAGGGGAAAATAACACGACAGCGGCATCTGACAGGCAGTACGATTTCTTTGGTGCAAATGAATTGAAAAATGGAGTGTGGGTTCTATCTAGAACCTGTTTTGAATCTCGTGGATAGTGAGATAAATTCTAAATGATGCTTTCAATTTTACTTTGTTTTGTTTTGAATTTGGAAATACCAGTGCAAGAACTGGCATAAGACACACTCCTTGTGTCACATCCAGAAGAGAGCAGGGACCACCCTTGCCTCCTGGTGATTCAGAAAAGGGAAACAAAGAACATTTAGTTGCAGAAAAGCGAGCGATAGCACGGGGATTTGTCACTCTTTGGTTTCCAGTTGTGGATGCAATGCGACCAGGGGCCTCAGGCTCCTGCCACCATGCCTTCCTCGGCATGATGGTCTATATCTTCAAACTGGAAGCCAAATTACACTTCATCGTGGGATTCTGAATAGACAGAAAGGAAATGAAATTCCTTGCAATATGCACTGAGCAGCAAGCCAACGCAATGAATACTGAATCTAAGGCTGGCTGTGGTGGGTATCACTGCTGGTATTAACTCCGAGCAGCCTTTCTGCAGTTCTCCGATGCTGTTCTGAGGAGGAATTCTCACGTCATTCCCAAGCTGGTGAGGAAGAGGTTGAAGGGGAAGATGCAGAGTTTAAGGGGTTAGATTATATGTTAGGCCAGAGTGTAAACTTGCTTCAGCTTCTGCCATACTAGGCCTAGCTGTACTAAAAGTAGTAAGAAAGGGTTGTTGTTGGTGGGGTTTGTGGGGTGTTTGGTCTTAATAAAATAACTCTGTGAACATGTACAGTGGTTCCTAGACGCCAGGTAGATGATAGGCCTGTCACATGGAGCAGCACACCTAACAGTCACAAGACTCCGTTAGCTTATTTATGTATGTATGGCCAAATCTCAGTGCTGAAGATGGTTTCATCCCTTCCTCTTTTGATGAAGAAAATGCCAGAGTGCAATTGAGTGAGGATGATAGGGAGACTTTCAAGTGCATTGTGCTTTATAAATAGTAAATTGTTATCAAGATTTAACACGAGAGCTAATGACTTTTGTCTAATGACTTTTGTGACTTGACAAATGACTAATTATGAGTCATGAACATGTCCACATGCGGGGTGAGCCCTGCCTTATTACACCCAGTTATTCATTCTCGTGCCACAGGCTCGTTCTCTCTCTCAGATTCTCAGCTGCACATCATAGAAATATGTGGTTTAGATGGACGTAAGCAGCAGATAAGAATTAATAAAAAGTTATGGACAAACACCACTAGAAAATCCAATGAATGGGATATGGGAATGGATGGCAAGCTATTCTTGCTGACTTTTTACCTAACAATATGAAAACTAAGACCAAGGACTTCCATTAGGACATGTAGCAAATCTGTTGAAGAAGGAGTGGACTGTGTGTCAATTTAAATAAACACGTCCTTACATGTATTTCCAATACATTAATCTGAATTAATATAGATAGACATAAATACTCATATATACATATGTAGCATGAAATAAGAAGGGTTCCTATTTGGGGAAAGGAAAAGAACTAATGGGTTGGGGAAGGGAGATAAGAAAGACAATGGGCAGGTAAATATGAGCAGTGTAAAAAGGTATACATGAATGAAAACAACATAATAAAACTTAACTAAATTCTAAGTAGATCTTTATTAACAGCCTTTTCAGGAAAATTATAGTGAGTTTCCAGCCATAAATTGGGTCTTTTATAAAGAACTTCAGTAATCAGTTCAAAGTCTTTTGGGGACATTTACGTCTAGGCAAGGGGTTGAAGGGATGGATTAGCTGTTCAAACACAAAGGCCTGCATTTGGATCCCCAGGACACACTTCAAAGGCAGGCACAGCATCCTGTAGCTGTAAACCCATTGCCAAGCCAGGAAGAGGCAGGCTTCCCTGCTTGTTTGTCACAGCCAAAAACTAGAAAGCCCCAGTTTCAATGAGATAATCTATGTTAGTGAAGCAAGGTAGAAAATGACAAAAGAGGACAACAAAAGTCTTTCTCTGTCCTGGACACGAGTATTGTTCTAGTTACAGCCACTATTGTTCTGACAAAACACCATGACCACAGCACTGTTGGTCAACAAAGGAAGTCAGGTCAGGAACTCAAGCAGGGCAGCAGTCTGGAGGCAGGAGCTGATGCTCAGGCCATGGAGGGGTGCTACTTACTGACTTTTTCTTTTCTCTTCTAAGCCTATACATATTTTTAAACACACTGTAAACCATTAAAAAAAAGAAAGTAGATGGGTGTGGTGGCATATACCTTTAAACCCAGCACTTGGGAGGCAGAGGCAGGCAGATCTCTGTGAGTTCAAGGACAGCCTGGTCTACAGAGTGAGTTCCAGAACAGCCAAAGATACACAGAGAAACCCTGTCTCAAAAAAACCAAAAATTAAAAATAAAAATAAAAGAAATAGAGTTTAAAATAAAGCCACATAAAGTTGGAAAATACACAGAGAATCTGGATACTGAATGTTACTGTGTTGTCTTTGAATTTTTTGGTGGCTGAGGAAGGAACAATGGCTGCTAAAAGACATTTGACTATAAATGTTGCTGGATTAATCCAACAAATATATTTTGAAAATGCCATGACTTCAAAATTTAAGTCAAAAGATATGATACTTTGGAGAAGAAGTTTTGTTTTTGTTTCCACAAGAAATGAGAGGTTGTGAATTCACTCTGGGTTAAGAAAATTCAGGTTTGATGAAGGAATACCCACCCTGAGAAATCTCTAATAGGAGCAGATAACCCAGATGTCTAGTTCTACATCCAGGACAGATTCAAAACTGCTGGCTGAGATGATAAAGCCTCACAGAACACTTCAGTCAGGACTTGATTATAATTCCTAATTTTCTTTAGGTCCCCATAAGATTATCAACACCCCCAATCAGCAGGAAGTAGCCTAGAAAACTACACCCACACTCCCCAAAAAAATGGATTATAGATTTTTGTCTTTTTTTAGAATGTTGGTTGCAAGTTGTTATGGATAATGGTCAGGAAAAAAGCTAAACAAAAGAGATTCTATTCAGAGTCCTTGTTTTGAAAAAAAGGGGGGAGAGTGCTGTGGGACAATGATCTTATATCCTATAAAGTTTTGTAAGTTGTACTGGTTTAATAACATGTTGATTGGCCACTAGCCAGGCAGGAAATAAAGTCAGGGTGACCAGAATAGGTGAATCCTGGGAAGAGGAAACCATCAGCCTATAGACATTGCCTAGACACAGAGAAAGCAAAGTAAGAATGCCTCACTGACAAAAGGTACCAAATCACATGACTAACACAGACATGAATTACAGGTTAATATAGGCTGTAAGCACTAATAAGAAGGCTAAGATAACAGGCCAACCAGCTCATAATTAAAGTAGACTTCTTCGTTTCTTTGGGGCTGAATGGCTGCAGGATTGGGCAGGACAGAAACCTCTGTCAACAGCAGAGTTTTGTTTTAATTAAGGAAATAACGAAAGGAAAAGAAACAGGGAGGGAGAGAATAAAGGAAAGAAAACAAAGCCAGTAAGAAGAGAGCAGAGGAGAGTGGAGGAAATAGATTTTCCCACTCTACAGAAGTTAAAATCTCATTTACATTAAATAGTCATTTTCTAAACATTATCATCAGTGTGCTAGCAATTCTTTGTCTTGCAATTGCACATTAAGAATTTATTTAGGAGTAAATTCTCAACTCTAAAAGAGAAAAAATATTAAATTAATATGAGGAGTGCATTGCATAGTGTTGGACAAGCTAAGATATATCATGGTGTGGAAATGTGCAGAAATGCCCCCTCAGAAATATCATGTCTAACTATCCTTAAAGTTATGAGGAAAATGTACATAAAATGAAAACACCCTGCATTTTTAAAAAGATTTCATCCATGTTGAAAATATTCTTCAACATCCAGAATTAGTATATACTGCAAGCTTTTCAAAGTATTTTAATGACAGCTATCTCAGATGAGCACCACAGGGAAAAAATCATAAAAATGAAAAATAAAAAATTCCATCTTATGAAATTATATCTTGTCCTTTACTATTTCTGTAAGGGACACAATTCTTTGTGAAAGAATTGTCAAAGAATTATCAATTGTGCTTCCCTGAGGTAGACATAGCTTCCATTCTAACTCCCAACTCTAGCCAAAAATAACTTACTAGGGACATCCAAGGAGGGATCTCAAATGAGAGGCTTAGAAGACAGCTTGATGTCTAAAAGCAAAGGAAATTGAAGGTTGTTAGAAGGTGGCTAGAGGGACAGAGGACAGAAGACATTGTCATGAGACAGGTTTATTGGTCAGTAATTTCTCCAATGTGGTCTCATTATATTATACCATATTGTACTATGATTCAACAGTATAGAGAACTTGATCAAATAGTTAATTTAAAACATAAAACTTCTTTGCTGAGAGCAGGGGAAATATCTCAGTGGGTAAACTGTTGATGAACATGAAGACCTGAATTCCATCCTTGGCATCCCATGTAAAAGACAAGCATGATGATGTATGCATGTAATCTGTCTAATCCAAGCACATAAGAAGCAGAGAGGGAAGGATCTCTGGGGCAGACAATCTAATTAAAGTGCTGAAATCTAAGTTCAGGGAAAGTTCCTGTCTCAAAATATAAACTGGAAAGCAATTGTGGAAAACATCCTGACATCAACCTTTAACATCAACAAGTCAGTAAGAGTACACACACACACACACACACACACACACACACACACACACACACAATTCTTTTAGTTAAGTAAGTTTGGCAGTACCACTGCATCTAATTCTCAGGGGTTTACACTGTTTGTTTGTATTAGAAGACTCACAGAATCCATGGAGTAGTGATAGGAAGTGTAAGTCAAGAGATACAAATTTCCCAATCCCTCCTCTTGAAGTCTTGCCTGGTAACAGGAGGTGATGATTACATATCCACTATTGTTAGGAGTCTTGGCTGGATCATCTTTGTAGATTCCTGGAAGATTCCCTTGTGCCAGGTTTCTATCTGACCTTGAAATACCCCTTGCTTTCCACTAGTCTCTTTCATGTTCCTGTTCCTACAAGTTCTCATCCTGACTTGCCCACAGTATGCTCACAGAATCTCTTCTATTTCTCCTTCCCAGGGAGATCTGAGAATTTCCCCCTTGAACCCTCCTTGTTACCTCGTTATTGTTGGAGGCTGTTCATTCATTTCTCAGCCACCCAGTCTCAACTGTTTCTGTGTGGTTATTTTGAGTCTGGTTGGCCAGGAAACAAACAAGCAGCCTTTGACAACATATTGGCACCCAAGGTGGGGCTGACTAAATCCATGTAAAACCTGAGAAAACTTGGAAAGGAATTCTAGACTCAAAAGAACAGAGTTAAGCACAGCTTCTTGGTAGCTAGCATTATTTTTCAAATGGGCTCTGTTTGCTGGCAGCATGCCACAGGTCCTTTAAGAGAGGTCTTCCTGATTCAGCGGTATCAAGAAAAAAACACATGGTTTCAAAAAGTGCCAGTTTCTAGGTTTGCCAGCACAAACATCTCTGACTTTTTTTGGAGGTCCAACTATGGAGCATTTAAATGGGATCTGTGAGCAGCATGTTTAATGGTGCAACGTAGACCTGCTGCATACCTAGAACTGGGGTGGTGTGCAGTTTGCCATGTTGAACTGGGCAGAGTCAAAAGGCAAAGTAGCCTTGGTCCTAGCCAGGCCTGTTTATCATTTTTTTTAAAAAAGCACTTCTGGTCAAAATTAATTACAGATATGCACACAATAAAGGCAAATCCAGATGGAAAAGACCTTTAAAAAGGGGATCGTGGTGTTGGATAAATGGACGTAGACTTAGGAGAGAGAAGAAAAAGAGTATAGACAGTTATAAAAGGAAGTAAATGGTTTTAAAAAACATAAAACAAAGTCTTTAAAGAGACAGAGTATAGACAGTCATAGATTAAAGGAGTAATAAAAATAAGCCATGTAAAGATGGAATATACACAGAGAGTCTGGATTATGTATACTATTGTATTTTCTTTACATCTTTTGGTTGTGAAGGAGTTAAGTACAGAGTGACATTTCATTGCATGCGCTGCTAAGCTAAACCAACATATATATATATGATATCTTAACTTCAAAATTTGGGTCTAAGGATATATAGCTTTGGAAAAGAGGTTCTTCTTTTATTTCTTCAGAAGATGAGAACCTGTGGAATTCTTCCAGACTCATGTGGTTTGATGGACCAAGAACCCCCCAAAAGTTCACTATGAACACTCCCCCAAAAATTACTTTGCTCAACAAAAAAACAGAAAGCAGTCTGGACAGAACTATGCCCGAATTTCCAAATATTGTTTATAAATGATTGTTTTCCTTTAAAGGGGATTGATTGTATGTAAATATTGGTCATAGTCAATTTCTATTTTAAAAAAGGAGGATATGCTATAGAGATAAATAATTTGCACATTGGTATGGATCTTGATTTATTAATACAAATTTAAGGTCAGTTTTGTTATATGTATATTTCTACTCTACCATATTGATTTCCAAAGTGATTGTACAAGTTTGCACTCCTACCAGCAATGGAGATGCGTTCCCCTTGCCACACATCCTCACTAGCATGAGTTGTCACTTGTGGATTTGATTTTAACCATTCAGACACCAACCTAGGCATATAACCTTAAACATATAGTGTCTGGCCTATGGGATATCCTGGGGAAAGGGTGTCTTAGAAATTGAGGGAATGGCCAACCAATGACTGGTCTAGTGTAAACCCTATGCAGGGAGAGTAAGCACACCCCTGACACTGCCTGGGGCAGCAGGACCTACAAGCTGGATGGCCCAGAGACCTAGAATAGAACCAAACAGGAATGAAGAAAAACAATGGCAATGTAGTGATGCCTAAAGTTATTCTGCTATACTCATAGATTGGTGCCTAGCCCACCTGTCACCAGACAGGCTTCATCCAGCAAGTGTTGGAAACAGATGCAGACATACACCCAAGCATTAGCAGAGTTCAGGAAATCCTGTAGAAGAGAGGGAGGAAGGATTATAGGAGCCAGGGAGGTAAAGGACATCACAAGAAAACCCATAGAATCAACTAACCTGGGCTCATAGGTGTTTACAGAGACTGAGCCAATAACCAGGGAGCCCACATGGGATTGATCTAGGCACTCTGCACATATGTTACAGTTGTGTAGCTTGGTCTTCGTGTGGGACTCCTATCAGTGGGAGCTGGGGATGTCTTTACCTCTTTGGTTGGCTTTTGGGACCTTACTTCTCACACCTTACCCAGTCTTAAAACATGGGGAGGTGCTTAGTTTCACTGAAACTTGATATGCTGTGTTTGGTTGACATCCATGGGAGGCCTGCCCTTTCCTGCTCAGAAAGGAGGGAGGGAAGAGTGGATTGGGGTTGGGGACAGAGGGCAGAAGGAGGAAGGGACTGGGAGGTGAGGAGGGAAGGAAAAGAGCAGCCAGGATATAAAATGAATAAACCAGTCTTTAAAAAAGAAGCATACATTTCACCCAATAACAATGCTAGCTGTATGCTAGCTGTCATCCAGCTCAACCTTGTCCCATTGAGAAAATCAGGCCAGGTTATAGATTGCGGGTTAGGGCTTCCGACCCGGATGGACCACAATTGCATTTGCCGTCCACACAAGTCGCCTGCCCTCAAAGTGTCCACAGAAGTTTCTCTGTGTGGAGGAAGAGTGGGGGTCCCCAGGCTGCTTCGTATACTCTGACATCTCTGAGACTGACCGTGCTTCCTTTCATAGAGTTGTGTCTAATTAAAACCTCGTCTTGCTGTTGATTTGCCTTTAGCGATATCTTGGTGGCCTTTAAAACAGACAGTTCCATATACATCTCCATTTTAAATAATTGCCAACATTCAAATAGAAACGCTATGGGTCGGGAACAAGAACTAACTATTTTGGGAACAGAGTCTGCAGCAGCTATTGTCTTGGAACTGTTTTCTCTGGCGTGGGGGTGGGGGATTTCACATTGGGCAGCGAAAGGGGAAGAGGCGATGGTGCTGAGTGTAGAGAGGGTGCTCAGGTTAAAAAAAGAAAATCAGTTCTATTTAAATGCACCTGGAGTGAAGAAGACCGTCCTGGAAGCAGCAGAGGGAAAGCCTTTTGGGTCGAGGGAATAGCACGGCCAGGGAAAACAATCGTGTGTGTGGATTAACTGCATCAAACTGGATTTATCACTCTGAACCACATATTTTTGAACCCACATAAATACAATGTTAGGTACATCTAATGTCCTGAATAATGATTTAAAGCTGTCTCAGATGTAAAAGGGGTGTCATCTTGGGAAGGGGTACATTTGAGCTTTTTTCTGCATTTCGGAGAATCCTACGTGCCTGTTGTACAGGAGTTGGTGACAGTTCTCCGGTTGGTGGCAATGGACTGGGTACAGACAGTACACCCTGCTGTAGGAGACAACCCCCAGTCTCAAGCCACAGTTACACAGGGCAGGAAAGAGAATCTTACATGACAAGAGGTATCAAACAAATGGTTACAGGGTTCAAGTACAGTTCACACACAGCCTCCCAAGTTTCACCCCCATTCTCCAGGATGGGCAGAAAATGAAGCAAGAGGTGATGGGCAGGAAACATGATTTTCCTTTTTCTTCCCCCTAGGCAAGTGGACAAAAGTCATTATACGAAAGGAAGGCACAATGCATTTAGCAGGCAGGAAGCATTATCGACAGGGATTAAAAAGAACCAGGAAACTCTGCAGAGAGTTCAACCGTGTGTGCACCATACAATAAATGAAGGCTGCCTGGATGTGTTCAAGACGTGGAAGGTCGGAGTGAGAAATCCAGTTTGATACAGTTAATCCACACACACGATTGTTTTCCCTGGCCGTGCTATTCCCTCGACCCAAACGGCTTTCCCTCTGCTGCTTCCAGGACTGTCTTCTTCACTCCAGGTGCATTTAAATAGAGCCGTTTTTCTTTTTTTAACCTGAGCATCTCTCTACACTCAGCACCGTCGCCTTCTTGCCTGGCTAGTTTCTCCTGGTACTTGTTTTTAATCCTGGCAAGGCCATTGCCCTCATCACAACAGAGAATCGTGAAATAGTAGCTTACTTTATAACAAGCAGATGCCAGGCCAATACTAGCATACAGAAATCGGCTCATGAAGAAATACAGAAGCAAGGCATAGGAAGGCAAAGAAGTCTATGCTACAACGTCTAACGTATTGGCGCCACGGCATCTCTTCTGTTAAATGACTTTCTCACTCGTCAGATTTCGCTAATATCTGTATTTTTAGAAGGAAAAAGACTTCTTCATTGAGTGTCATATAAAATTCAAACTAACTTACAAGCATACGCGAGTAAACTGAACTCTACTAAAATCTCAGTGTTTGGCCTGATGACATTCACGATGGTGACCGTTCTCCCCAGCACAGGAGACTTCATCCCAACTCTCCCTTTTGCTTATCCTCATTCCAGGTGCTGGAAACCTTAGTCTAGAGCGGCGGCTCTCAACATGTGGGTAGCAAGCACCAGAAAACATATTCTGATGGTCTTAGGAACTGAGACACCACCCAGTAACAAAACTAAATTATGAAGTAGCAACAAAGGTAATTTTGTGGTTGGGGGTCACCACAACATAAGGAACCGTATTAAAGGGTCTCAGTATTAGGAAGGTGTAAAAACACTGTTTTAGAGGCTTCTGTGGGCTGAGACAAGTTTTCCTTCTCTTTAAGTAAATGTAATACTTTCTGTTCTAAATAAACCTTTGCTCTTGTATTAGAGAAACCAAGAAATAACTCTGGCACCAATGTCCGAGAAGACAAAGGGACATAGCTATCAAAAATATGAGATGGTTCTCATCACATATTGGCGACACTATATTTTGCTATGATAACGTTTTTGTTGTTGCTATTGTTTTATTTTGGTTTTGAGACAAGGTCCCATAATGTAGACTTGGTTGTCCTCCAACTCGTAAGATCCTCTTATCTCTGCCCCAGAGTAATGAGATTAAAGGTGTGTGCCACCCACGCAGCTTGTTTGTTTTTTATTTTTTTATTTTTTTAATTCTGAGAGGTAAGTCAGCAGATTCCTGTTTTGAAAAGGAGGCATGTATTAGGTCACAGCCCCTTCTTACTGCAGCCCTTTTAATAGAGGACCTGGATGTGAAACACTGACGAAAATGTTCAATCTAGTATTAGCTATTATGTAAGTATAAATATTTCTCAGCTTTATTACTAATGATATTCTCTATACAGAACTGTAAACTTCAAGGACTCCCAGCACACTCTTCTATTAGATTATAGGTGGAACAGTTGGAATTCAAGCCCCGTTCTATTTGAACTACAGGGGGTGGTATAGTGCTAAGAGAGAATTACAGTGGCCATTGGGATAGCCCACAGGAATAGTCAAGATTCTTTCAGCTAATCACTTTTCACTATGAGATGAGGCACATTTACCTCCGGGTTCAGGCTTTGCACCAAACATCCTACTTAGATCACTCACTAGTAAACAGCTGATTTTTCCCTGTCTAAGATGATTGATTATCAATGACCATGATCTACAGCCTCTTAGTTCCTCTATTTGTGTTCAGAACTCAAATTCCCATAATCCCCAACACAACTATTCTTCCATTTGACCATCTCTGAGTTAATGAGAAACAGAATAAAAAGAGAAAATAGCAAAAGTATTTGGTGTACCAGAAGTTCTTCCTCTAACAAGGGATCCTGATAAGGAACAAATTAGATGCAAAGGATGAGGAGAAAATTGCCACTCTTTTCTTCTCAACAGTAATCCCTGGGGAGACAAAGGTGGAAAAAGAGACAAATGTCTCGACAGGATATTTAATCAGTTACAGGGATCTGTCACCAGAACAGTGGCCAGTGAGAAGGCCTTCCAACTCTCCACACCAAAGCACTGCCTTGTTGTCTTGAGGAAGGGATAAGGGACCTGGAGGAAAGGAATACATAGTTTTATCCCACTTGAAGAACTTCACTAATTCCCTTTCCTCCTTGGTGAACATGCCTGACTCTGTCTCCAGCATCCCTCTCAGCAGTGTTCAAGTCCCACAGCCGTCTTTCTTCTACTCCCAACCCTAAAATGGGAATACAGATTGAAGGAACAGGTTGGCCACATGCTCAGAGTTTTTCCCAGGCCCTCTTCAATCTAGAACACATTGCATTGCAATTCACAAAAGCAGATTGCAGAGGTGGGACAGACTCGCTCACACTATGTCTCTGTCTCAGGCTGAGAAGGAAAACAGTGACATCCGCATGAGCCATGGCCACTCCATTTCCAGCAACTCAGTTGCAATCATCAGGGCAGACCACTAGTGTCTTTCTCTTGTGCCAGGCACTTGTCCATCCCATCTGTTTTGGTCTATGAGCCTTCTTCCATGTATGAGTTGTAACGGTGGCCATAAATAAAACTTAACCTCTTATTAGTATTAATAAATCAGAGTGGCATCAGGTGAAATAATGAAACAAGAACCATCTATGAATATGAATGCCTGCAGAGATACTACAGTTTCACTTAATGGCCTCAAAACCTGCATGTTAACTGTGGGAAGAAGAGCTTTATCAAGCCCTACATCATGGTCTGAACACAGGGAGTACATTTCCCAAATAGCTAAGCATGGTCTTCATAAGGCTGACAACCCATCTCCTGAAGTCTCTCAGTAAATATAATTCTGAGTTATTATCATGGTTTGTGTAGTTGTCATGACGCCTCTAATTTATGACTGTCATTTTTAAGGCAGTGTTCTTCCACAAGCCTTCCTGAGAGCCATATTCCTACATTTTAAACTTGATATCCAGCTCCCTTCTTTTCCTTTACCATTTGACAGGTAAATCTCCTCAGAGACCCTTGGCAGGAGATTAGTCCTGCCCACCTCCAGAGAATCATTGCTTTTCTCCTTGCCTGACTTATTTTGTTTCAATTCTCGCCACTCTACATGGTTTTGCCAATTGCTGTAGAAACTGTCTTGAGAATTCGTGAAATAATCACCTAACAAGTCCCGAGAGCAGAACACATAGTTCAGAGTCAATGTCACTATTACATTTCTGGAGCAAGGGACAGGGTACAGTCAGATTTCCTTTAGAATATGTCTCTAATAACAGATTGAACTAATTTCACTTCTCATATAT
>NW_026067971.1:3081708-3093716 GCF_014885135.2 Alexandromys fortis | reverse complement strand
AATTATGTAAGTGGGTTACCCTTTAAAATAAGAAAACTTGTTTTTATTGTGGAGACTTCCATAAGATTGCTAATGTATTTTACAATAAAAATCTGGAACTTCCACAACGACATCCCAATATGAACATTAGAGAAGCATCAGCAGTGCGCATGCCTCAGGAGGAAAGTCCTTGGGTGCCACATGCATGACCCATTTCACAATCTCAGCTATAAATAGAGAGACTGAGAAAAGGGGGAATAGCCTCCCTCCATGCTTCTGACGGAACACAGGGCCTTGCAAAGTGAGATTTCTGCTGAGGTGTTGGCTGAAGAAATATTAACCTAGAAAGACAGTCGGTGTGGTGTTTAGAAATTATTCCCTCCATCAAGTAAGCATACACCGCTAAACACATTAAGTATGTCAAAAGGTGTCAGTTCGATTTCCAAAGATCCATAAATTTTCAAATGAACGGTGTTATAAACATTAGGACACTGACATGAGACTCTATATTGATTCCCCAAGACCTATAAATCTTTGAAAACTGGTTTTTAGAACATCCAACAGAAAATCAGTCTAAGTTTAAAAAATAAAAGCAACCAAAATGTCAATCTCCTCTCATAACCTTAGAAAGAACTTTCAGAAGAGGTTCTTGTACTGGCTGGTTTGTGTCAGCTTGACACAAGCGGGAGTCATCAGACAGGAAGGAGCCTCAGCTGAGGAAATGCCCCATGAGGTCCAGCTGTAAGGTCTTTTCTCAATTAGTGATCAATGCAGGAGGGCCCAGTCCATGGTGGTTGGTGCCATCCCTGGTCAGGTAGTCCTGGGTTCCATAAGAAAGCAGGCTGAGCAAGGCAAGCAGAGCAAGCTAGTAATCTGCTTCCCCCCACGGCCTCTCCATCAGCTCCTGCCTCCAGGTTCTTGCTTGCCCTCTGTGAGTTCCTGTCCTGTCTTCCCTCAATGATGAACAGTGTTGTGGAAGTGTAAGCCAAACAGACCCTTTCCTCCACAACTTGCTTTTTGGTTGTGGTGTTCCATTGCAACAGCAGTGACCCTAATTAAGACAGCCCCCCACCCCACGCCCCATTAAAATATCCAGAAGCAGAACTAACAAGACGAAAGCCAAGTTTAAAATAGATACTGTCTCTTTAACAGAAGCGAATGTGAATTGATGACAGTTTAACCAGGAAGGTCTAAGATTGACTCTTAGAGGTGAGCAATCACGTCACAGTCTGTGCTGATGGTGAAAACTGCCCTCACCAAAGGTGCTTCAAAATGTATTTAAGTGAGAATATTTGCAGAATCTATGTTGGTGGAAAATGAAAATACTATTCGTCTCCCTGAAAGCTAGTGTGCCCAGTTTCCAATATCTCTGGAATTTACAGCGCAAATTTTACAGGTATGGTTTAGGAAATAATTTTTCTGCTAGAATCACAATCATTTACTTTTTAGAAAGCAAGATCAAATATGATATTAAGCAGAACCTATATTGAGAGTTTGGGAGTGAAAATTAATTCTGAGAACTATTGTTTTCATTCTTTGCATTGAACTGAGGAAGCACAGAAAGGAGATGCAAGGTGACACAGATCATGAATGCCAGAATAAAGATTGCCTTCAGCCTCCACACCATTGTTACTGAAAGCAGCAAAAGTGACCGGCAAAATATCTCCTTTAAAATCTGAGGACAGTAAGTCACAGCATCAGAAAACAGCATCTCGGAAAACATTTAAAAATAGACAAGGAGGCTTGGTCCTGCAGCGCTGCCTGAACAATGCATGCGTATCTTACCTGCTGATGTGTTGATGGTCCCTATCTTCTCTGGAGAAAGTTATGAATATTAAATAGCATGGATAACTAAGGGCGATGCTGTTTTATTCAAACAGTGCTGCTCACTTCAAGCTAGGCCAAGAAGACGGCATACTGAACAAACATCTAGACCCATGAGCCCAGGACTAGAGGATTGGTCCCTTATCCTGGTCATCACATTATGACTGGCCAAGCAGGAGGTGGGCATCTAGTCATCTGCATTAAGTCTAAAACTTTAGCATATTTTTCAAGTATACTTGATTGCATATACAATTTGTTGAATTAAGAATCTGGGCTCATAAAAATGTGTTAAGGAATGTTCCACAAAAAGACTGACTTTGTTAATCTCTTCCAGTTGCTATGGCATAGGAAGGAATGGTAAGTTAAAAGAAAAAAGTAGTGCAAATTAAAACAAATTTGATGATTAGTATAGTATATTTAGTACCTTAAAATTTGCAAATATAAAAAAATGGTATATCGGCTTAAAGCAATGGTTATGGCTCATAAATAGAGTGTTGTTTCAAGTTAATCAGAAGAAGCCAAGTATATGACAGAGTTTGACAACTAGACAATAGTTCATGAGAGAATGTTGATCCAACTCATCTGGGAGAATAAAAATTAAACATATTTTATTCATGGGTGTTTGCGGAGGCTGCTCGTTCATTTTTCAGCCATGCAAACCTGAAATAATCACACAAACTATATTAATTACAACAATGCTTGGCCAATCACTTAAGCATATTGTCAACTAGCTCCTATATCTTAAATTAACTCATTCCTATTATTTTATATTTTAGCACAAGGCTTGTGTTTACTGTAAGGTTCTGGCTGGTGGTTGGTGGCTTTCTCCTTCGGCAGCTACATGGCATCTTTTTGACTCCGCCTACTCTCTCTCTACATTTTTGTTTGGATTTTCTATGTGGCTTTACTCTGTTAAGCCATTGGCTGGAAGCAATTTCTTTATTAACCAATGGCAATAAAACACATTCACAGCATACAGAAGAAAATTTCACATCATATGGGTAATAGTTTTTAAAATCTATGACATCATCTTTGAAAATACGATACTGAATAGGTGTTACACTCAGTCCTAAACTGGTTTCTAGAATCTCAATTCAGAAACAAAGAGGCCCCGAGGGTCCCCCAATTTCAAGAGCGACTAAAATAGAATCTAACTGGTCTCATACCATTGCCACAGCCAGCTTCAGCCTGTACTCTCCACCAGATCAAGGACAAAACACCCAGAGAAGAAGTGACCACTGGAGTCACTCCAATAGTACCAAGGAGTATCTGTGACTGGTACCTCAGTTTGTCACATGCTTGGGAGGACTGACATGTGTCTGGGGCATACACGGGAGAATTAGCACAAGATCAAAAGGAGCAGAATTTTCTAGCACACCACATCCCAGAAGGTTAGTGAAAGAATGGAAAGTGGGCCATTTGGTGATGGCACCCTGGAAGTTAGAAACCAGAAGGTGTACTTGTCATATCAGAGATAGAAGGTAAAATGGACAACCAGATACAGTTTCAGGCCCAGCTTCAGAGATAAAACAGCAGGGATAGTGGCCACCTTCCACAAATCAGGAGAGCCACAAAAAAACAAAAGGCAGGCGAGAACCACAAACACATGTGACCGTGATGTCCTGCCATAGTCTTCCTGCCAGTCCCAGGGCAAAAGACATGGAAGAACTGATCCTCCATCTCTCTCTTCCTCTCCCTCCTCCTTCCCCTCCTGCGCTCCCTCTCTTCTTCTCTCTCACACATGCATATGTATGCACAAACACAAATACATACCACTCACATATGCTCACATACATGTGCACGCTAACACATGCTCTCTCACTCACACACACAGAGTCACACCCTCACATACACACTTGCACACTCACATATGCTCTCACACATGTGCACACTCACAAATACTTTCTCACACAGAAAGACAAACACCGAAAGACACACATATACACACACACTCTCTCACACATAGACATACACATGTGTATACTCACATATAATCTATTTCTCTCTCACACACAGAGACACACACTCACATACACACATTCACACTCTCACACACATGCACATACACACATTCACACTCTCATACACATGCACACACACACACTCACACACAAAGACATATACGTGCATACTCACACAAACTCACTCTCACACACACACTCACACATACATGTACACACACACAGAGTGACACTCACACAGAGACACACACTCACACAGAGACACACACTCACACACACACTCACGCACACACACACAAACACACACACAAAGAAGGTGAAAATCTAGCTTTCTTCTAGTAGATTAAATCCCCATCAACAATAACGAGCTGTCAAAACAGGTGTATGCTGGGCTGAGTCTAAAGAGGCACAGATGAAGTTTAAACTGAATGAGAGACTTGAATTTTAAATTAGACCAAAATTTAACAATTAAAAATGACCAGTACAGTTCCTCATGCTTGAACATAATTGACATATGACTTATTAATTTTATGTTCACACACAAAAATGCTCATTTTTAAATATTCATAACAGCATCTTCATAATAGATAAGAAGAAAATGACTCAAGTACTCAATTGACAAAAGAATTTAAAAGTGTGGTATATTCATATGATAGCATATCAACAGGCAATAATAAGAAATAAAGTATAAATATATTCATTCTATGATGTGGTTGAGTCTCAAAAATATACTAGATACCACATATCAAAATTCAGAATATGAAAATAAGAATTTCTGTGACATGAGATTCCTTTCTGTATTCTGTGAATACCATTGGTTAATAAAGAAACTGTCTTGGGTCTGTGCAGGGAATAGAGGTAGGTGGGGAAAACTAAACTGAATTCTGGGAGAAAGGAGGCAGAGTCAGGGAGAAGCCATGTAGCCCCACTGGAGACAGATGCCGGAACTTTACCAGGAAAGCCACAGCCATGTGGCAATACACAGATTAATAGAAATGGGTTAAATTAAGACATAAGAGTGAGCCAATCAGAAGCTAGGGCTAATGGACCAAGCAGTGTTTTAAATATCATGGTTTCTGTGTGGTTATTTCGAGGCTGCCAGGAACAAACAAGCAGCTTTCTCACAACATTTCTACTTTCAGGTTTCTTCTACAGACATAAAAAATAAACAAACCTTTTTCTTATAACTTATGTCGTTTGCATTGATTAACAGTCCTTGAGTTAAGAAACGTGTGGTAATAGCTCTGGGAAAACAGACAGAGGCTGGATTTAGACAGGATAAAGCAGAAGCCAGGCAGATCGACTGGCAGTAGAGTCCTCAGAGAGACGCGGTAATAAGTAGCTGTGAAATATCTCATGCCAGGATGAAATCAGTCCTTGAAAGGCATTGTTGTCAGCACCCAACATGTAACTGTTCAAGTGAATCTTCCACCCTCTCACTTCCTGCTCTTACTTCTGTTCTCTGCCAGCGGCATACTGCAAAGTGCTGAAGTCTCTGCTAATGAGACTGTGACAATATGGACCATCTGGCTCCATATGTTGACTCCCACCCTGAGCACGAGAGCTCTCAGCCATGATGAACTAAAAAAGCAAAACCCAAGGGATTTGACTCCTGTGGCTTCCCCCACCATAAATCTGTGTTATAGGAGACTAGAAAACCAGGGCTGTCATTCTCTGAAATTTTTTGGAGATTCCTCTTGGATGCCATCATATTCATTTTCAGCAACTCTGAAAGAGCACCCAAATTATCTAAACAAAGAGAAAAGGACTGCAGTAGTGAGCCCTGCTTTTGCTATGAGTATTGCATGGGATTCCAGTGTTGACAACACAGGTTACAAATTAAATCAAGTCAGTCACTGCTCTGAAATTAGCCTGGTCACCCCAAAGAAAATCTTTGTGAAGCTAAGATAGACTGATCATCAAATTATTATTTTCTTAGTTGTACAATTAATGAGGTGTGGACTATGGATTCTAATTTCTACACTCTGTGCCAGGGTCCTCTGATCACCAGAAATGTTAGCAGTGATGAAGATGATGGTGGTGGTGGTGGTAGTAACAGCAGGAACAATAACTAACATATACTAGGTGCTTAATGAGACTAGTTTCTGTGTTACATCTTGAAACACTTCACACAGCTCCTAGTCTGTCAGGTAGATACTTTTATATGAGCTGAACCAGCTCATATATTTGAATACTTGGTCACAGATGGTAGTTCTGCTTGGGGAAGTAATGAAACTTTTTGATAGATGAAAATGTGATCAGCCAACTTCTTGACCCTGCCTACCAGCTCTTCCCACCAACCAGTGTGTGGGGTCTCTGCAAACACCACAGCCATCAGAGTCTTGAACCACGTGAGGCAAGAAGGAAGTCTGACTCAACATGACTCGGTCCCTGGTATTGGTTCAAACTTCAAGAGTCTGACACCAGGTAGTTTATTTTAGGTATATTTGAAACACAGTACAATGGAAAAGTATTTCCCCGTGATAATAAACTCAAACCTGTGTGCACAACAAAAGCTTAAGACGTGACTGCAGGGAAACTCTTGTGAGGCACAAGTGACATCTTCCATAAAGTTAGGTTCTACAGAGTAACTGAGGAAGCAGGCTCAACGTAAGCAAGGCTCCTGATAAGGTTCCTGGGGGAGGATAGCACTATGGACATATTGAGATAAAAGTCTGGAGGGGTTGGTGCGGCCTCGTCATACACATAGCTCAGATGTCACCATGCTATAAACCACATCTGTTTCCAGCCTTCTGGCTGGAAAACAGGTTATACACCTCTTCCTTTTAAGCGACAACCCTGTGTTTATAACATTCCTCATTTCCCTAGTGCTTATCTATGAGCAAGAGGACCTCCATGCTTCCTACAAGGATGGACTCTTCCCTCTGGAACCATAGCTAAAGTCAACCCTTTCTTCTCTAAGTGATGCTTGATTGTGGTATTTTATCATGGGACAGGAAGGTAATCAGTACTCTGATCCACTGCTCCCAACTAAGGGTACAAGAATATGAGAAGAGGCATTCTTGATCCAGCTACGCATTAACCCTACCTATCTTTCTCCTAGATGACTTGCAGGGAAAAGATGACACGCTGAATTGGGAAGTAAAAGTTACAAGTACAAAACAACTGGAAACCTGAGTGTCTACAGTGCTGCTTGAAGCAGATTCCTCTCACTTGTTCAGATTTTTTACCGAAGAAACGAATAAGCTGTGTGCTACTTTTAAAAGCTCCCTGTCTCTTTCTCTCTCTGTACATTCCCTCTGCCAGCTGAATGTCTGCAGGGACACTGGAAGCCTGTGCGCTGAGTTCAGCAATGCTCAGTGCTGTGAGTAGCTCGGCTATCATCTGAAAAGGAAGCTCACACATGGACAGTTGGTGCTGGTTCTCTGTTTACGATGTGTGATTGCATCTTGAAATCACCCACATAAATTCTCTCACTGCTTCTCCGCTTCTCAGCCTTTTGGCTATGACTGTGTGTACATTAATCTCATTTACTCCTCATAGTAACACCATGAGGAATGTGATAATGACCTCATTGTACAAACAAGCTCATCAAAACTTCAACTAATTAGCCATTTGCCCTGTGTGTCACAGTTTGCCAGCAGAAAGCTAAAGTTCAACACAAAGAATTTCACTCCCTAGTCTTTTTGTCTGAAATGAAAACTATTATACTTATTTTGCTGCATAGAGAAAAACAATGAGAAATTATTCAACAGTGAAATAAAATAATTTGAAATAATCATATCTCCTATCTCTTTACATAACAATGTCTATGACACCCCCCAAGTCCCTAAAAACTTGTGAAGATATACCATGATATTTTAAGTTTCTCTTTAAATACCAAGTACTTCAGATGCCACACATAAAGTCTATGTTAGATTTGACAGTGAAATTCCTTTTACATTTGCAGTATTACTTTAAGCACTGAGCTGTGGCCTTGGCTTCTTTTGATTCCTATTTTGTAACAGGGAACAGCAAGTGCCTGAGAGGTGTCTAGATTTCATGAACCCATGAGTTTCATTAAGTATATAAAATTAGACCTTACTCTTTAATCAGCAATCAATTCCGCACATTTAGAGGTCAGCCCTCAGGTTACAATACTCAACACCATTTTGTTCTCTGAGTTCGGAAAATCTATTGTGATCTAATATAGTGTCGTCCTCATTGTAGCCAGAAAAAAGCATTCCCCACACACTGGATCAATATCTGTGGTTGAAAGTCTAAACTATATTAATTGGGTTGGTGTCTGTCTGGCTTTTAGCCATTTTCTCAGAAGTCTCGGCCTAGATTCTAAAAATCGATGGTTCCTGCTACCTTTCTAGCATAGAGGTCTGTAGGAGAAATTTACCAGCATAGTGCAAGACAAAACTTTGCTTTTATTTATGTTATAGTATACTTCAGGAGAGAAGTCAAAAGGCTGCCTCAAGAGAGCAGTGCCTTATGTTCAGAAATAATAATACGTAAACCAAATCTATGACTCTTCCTTCATGCTATGACAGCTACAGTTAAAGCCTCTGGCATTGAGCATGGTTTTTTACGTTTATTTTATCTTATATACATTAGTATTTTGCCTGAATTTTGCATATGCACCAAATGTATGCCTGGATTTCTGGAACTGGAATTACAGTTATAAGCGGCCATGTCTGCATTGAGAACGGAACCTGGGTCTTCTGCAAAAGAAACGAGCGCTCTTAAACCCTGAGTCGCTTCTCCAGCCACAGCAATAGTGAAAGATGGCCAAGGGGATAGTTTCATGGCTTAAGTCTGTTTAAAACACCCTTAAAACCCATTGTTTCAAAGTTTAGGAATGTAGGGTGAAGGGAAATATTTTTATAATCTTCTGTATAGCTATTTTTTAACCTTTTCTCCATATAATATCACTTTGTTATAAGATTAAAAATGAAAAGGAAATAAATCAGAAAATCTGGAAAAATATAGTTCTATAAAATGATTAGAGCAATGGCCTCTGAGTGGTGAAACAAAAGATACACGAATGCCCACACGGATGCCCACACGGATGCCCACATGAATGCCCACATGGATCCCTTTCTGCAGTTTTTCCCTAGAAACAGCTGAAATCAAGCACAGAGTTTTCAATTGGCAGTGAGAACAGTGTGTCTGGGCTTCCGTGTATTCTCTTGTAGCCAGAGGGCTCTCAACAGTTTTACCATGATGAACTAAAATTGTGAGGCTGATTATTCTTTTTTATTTTAAAAAAAGTAATATCTAATAAAGATATTTAGCTTTCTGTATTTTTAAGCTGAATAGGCAAGCTATTACTTTTTAGGTGAGTTTCAGCACACTGCCAGGAAGTCTCGGCTGGGGCTGTAAGTCACCCTTACGAAATGGCGAACTTGAGGCAAGTTCACCTTCTACTCCACAAGGAAACAGAAGTGGGGGAGAAACTGCTGATGTCCTTCAACCTGGGAAGGTGGCTGAGTCTCTGGAAAGCCAAGTGCAATTTGAGGAAGATTATAAAAAAAGATGCTGAGACTGCATAATCAAGTCTGGGACATACTAACTGAATATATACATCAAGTTCTTGAAGAGATGAAAGTTGAAAAACAGACAAAAAAAAGAAAACTGAGAAAATTACATCATTACCAGGTTTTCAACAGATGAAGAAATGGCTGCCAAGACTCCTCTCTCAGGAAGTAGCACAGGTTCATGAGGTTTGTTAGAACTGCTTCCCACCGTCCACAAGGCAATCCAGTCTCTGCCTAGCACTCAGATTCCTTTGCACCAAATATATGACTGCTTCTTTGGGAAACTGAACCCATAAGATCTCAAAGGTATGGTTGCTTGAAGAAGACCCACACAATGGCAGCGTCAGCTGATGTACCACCATAGACGGGAAACTCCATAAGGTCCCATTCCTAGAGGAAGAGCGACAGGTGGCCACCACCCAGAGAGGGAGAACCAGTTCCTCAAGGGATGAACTCCCACAGTGTCCAATCTCAAGTGGTCAGCCCTAAACTACCAATGGGTTGTATATATGTGTGTGGGGGGTATAGACAGATAGAAAATAATGCTATATAAACAGTAAGTATTTCAGAAGACAATGATGTACATTCTCAACTCTGGTAAGGATGGAAACGCTAGCGCTATGACTGGGGTCCCAGCATGCACACACTGTTTTCTGCTAACTGAATCACAGAAATGAGAACCCTGTGAAACTGTCATGGTTCATGAACTTGAAATATTAAAGGTGAGTCCTGATTTAAATTCCTAATTAAGACATTGAGCTTTCAACACAAGAGGAAGTAGCCTCAAGGACATGCTGTTAGGAATGTTTATAAAAAACCCATTGCAAATATTTCTCCTCTTATTTCTATATTCCCTAGATGTAGACAAAGGAAAATCCAAATTAAATTTGTTATACACTCCCATTTATGTTTACAATATTTGTGCACCTATGCAAAGTTTCTTTACCATACTGTATGCATGCATGTTTCTACCTCTGCTTAATATATTTTGTATATTGCATTATACATTTATACTTCTGATCAAGATACTTACATATTGCTTACATTTTGTGGTCATCATGGTCATTTGCTGAACATTTGTTTAAAGATTGTTTAATATTTTAATATGAAGCCTTAGTCTTTCAGTTGTATAGGTATTAAGAATTACAAGTCGCCCAGCAGTGGTGGCGCATGCCTTTAATCCCAGCACTCAGGAGGAAGAGGCCAGGCTGATCTACAAGAGCTAGTTCTAGGACAGGCACCAAAGCTACAGAGAAACCTTGTCTAGAAAAAAACAAAACAAAACAAAACAAAAAAAAAAACAACAAAAGAATTACAAGTCAATAGTCATACTATGATTGTCATGTTTAGATTAATCAGATTCCTCAGATGTTTAGAGATTGTATTCTGCATAGATATGTAATCTTTAAACACTTCAAAGTACTATAAAATATGGCATTTAAATAACTTAGGGTTCTGTTGACATAAGATCTGCTTGCTCCTGGCAACACCAATCTATTCCTGAGAGAATATTGGGTACCAAAGATACTCCACTTGGAGCTTGTTTTCTTCTTGGCATGTGTGTTTTTGCCTTTTCTTTGAACAATACTTGATATTTATTATTATTATATATAATTTTGTATTAGGCTTATAACTCTCTTATTTAGACAAAATTGGAAGGTGCTGTGGGAACTCCTTCAGTCAATAGCCTTTAAGATACTGGCCCACGTTAATCATTGTCTCATGTACTATAAATGCAGATGAAAAGCACACACAGGCCTCTTGGCTGCTGGATTCTCTTCCAGTTCCCAGTAAACACAGAAAACCACAGATCACTACTCTTACTGTGAGTTTATCACCAAATAAATAAACCTGTGTTATATTCCATTCCAGACTATTGTGGAACTCCTTTGTATGCCAACAAGACCCAGGGATGATGCTTCTCTCTGCATCTTTCTTCTGTGAATAAACAATGACCAGAGCTGAGAAAACCCAAGAGCTTTTTCTTTTCTCTTTTCTCCTCTTTCTCTCTCTTTTTTTTTTACTTAAGGAAATAAATGACCACAAAGGAACCAGAGAGAAACACAGAGAACTATCCCCAGAGGAGTGAGGCTATGTAAGCAGTTTTCCCTAAAATACAATTTTTTTTTCATTTTATTCCTAAGGAAAAAAGAAAAGCTGCCTTGGCTATGATCTCTATTCCCTAGTAGAGGCCCACTGATATTTTTTCATGAACTACGTTTACCTGAGGGATTCAGACATTCCATCCCTTTAGTAAAATTCAAATTAACATTAGACAGGTATAATTTGCCCCTGAGTCTTAACTTGCCAGCTCATCATCTCCAATTCTAAGAAAATCAACAAAAAGAAGCAGAGAAAACGACGCCTGTAAACAGATCCAGTGGGGAGACTGAGACCCCTTGGACTCCATCAGCTGCAGGGATCTCAAAGGTCTGCAGGGACCGTTTTTTCCTACTTACCAAAGGCTTGGTTTCATCTTCATCTTTGAAATAATGAAGCTGATCCCCTTTGAGCACAAACCAGCGGGTGTGCCAAGTCTTGACAAAGCCTCCTTGCTTCCTCAGCCACCCACACTTGGTGGCATTTTGCCGGCCTTGGCTTTGGGGATTCTCCGTGGCGTCATTGTTCTCCTCCATTTTCAAGCTGATAGGTTTTTCTGTTTAGAAACAAAAGGAAAGAAAAAGAATAAGGTAGTTTGTAACCACTATTCCAAGGAAGGAAGGGAGGGAGGGAAGGAGGGAGGGAGGGAGGGAGGGAG
>NW_026067971.1:3062327-3081680 GCF_014885135.2 Alexandromys fortis | reverse complement strand
GGAGGGAGGGAGGGAGGGAGGGAGGGAGGAAGGAAAGAAAGAAAGAAAGAAAGAAAGAAAGAAAGAAAGAAAGAAAGAAAGAAAGAAAGAAAGAAAGAAAGAAAGAAAGAAAGAGATAAACAGAATGTGTATCAACTCACTGACTGGATTTCTAAATGCTGACCAGAGACCTGTCACTGGTGTGCCCAAAAAGAAAGCGCCTGGTATACTTGCCTGCCTTCACACTGGGGGTGAGAACCCTTTCTTCCCGAGTAGAGCTACAGAATGAGAAAGTTCTAGAGGTTTTCAGCATCTAGGCTTGTGTGCTTGCTGTGCAGTGCTGGGGGCCTGCGTATGCAAGCCTGGCCTGTGGTTACCTGAGCAAGCACTATTCTATTCCCACACATGTTAAAGCTTAGAGTGACTATTTTAAAAACCTCAGTGGAAGAAGTTTGGTTTGCACATGTGAAAATCTTTTTAGGTTTTGTTCTCTGCTTCCTCCAGAGTATCCACCGAGGGTTTTCTCAGCCTGGGGTCTGTGTAGTAAAGAAAGTTTAAAAGAAAACAAGAAAACAAAACAAACGAACAAAGAAATCCTTCATGGCTAGTTGATTTTTCTTTTCTCTACAGGCTCCCTCAAATTCAGGAATGACGGAATTAAAATTCCAGGACACTTTAAGCACCATTTCAGACTGTGAGTAAAGAGCTCAGGGGCATGCACTCTATACAGAGCAAGAAAATGAGCCTCCTGAATGGAGAATCAGCAGCGCCCATAGGAAGCCAGACTTGCACAGTAGAAACACGGGGATGGTAGGAGGTGGGCTTGGGGGGGGGGGGAGGCATCCATGGAAACAGACCCTGTGAACCGTGGTTAAGAACCAAGAGACTGTTTTGATGTGGTTAAGAATGAAGCGGTGTGTTTTTCTGTCTCAGAGGCTCCCTCCAGTTTCTTGCTAGTGTTTATTTCTAAGCATTTATGCAGGAAATGGGAAGTGTTAGCTCATCCTGGGTCTTTGTATGAGGTCACAAACACGGAATTAACTCACAAAATACAGACTGGCCTGACTAAGGCATTTTCATGTCTGCCTTTAATTTAATAATTCTGATTTGCACCTGAAGATGGGCTTCCGGACTGATCTTCATTTCTAGTCCTGTTTTCAAACAACTATAATGTCCAGAGGTCCCAATCACAAATTCCATGGTGGGTTTTTTTTGTTGTTGTTGGTGGTGGTGGTGTTTTTTTTTTTTTTTTTTTTTTTTGCCAGCCCTTACTTCCCTGATCTCAGCTGGGCTCCTTATGATCTTTGGATGTAATTCTTCCACTTGGTGTACAACAGTGAATCTGAATGTGGGTTTGATCTTTTTATTTTGGTCATTTCAACCATCTTCCAGGTGGTCTCTGTCTCCTCACCTTGCAGACATTCCAATATTCTCCATCCTTCCTCCAATTTTTCCTTTAAGCTATTTTATACTTCATTTGGGTCATTTGTGCATTCTCAGGCTCATTGAGTACATACAGGCGCCCTTTCTACGCTGAACCCCGCCCCACGCGGTGTGTAAGGAATGATGAGACCTTCCCTGCCCCCGCCATAGGGCATTCCCAAGGCAGTGACAGCTGACTGCAGTAACACTCACTCCACACGGGTGTGGAGGGTCTGCAGACTGGGTCACGCCTGACGCCCTGAGGGCAGGGACTTTCAACTCCTTTCTGTCACAGCACTTGGCCTGGCGTATAGAAGCAGGCAAGCCCATGAAGAGAAAACACTGTGATGTAATTTAGACAGTAAGACCACCCAAAACAATCTTTTCTCTTGTCTCCTGGTGTTTAAATTGTTCCGACTACGCAATTTATTTCTTCACCATTTATTTATCCTTGACCAACTATTTGTAAAGTAAGACAGTAAAATAAGCATTCCAACACACACACACACACACACACACACACACACACACACACACACCTAGAATATATTACAGCCAAACAAATAAACTAATTCTTTCTTTGGGGCCTTTATCTATCTTCCCTCTCAAACTTAAGCATTTTACTAACTTAAAAAAAAAAAAACCAACAACCAGCCTCTAAAGATTTGCAAGATAATTAGCAAGCTACCATCAATAATAAAGAAATGCACACAGCCAATTCCCATTTTTTTCCTACTCTTTCGGCCTTAGTGGAAAAATGTGTGTGTTAGAACATGGTTTATGGCCCTTCTTGCATCTGTTGCTTACAAGTCTAGCTAAAGCCAGGGGAAGCATTGCCTACTGAACCCTGGAAAAGCTACAGTTAATTTCATGACTTTATAATACATCATAAAGTGTCTCCGCAACACTAATTATATTATTAAAACAAAGGAACATGATTTATTAAAGACTTAGGGGAAAAGAATGCCATGCCTCCTGCTGTGTGGGAGAAAAACAGAATGAAACAAAACCAAACAGAAACTGAAGTCTTACAAAAATAACCAAGGTGTTTGTAGAAACAGTCAAACCCTCTCCCACCTCTACAATAAAGAGGAGGAGCTAGCTCGTTCCCAACTATGGGTTCTTCTAGTTTATTTTCTCTGCAATTCCGTAACTATAGGGACATTAGATATCCAGCTACCCTCCGTATCCAGTATGACGTCCATCTGATACAGGGTGAAGCCAATCAATGTCTGAAGTAATCAGTGTTGCATTAGGGGCTTGTGCTGGGTGACTAATGGCTACGTTATCTCCTCCTGAAACCTCTGGACCCCGATCTGCCACCCTTTCCAGTCCCACACATGTGCACGATAACCACAGCAGGTTCTTTTAAATTTGGAAAGCCCCAAGCTCCCTTATGCCTGGAGTCTTGACCTATGTCGATCTCTTTCCAGAATGCCCCTTCTCTGCCTCTTTGCATAGCCGTTCACTTGAATCCCAGTCTGAAATTTCCCAGGGCTGCCTGGAATCACCTCATGAATGAACTCAGCTCTTTGTGTTCTCTCTTATCCCACCCTAACCCCTCACTTGTCTTTCTAATGGTTCCCTGAATTGCTAGATATTTTATGGGATTTTTGTTTCTTTGATTGTTCTTTCACTGTCTGTCATACCCCCAACTCCCAAAGAAGCCATAAGCTTCATGAGATCAAGGCCACAGCTTTGCTGACCACAGCATCCCAGTGCATGCTGGGTACGGTAAGCATCGTCTGAATGGAGGGGAGGTGGTGTGTATTCTAGTTTGTTTTTTATTGCTGTGGTAAACAAACAAACAAACAAACAAACCGCAAAAATACTGACCAGAAGTAACTTGTGTGTATGGGGCAGGGGAGCTAGCTTACATGCCCCTGTCAGTCAGTCACTGAGCCAAGTCAGAGCATGAACTCCAGAAGGAAACTTGGAGGCAGGAACTCAAGCAGAGGCTGTGGAGGAGTGTTGCTGACTGGCTTGTTCAGTCTGCCTTTCTTATACAACCCAAGACGACTGCTCAGTGGTAGCATTCCTCACAATGAGCTGGGCCCTCCTACATCTACCACCAGTCATGAAAATGCCCCACACACCCATCTAGAGACCAGTCTGAGGGAGGAAGTTTTCAACTGAGGCTCCTTCTTCCCACATGACTAACTCGTGTCAAACTGACAGCAATCTAAGCAGCACAATGTGAAACAACCACAAGAGAAGTCCTATAAAGCGTGTCTTGGAGGGCTCTCTTTCTTGGTATTTTATGTCTTCATGATGGTTGTGTACTTTAGGGACTCGGGTTCTTTTCCTTTGATACGGGAGATTTCAAATAAGATGCAGTCAGGATGATCACACTTGAATAACTTTGAATGCCCTTTACAAAACATAACAATCAACACCAGCCTTGACAATTTCACTTTCTAGCTTTGGTAGTAAATACATGTTCCACTGCTGGGTTAGCATCAGACACGTGTGCTTCATATGTTACCATTCTCAGAGTATGACTTCACTAGATGCCCTCTGGGGAGTCAGGGCCTTGCAACTGAGTGGTTCATGAGGAAGCAGAACAGAGTCACAACTGTCAATACTGATCAGCATGGCAAGGGCAATATTATATCAATACTAATCAATACTGATCAGCATGGCAAGGGCAGTATTATAGCAATACTAATCAATACTGATCACATGGCAAGGGCGGTATTACAGCAATACTGATCAATACTGATCACATGGCAAGGGCAGTATTACAGCAATGGGAATGCATGCATGGTGGCTCTGAACTAAAACAAAAAAAAAGAAAACTGAAAAGTTAGCCAGCATCTTGATGTCACTCTTGGGGAAAGCCTTCATGATGATGGTTCCTAGGAGATGTCAGGGCTGAGGATGCTCCATCATTTAATGACCTTGTGGCCGCCAATTGTTCAGTGACAGAAACTGACTTTGCATCCGCTGATTTAGTCACTTTTGCAAGCAGAGGAACTAGGAACATGTGGTATGATCAGAAGGGAATTCATTTCCCTAACAGAATTTTCCAGACTCAAAGACACATGCAGGAACTTAGATTGGTGATTTCATTCCAACAGAGGATACATTTACAAAACTGCATAGAAATAGGATTGCCAGATGCCACAGGGTTTTAATGTATCCCAATTTAGCCATATAGATTCAACTACACATGTCCAGAAAATACAAGAAAAGAGATGTAAGGAACAGAAGTAAAAGAGAAGAGGAAGCAAGAACAACGGGAAAGTACAATCGACCCCTAGGCGATGCCTGCCCCTGCTCCCCACTCCGCACAGGAGGGCCTCAGCTTTCTGAAGCTGCAGTTCTACAGCCGCTGAGTGCAGCAAGGCTGGGATGAGATGGGGTCTCACGGCCCTAGTGGAAGCTCAAGAGCCTGAACGCCATGACCCCAGGCCTCACAGACCCTTGGCACAGAGGATTGCTGTGGGTCTGACAGTATCTGTTCTATCCTGGGAAAGAAAATGAAAATCGGCAACACTGGCAAAACACTGCAATTTACAAGGTGTTTATGGGGCTTTCTAGAGTAATTTTGGTCACATCCAAATATCACCATTTTTTTTTTCAGAGAGGGGAAGCCAAACTCATTTATGAGGCTACTACATCACACACAGCATGTGACCACGGACACCTGGCATTTAACTGGATACTCTGCTCTCTCTCTTTTTTGCTAAAATAAACAACAGAAACAAAACTTTGTTTTGTAGGTATTCCTACCATGCTACTTTGTCAAGCATGTTATTAATATTTTATTGGTTAGATTTCTAAAGTCCAACACATAGCCTTCCTATACAGTTCACATTATAAAAAACATACACAATGACTTCCAGCCTCCTTCCCCAGGAACTAAAGGAATTCTTTATTAGTGATCCAGGTTCAAGGACCTTGTTTTGTAAAATAGAAAACAAACTAGTGTAGCATGACTGTGTATTTCAAGCCTAAATGGAATCTCCTCCCCACGTGCCCCTGCCTCACACATGCACAAAGAGATACATGTCCATTCATATGAAGGCAAGTGTACGGAGACAGAGAACCACTTCAGAATTGTAGACAACACCCTATACAAACCCAGAACTCTCACACCTCTTCCTGAATTACTCTCCTGGCTTTCTCTCTGCTCCCTGCATCTGCTCTTCCTGCAACAATATCACACATTCTATCCATGAAAGCAGAGTTTCCTTTGAGAAAACAAATCAGGTCATGATATCATAATGTTTGTACTTTGTCAATAATTACTCATTTACACTCAGAGGTAACTCCAAAATATTGGGCCTGGTCTTGGAAGGCCTGTGTGATCCCCTCTACCGTTCCCAGAATGCTGCCCTCATGGCTTTGAACGGCTTGCTCATCCTCATTGTGAGTCTTCTCAAATGTCACCTTACTCCCGAGGACACACGGGAGTGTCTTGCCTTTCCCTCCATTCCTACACATCATCCTGCCTTCTCCGCTTTTGTTTTTGTCTCACTTGTTTATCCATGTCTCCCACATATCAGCACCCTATGTTGCTTTGTTTCTATTCAGGATACAGAGCAGAAGGGGCATGAAGTCGCTCTCAGATGCATAGCTGTGTGTTGGTGCATGAACAACCCTGAGATCCAAAACTGTCAAACAGCATGGCACTAGCTCTTGTAGACCAGGCTGGCCTCAAACTCACCGAGATCCACCTGCCTCTGCCTTCCAAGTGCTGGGTTTAAAGGTGTGCACCACCACTGCCCGGCAGAAAATGGTTTTTAAAAAATGGATCATGTAGTTTCAGATTCACACAAGAGTCTGGATGTAGAGAAGACTTTGCAAATACAAACATTAACCAACAACAGTGCACAGGAGAAGATGTGAGATGGGAGTTCACCAAATCCAGCTGGACTGGGATTGAATGAGCATGGGATTAAACTGGACCCTCTGAATGTGGCTGATAATTGGAGTAGACTGAGAAGCCATTGATAATGGCACTGGGATTTGTCTCTACTGCACATACTGGCTTTTGGGGACCCTAGTCTATATGGATGTACAGCTCCCTAGGCCTGGATGGAGGGGGGAGGGCCTTGGACTTCCCACAGGGCAGGGTACCCTGCCCTCTCTTAGAACTGGAGGGGGAGGAAGGGGGAGTGGGGACATGAGAGGGAAGTGGGAGGAGGGGAGGAAGTGAAAATTTTGATTGGTATTATTTATAAAGTAATAAAGAAAGAAGATTGTTTTCACTGAATGCTGTCTTTGGTAATCCTTGTTAGCCTTAAACAGTCCCTGGCTACATCTGCGAGGGGAACAAGCAGAGAGAAATACAGCACAGCAGTTAAGGGTGGGAAGTTTAGAATGGGCACCAGCAGGGAGTCCTGGAGGACCCAAGGTGATCGTTTTGTACATCTGAAGCTCGATTATGGAGGAAGCACAAAAAGGTCCTGTTGCTTGATTATTTAAAATTAAATTGTTAAAAATGTCAGACAATGGACAAATGCTGGACTACATCATAAACCTCAATGTACATTTTATGTTGTAATAAATATTTATGAAATTATTTACATTTGAAAGAAAAAAGACTCATGAGAATGATAAACTATAACCTCTGTAAGTATTTGCTTTGTGTTTGTTGTTTATCTAATATTTTATTTCATTTAATATTTGTGCAGAGAATGTGTTTCCTGGTAAGGAGGTTTTATTCAATTGGGGAGGGAAGTTTTTAATCCACCTACAAGTATTTTCTGCCTTTACATCACCATCTGAGAAATGAGGGGAAAGCACAAGTGAACTTGACACCTTCAGCAGATGAAAACCTGATGCGAAACTCCCCTCTGTGTGCAGGAACTCCCCTCTGTGTGTAGTCATTACCATTAATGGATAAAGAAACTGCTTTGGGCCTGTTGATAGTCAGAACTTAGGTAGGCTGTGAAGACAGCACTGAATGCTGGGAGAAAGAAGGGTGGAGTCAGAGACACCCTTCTCGATGGAGCTCCCACCAGAGATAGATGTGCTGAAACTTTGCTTGTAGGCCACGACCTTGTAGTGATATACAGATTAATAGAAATGGGTTGAATTAAGATGTAAGAGTTATCCAATAACAAGTTAGAGTGAATAGGCCAAGCAGTGATTTAACTAATACAATTTCTGTGTGGTTATTTCTGGGCTAAGCTAGCCGGGCAACCAGGAACCAACAAGTGGGCCTTCTCCTACAGAAACTGAGCAACACAATTGCTTTACTAATGGTGGGGGTAAGAGAGCACTGACAGACACACTGTGGATGTCCTGCTCCCTTTTCCCCACTTGACAGACATTGCTAACCACGTAAGTATGTACCTAGATGCCCTCTCAGTACCGCAATGGAAGCGGTCGCAGGCCATCCATCACCCACGAAAAGGACAGGGAGACTCTACTCTAATTTTGTGGACAAATGAGGAACTGAAACTATCACTGGACTCTGAGGCGTATCACCGATGGAATGCCACTAATGCCAAGGGGAACAGGTGAGGAAGCCACCTTCTCTACACCAGGGAGAAGTGATAGTTTTAAGAAAGCCAATATAAGGCAATTACCATTTGATCTTATAGTCACTAAAAAAAGAAAAACCCAGAACAAGGAAATATAAACATTCATTGAATAATTCCTTCTTTATTAATTAAACCAGTATGACTAATCTTTTTTAAAAAATCATCAAAAACTTAATTTTACGAACACATCAATTTAGTGCATTCTTCTACACCACTTGTTCACAGTCAACTTCCGTCTTGAAAAGCAGTATCCAGGAAATTTCCACAGCTAAGTCTAAGACATAATGGGGTTATGCAAGCAATGGAGATACAGCAGACATCTGAATTTAAGGGACAGAAGGAGAAGCAGTTCCTTGGATTCTCAGGACTGCCAAGCCCTGCCGAGGGAACCCATCTCCCTGAGCCTCCTCTCTCTCATAAGAGCAAGTCTGTAGGCCTAAGGATTAGAGTCCTCCAACCTTGTTCCCTTATGAGCATATGTTTTAAGCTTGCACAAAAGCCTTCATGAAACACTGCTTTCATATTAGGCTCCTTTAGAGGGTCCAACCTGGGAAAATCCAATGTTATCGGTTCCATTACCATTCCAAGCCTCTCTGTGGGGCTAGCCTGTTATTCAACCACACTTCAAAGGACAGACAAGTGGCCAATTGACTGAGACAGCCATTTGTCTGCACTGAACCTTCGGGTTCCCCTTCACATCAAAGCCTGGGGTGCTTAATGATTTCCAATAAGAACCGCTTCCTCTTTGTCAATTAATCCTGTGGGCTGAACACCGCCGGGCTTTCTCTGTAGGACCAGGAAAATTATTAGGCTCACTAAGTGTATAAATCTAGACCTAATTACTGAACCTCAATTACTTGCACAGTGGTTTATCGTGCCGAAGTACTGACAAGACAACTTTTTCATTAGAGTTTAGACAAGCTAGGGAGTCGATGTCAGAGTAGAGAGAGAGAGAGAAAAAAAAATATCCAACTTCTGTCCTACTTTCTCAAGATTATTCCAGTCAGAATGGACGGTGAGTTGTCAAATCATGATATTTAAGGAGCTCTAATTACCCTCATAATTTGAACATATTTTAATTCTCAAAATCATTCATTCATGCTTTATTTTAGATAGCCAAATAGCAAGCTAGTTTTACTATAATGGGATATACTCAATTATCTTTCATTCAAAATAAAAAGAAGTCCTGCAGATTAAAAATGGAGATTTTTACAAATTTTCTTTGCCTTAGTCCAGTTTGTTACATAAGTGAATCTTTTTATAGCAAAAAGAGACACCAGAACATCTCTGAGAAATTTTATCTTTAACAGAGATCAAGGCTTACATTATATAGTTTACTATTTGGTATGTATTCTCTCAAGATAGACCCTAAACCAAAATAGGAAACCCAAGCCTTATAAAAGAAAACATAGGCAAATAAATTTGCAGTCTTGGATAGGAAGTGACTTAATAGGAAAGAAAGCAACAATATGAAATTATAATGTAGACTTTAAACAACATTTTCTGTTTGTTCAAAAACTGTCTTAAGACAATGCACGTGTTAGACAGAGGTCATGAGATCTTTACAAAGCATCTATCAGCCAGAAGATGTCGGTCCACAATAAAGCCCTCCTAAAACTTAATAATAAAAAGTAGCAATCTTAACTGGACCATATGATTTCAGAAGTATTTTTCAATGCAAGATATGCAAAGCTTCAAGAATCACATGAAAATGCCCCAGCATCACCGGATATCAAACAAATGGATACTCAAATGACCATAGATATCACTGCATACACATTAGCATTGGAAACATTTACAAGTGCTGACAGCACCAAGTGGTTGGTGAGGACCTGGAATAACCCAGAGTTTCCTCCAGTCTAGAGTGTGTACGTGGTACAAACACATGGACCAAAGGCTTAGCCGTGTCATATCAAGTTAAACATTCTCCTACTCATATCTACCAATTCCAATTCTAGGTTCTTAATAGAGAAGTGGAATCCATATATTCATAGAAACATTTGTACGGCAATGTTCATGTGTATGGTTTCATAGTCATCCTAAACTGTAAATAACTCAATGACATCCGTCAGTAGGTAAGCACAGGGAGCAACTGCAAGCCCTGAGAGAGGTGGCGATAAAGGAGACTGCATATGTGCATAGAGAAGAATGCACGGCACTACAGGGGAAAGAGGTCACTGTGTGATCACATCACACACAGCATTGTCTAAACATGCCCCATCCCCCACAAGACCTGCTACCTAGGGGCAGGTATTAGCTTGAGTCATCTGAGATGCTGCAAATGTCTTAGATTTTGATGGCTATGAGCTCCACACACAGAGACACTTGTCTAAAGTCAGGAACTGTTTACCTAAGTGCACCATCGTTATTATCATTAAATGTTCTTCAAACCCATTTAAAAGAGTGAGCTCGAGTCAGTATGCTCGCCTTTTTGCTGCATTACTGGTTGGCAATTCTGAAATTCCTTTCTCTGTTCTTCCACACTGAGCAAACAAGCATCAACACTGACCACATAGGAAGCCAGGTATCTTAGGGAAAACTCGACTGCATAGTGCGGTTTTGAATTGGAGACGTGTGAATTTAGTTTGCAGTCGATACAGAAACAAAATCAGACATGTTTGTGCTTCTAGATGGCCTAGAAGATTGAATTACTGCTGCTCAAAGTTGTATACACCTTGGTTTCTTCTTTTCTTCCCTTTCCTTCCTTCCTTCCTTCCTTCCTTCTTTTTTCTTTCTGTTTTTTTTTTTTCCAGAGAGGGGTTTCTCTGTGTAGCTCTGGCCTACCTCTGCCTCCTGAGTGATGGGACTAAATGTATGCTCTACCACCGCCTGACCATATCTTGGTTTCTAAATGTTCCTTTCTTCTACATAGAGCCAGTGCTCTCCGATTAAAATCTGATTCCAGGACTTGGCCACAGAGTATTAGAAAACTAATTAACATTAAAGAACTATGGAGTAATATAAAGAACATAGGAATAGCATGAAGTGGCTCCTGCTGGCCAAATATGGGACAGTTTGAGCAGCTGAATAAATGATAGTAATGGATGTTATCCATAGATAAAAAAAACACACACACATACTATTTTATACCAGGTTTGGCATATTTCAGAATGTGTAGCTGTGTCCTTGAATCAACAGTTCATACAGAGTGAGGGATGACTCTACATGCTTGTGTGTGTGTATACATGTATGCATGCACCTAATTATTATAATAAATCTGTGAAATATGCCATGTTATTTCTATATCATAACTAGAGAAGAAAATGGTGCCTGTAGTCCTACTGGTCATTAGTAGGTATTTAAAAATAAAAAATGGGTGCACCCCTCGCGGTCCTGAGTTCCTTGCTCATGCTCTCTCTCCTTCTGCTCCTGATTTGGACCTGAGATTTCTGTCGGGGGAGGGGGAGGGAAATGGGAGGTGGTGGTGTGGAAGAGTCAGAAATCTTTAATAAATAAATAAAAATTTAAAAAAATAAATAAAAAATGGGTATCTGGACCTACATAACATGACCAAAGAGAATGTGTTCATAGACACTGGTCTATCGTTGCTTCTCAGAGATCATATAAACTCTGTCATAGAGTAGCCCTATGCATTCAAAAACTCCAGAACAAAAGGTAAGTCATAAACAAGACTCAGTGCTGAAATCTAAACATTTAGATTTTGATTCTTGATATGTTTGTGGGCATAGTTTCGGGTTATGGATCTGTCACTCAAATTTGCTCATCTTGATATCTATACACATATAACATTTTGAGTGTTTGGTTTCATCCACGAGACCTTCCATGTGAGAGTTTCTCTCCCTAATGGCTGTGCTAGCTGCAGCTTTGAAGTGATCTGTGGTGTGGCCTGATTCAGCCTGTATTTGTGAAGACCAGCGAAGAAGACAGCCATGACACAGCAATGTCCTCAATCTGGGCCCCAAAGGATCTGGTCTTTTTATTGAAAATGATCAATGAGAGCCATAAACTGCTTTGTGCTTGTAAAGAAAAGCAGCTAAGGAGTGCTGTCATCTTGATGAGAAAATTACTAAGACCTGGGGGCTAAGGATTCTATTATAATGTGAGTGGTATGTGCTCCATTACTCCAGATTCTGGCATCTATAGTCACCTGGTTAGGTCATCTAGACATCCCTAGACCCTGGCAAATTACTCATGCAAAACTCAAGCAAGACTTTCCCAGGCTGAGAAAAACTAAAATACTGAACAGTGTCTAGCAAAGACTCTTAATTGGCAGTGGAATTACCTAAGAGAGCTGAAAGTCATGAGAATAAGGATTAGGAATTGTTATTGTATTTTCAGTCAGAGACATTGCCTCACAAAGCAATTGCACACACATGTGTGCTTGCTTGTGCACACACACACTCAACTTTTCATCAAATGCATATGTAGTCTTGAAAGACTCACTTCTAAAGTGGTGCAGCCATCCAAGAGTAAAAGCTGATCTGCAGGAATCCAGAAAGGGAGACAGGAACTTCTTCTACACCCAGATCAGAGAGGGGACACAAGAACATCTTCTACACCCAGATCAGAAGAAAAGACAGGAACATCTTCTACACCCAGATCTTTAACTTTCAGTTTTCCCTTTTTCCTATTAAGCTCTCAACAGCACCCTTAGGCTTACCCGGCCCATTATCTCGTGTTTCCTGGGGTTTCCCCCATAAAGAAGGCATGAATAATGGAACAGAGGGCTGGCAGCTGCATATTTCCCAGACCAAAGCTTCAGGCTGTGTGCCATAAAATAAAATGCTAAGAAGAAATTAACCAGCCATTGGTGGGATGTTCTCACAATATTTACTTTTCGTGGAGCTATGTTAGCTCTTCGCTAATTTCAACGTAAGTGGATGTCACTTGTGAAAATTCTAGTATGTTAGCACAACTTAAACGACAGCCTGAGCATAAAAGGAAAGCTGCAGTGGAGACCCAGGATGTGGCTCAGTAGTAAGGCTCTTGCCTGGCATGCATGCTGCTTCAGGTTCCATCCCAAGGACTGCAAGTATGTAGGTGTGTGTGCATGTGTTGGGAGCACAAGGTCCTTGCCCACAGAGCTCCAGGGAAGCCAGGAATATTAAGCAGGCAGAATTGTCTTTTCAATAAAAAGATGAAAAACCTTTCATACACCCAGAAAGCTGAGAATTGAAGGTGATCTGATGGGCCAGGCCATATCAAGCTCTTCCAGCCAGGACCAGAGGTAACTAACAGCCCAACAGACCTCTACCCTATCTGTATGACCAAGCCCAAGCCACATCCTCCCCTAGGCCCTTAAACTAATGCAGGTAATCTGGATCTAGAACCCATCTTTTTGGAAGATATGACATGTACCCTGAGTTGAGTTCCGATGTCATTATGCTTCCATGTGCACTGGGAATTGCAGTAACCAGGAATCATTTTTTCAGAATTATAATGTATTTAAATATATTGACAATAAACCACCTGGCATCGGATTACCAGAAGTTTGATCCAGGTTGATGTGGTCAGTATAAACCAAATTGGGGTTCATTTTCCTGCTTGCCGTGACACCTGCAGGAAGCCCCTCATGCTTGTATGTGTGTGTATATATATTTACATATATACACATATACATACACACATACATACATATATATAAACAAAAATAAATGCGTGAATTTTAAGGACTGTAGGGTGTTCTGGTTTCTATGATGAACATGAGGTTTTATAGAATAATTAAATATGAGATGCAATAATATCTAATGTAACAGAAACAGGTAGTCAATTTCCAATTAGTTAAAAAAAAGTACTTCCTCAAACAACATTTAGGCTTGCTTTGTTCTTCAGAAGCCATTCCAAATCTTGCAGTACTAATAACCCCATTAGCAATAGTTTCATCATTAAAAAATCCTAAGTAATCTAGACTCAGCCATTCGCTTTCCTCTCTCACCTAGGCCAAGATCTCATTCTTCCACAGCTAACACCTCCCTTCACTTTGTCCTTTCCGGCCCCTCCACGCCTTCAGCAGCTTCATTGCCCCACCACAGGGCTGCCTCCCTTTCCTACACATCTGAATGATAATGTCACTTTATCCCCAATGTCAAAACTTCCAAGGGTCGGCCTCTCAAAGTTGGTGCCAGGCTGACCATCACCTGATATTAAGTTTTATACTGTCCAACTGCATGACGTAGGTTCAAAAGAAGCCTCATTTTCAGACGTCCCTTCTGGCCTGATTAGCTACCCACGACCTTTCCAGAGAGTTTCCCATGAGGTCACCAGTCAGGTTTCCACCCTGACATGCAGTGCTCACTTTATCTTCTCCAACTAAAATCAGCAGTGACAACATTGGAAGCAAGCAAGTTAAATGACAAGGGGGCCATCACTTCAGGGGTCAGGGGTGTGGCTTATTATTAAGAGGAAATTAGATAATTTTGCCATTGTCCTGATTAATTTATTATCATCTTGACTCAGGTTAGAGTTATCTTAGATGAGGGAACCACAGCTGAGAAAATGCTTCCATAAGATTGTACTATAATTAATTATCTTAATTAGGGATTGACATGAGATCGTCTAGTCCATTCTGAGGAGTGTTATCAGTAGGTAGGTGGCCGCGGAGTATATAAACAGGCCGAGTAAGCCTTGGAGAGAAAATCAGTAAGCATTGGTCCTCCGTGGCTTCTGCTTCAGACCCTGCCTCCAGGCTCCTGCCTTAAGTTCTGCCCTGACTCCTTGTGACGGACTGTGGCGTGGAAGTGTTGGTGGACACAAACATGTTTCTCCCTTGCTGCTTTGGTCATGGTGTTTTGTTACAGCAGTAGAGACCAAAACCAAGACAAAGCTCTTCTTAGATACTGAGTGAAGAGAGCCCAGGATGGAATGAGTCATGGTATTTATAAAGGGTCTCTGGACACTCTACTTGTCTGTTCTTTTGGATGTCAAGTTTTTAATTTTTATTTGATTATGTTTATTTATAAATATTGATACATGTGCATATCAAGGACTTGTAGCACATGTGTGCTTTCAAAAAATCTCCATAAATACTAAATAATTATTGCACAGATTATTTTAAGAATGTGGCAATTCTTCAAAATGAAGGTTCCTGCTAGTCACAGCAAGGACATTAGAAAATAAACATTATTTTTCATGGCAGAAAACAAATTAATCTATTTAAAAACACATGTTTTGGTTTTCACAGTCAAAAGGGCAGAAAGCATCTCACATGGAAAGGCACAAACACTGTTTCCTCTCACTTAGGCAATTTAATATAGCAAAATGCTCTGCTGTGGGCAAGGTGTCAGTAAGCCCAGCTCTGCCATGGCCCGCACAGCTTCCTCTAAAGACTTCCTTGTGATTGTTTTTAGAATTTATGTTAGAGGTGGTAGCTATTTATTTTTAACCAATATTTTACCTGAGTTAAGTATTCCATCAAACTCATATTAAAATAGCTCTTTTAATTCATGTAAAAATAATGCTTGAAAAAGATAAGGCAAAACCATATAAAGTCATGAAGTAGTCCATCGGCTTTATTTAAATAAATTACTGGTTAAAACTGTGTCTTCTTCTCTGCTTTTATTATCTTTTTCTGTTGGTTTTCTAACGAAGCGTTAGAAAGAAGGGACATAACTCTCCCTGGTGCTGCTGTTAAAAGACGCAGGGAACCATGTCATTCTCAGTTTGATAAAAAACAAGAAATGCTTTTGTGTGCTTGGAGTTTTGACAAGGATAAACTGAGTATTTTGCTACTGGTCTCACAGCCTGCCAACTTCAAAGACAGATATTTTCTCATCTTGTAAATAAGTTCTCCTATTCTATCATATATTTACCATTTACACAATCGTATAATTCTCCACAAATTCAATTATTGTACATATTAAATATTCATTAGCATTAACTGGAAAAGAGGCAGTGGCTATCTTGACCAAACCCACCAGGACACCTACGTGTTTAACAAGGTGAAGTATACCAGAGTTCTGACATGCAGAGCTGGTCCATTAGTACCAGGCAGTAACATTAACTTTGCATTAGAAGATCAGCATCTAGCAATAATAATATAAAACATTAACTGTTGAATTAGAATATTCTCAGTCACTGAATACCTTCCTGTGCTGAAGTCACGCTTTCAGAGTACAGTGTTAAGTCATTGCAGTTAGACCCTCAAGTAAAACCGCAACAGTGAAATGAACACTCGCAGTTCATCCAGGTTTACTCTTTAAGTAGGCCGAGATGTAGAATATTCTGTGGTGCTCCCTGATCCTGGTTAATGCTGATCAAGAGAACAAAACAATTCCTGTTTTTTTCTCAAAGTGGTCATGGTGATTGGTGATTTTTTATATGGTTGAATGCATTTCCTTTGTCAATATGTTCTCTAAATTATTGGGCTGTCTTTTAAACTCGGTACACATGTGCACACTTTTGAAAAAGTGCCTCTGCATTAGAAGTGAAGGGAGCAAAGCTTGGCACTAAAGTATACAATAACAACTTTGGGCAACTGAATAGTTTAATTACAACACTGGCTTCCCCCCAAGAGCATTTAATGACTATTGATATGCTTCCCAATTCCAAATAAGTCTTTAGAAGCAAAACTTTGATAAAGAAAATAATGTCTACCAGTGAAACTGTGTCTACCAAATGCTAGATAGGAGTCTGGTGTCCAGCCTAGCATCTCACCAAGACCAAGAATTAAGTATGATCTTAAAAGTTTTCTGAGCTTATTATACCAACAGAGGAAAATATAAAAACAGGATTTTAACAATATAAATAAATAGTACTTCATCTAGATATTAAACCCAGCCTAGACTAGAGAACATATTCAAAATTCAATAATACTCATCTTAGTTTTCCCTATGGACCTTGTGTCATCTTCTACAGATTTTCACGGTTTAATTGCCTCTTTGTTTTTTTTTTCTCTCACATTACTTCATACTAAAGGTGTAGTGCTCAAACTAGGAACCTTCCACCTAAGAGCAGAGTCAAAGCCAAAGAAAAAAGAAAGCATGAGAATATAAATGTTTGGGCACAAGAAGGGAAACTAAATCATTGTGTCTTAGTATTCAGGCTTATCTTAACAACAGACTTGCAGACTTCAAAAAGAAAAAAAAAAGAAAAAAAACAAAAACAATGTTGTGTAAACCATTGCACCATGCAACCTTGTGAATGATAAGGAGACTCAAAACAAGTCAACAGTGGGCTGTCTTAAATTCAACACAGCTTGGCACTTAATAATGGTTATTTTCCTTCTCTGAATATTTTTCCATGAGAAAATTAGTGAAATGAGGAGTTTGCTAGTTAATGTTGCTTAAAATGTGCCAAGGTATTCCACATTGTCCTCAGCAGAAATGCAAGCCATCCCCATGACCTTCAAGATCTTCATACTGTGCTTAGCAGAAATTCAACACCTCTCTATGACCTTCAACACTGACTAATTTCGAAGAACTTTATAAGACCAACGATGAACTGAAATGCTAAGACGAGATTCTCACTGCATAATTATAAACAGTCACACACACAGCAGTGTGTTTTTGTGCTTTAAATTACAAAAAGGCAATACCCTTCAAATCACCTAAACTACATAACAGTCTTTGCCACTGACAGCTTTATAAGAGGCAATTCTTCTTCACCTTTCCTCAAGAGCTATAGTCAATTTAGTTCACACAACATAACCAGCATAAAGAAATATTGCTTTTCTTGCATGCTGATAGTATTCCCTGCGTGACTTCAGGTTCTAAATACAACAATTCAGCCATCAAGGAACTGAAAATACTTGGAGAATCTGTACTGAAAATACAGACTTGTTTTCTTGGCATCACTTTTTAACAAACAGACAACATGTACAAACATAATCACACTCGAGGCATGAGTAAGAACAAAATGCAGCATTTGTATGATGAACGATAGATGGAAAGAAGCGCTGAGATTTCACCCATCTAAAATTCCTGGGGGTGTGTGTCATTTTCATTTCAAAAATGACACATCATTCACAAGTGAAATCACGCATAGGTCATCCAAATGACTGAGATGAAAACAACATGAACTTCCCCATTCATATTTGCTGTCTGTCTTGACAAGAAGCTGGTATGAGCTCTTACCCTCACATACCCCAACTCTGTGATACTGGCCAGAGATAGACTTCTATATTTACGTGTGTGCTTTTTTTCTTAGTGTCTAATAATAGGCCGTAACCATTGAGTACACCCTAAGTTCTTTGAGAGCCATAGTTTTTGCTGGTGTATAAGATATGGGCATCAACAATGTCGTTGTAGGAGGAGCGGGCCCTCCTCCGACATGTCATCACATTTGTTAAATGAATGAACATGAGTAAACACTGAAGACTGAGAACGTGAACTGAGTCATGGCTCACCTGTCAAAAGAAACAATTCCAGACACAAAATGTTACCAACTGGGAGGACCCACACAGAATATCATGTCTTCAACATCCAAAAGCCAAGTAATAGAAACAGGGAAGGAATAGCCGAGGAATAAATCAGTGTTGTGTCGAAAATAAACACATAGTGAGAGCACGTGGCAGAAAGAGGGCAGAGCCAAGCTCACTGACTGGAGACTAAGGAGGCAACTTGAGAGAATGGCAGTTGTAGTCAGAGGCTGCTTGTTAATTTCCCAGCTGCCCAAACCTGAAACTACTAATTACAAAACTGCTTGGCCTGTTAGCTTAGGCACATTCCTGGCTAACTCTTTTATCTTAAATTAACCCATCTCTATTAATGTGTGTATAGCCACGAGATTTTGGCCCACCAGTAAGGTTTTGTCCTGCATGTTTCTCCTGCAGTGGCTACATGGTTTCTCCCTGACTCCTCCTACTTTCTTCTCTACCTTTTCTTGGAATTCTCACCTTATTCTATTTTGCCCTGGGATAGGCCCAAAGCAGATTCTTTATTAACCAATGGTATACAAGGGGAATTCCATACCAGCAGTAGATTCATAGGTTTAAGGAAAAGGTTTCAGAGTGATTGAAAGTGAACTAAATGGAAAATGCACAAACAGGAACAGTGAGTCCATGCTGTAGGAAATCCTACAGCCAGTAGCCTTTAAGTTAACTGCCCACGGGGGCGTGGCCTCTTTTACTATTTATGCCAATATAAAGCATGTGTCCGTCCTCTTTTCTGGCTGCGGGATTCAGTTTCTGTTCTCTGTTCCAGCAGAGGATTATGATTTGTGAGTCTGCCCCTAAATAAATAACCATCTGTTATTCTCAATTCTGAGCTAGTATGGAATTTATTTTAAGCATCCTTTATCAAATCTAAACTAGCATGATCACACCTCAAAACAGCAACAAGGAAACAGCTAAGGAAATAGAGTCTCAGACATCTAGGACTGCAATGGTAGAGATGGGATATATTCATAAACAAATACACAGCTAAAATTTTTGACAAAGTCTCTTATAACCTCCTTAGTCTCCTTTCAAGGATATTATAGGAAAAGGAGACTGTGAAGTACTAAATAACATGAAGGTTAAGGAGTTGGACAGAAGAATATTTATGTATATATATATATA
>NW_026067971.1:3025461-3062268 GCF_014885135.2 Alexandromys fortis | reverse complement strand
TTTATGTTTTACTATGTAAGGATACTTTGCATTTGGCTTGGAATTGTGAGACATAATTTTGGATACAGTCACCATTTTCTACCTCAGAATTCTCTTGATATTAAGATGTAATTTATTTACCATCTATGGAAAGCTATGAATAAATGAAAATATTTGAATAGCACATCTATACAGCAATGAAACATCCATGTGAATCCAAGAGCATCTTATAATTGTAATCTGCAATTGAACACAAGGACATAAAATCCTGCAGATTTGAGTTAGCCTATACACGGTCCACACATTTTAGCTCCTTGTCTTGGGAGATACGCATAGCACTTAATAAATTACAGAGCTGTAAGACAGTGTTTTCTTTGTCTTACAAATATTATCAACAGAAGTCCAGCAGATGTCATCCAGGAGTGTTCTGAGTTGAAGAAAAAGTGTTTATTAGTTCCTCGTTCAATTATTTTATCACTGATTAAGGACACTTGCCAGTGAATTTGACCCTGCTAAAGTGACCCACATCTGAAATTGGGAACTAGATATTGCTCAACCTTACATATGAGAATTAGGTAAAAATCAGGACAATGTGTAGAACGGTTGTCACATGCTGGTTCACTCAGCTGACCCTGAGCTCTTAAGAAGTTCTCTGACTTTTTTCCTTGCTGCTTCTGTTAGCAGCCACACACTTACACCCCCATCAGTACTCTCCAACTGTCTTCTCTTCTCTGCTAACCAACAGACCAATGGCCTCTATTATAACCATGCAAACCTGGTACCATGTGGTCTTCTATGTTAACCCCAGCTTCATGCCTACTAGACAAGGTGACCAGGGGGCAGACCGGGATGAACTAGCATTATTCTACCATGAGAATCACACCACAACCTTGACACAGCTTCTTCCTGCATCTTAAATATGTTATCTAGAATTCTTCCACACAAAAGCTAAACTTGCCTGTTACCAGGTCTTTTACACAAAGTAGGTCATCAACTGTCACTTGACTAGAAGGTGCTCAATGATCCCAACATCCTAACTGTTCCTTTTCTCTATGGTTTCTTTTCAAGTCATCCAAAATTCATTATTCCTTTCTGATAATCATTTTAAAGCCAATGACTGGTAGATATACAATAAAAATAGATAATGGATATATGAAAGATATGTGGATGATAGATGATATAGGTGAAATATTGATATATTGGTGATCAATAGATAGATAGATAGATTGATTGATTGATAGATTGATTGATAGATTGATAGATGTATCTCTGTTGCTATAACTTCTAATGTTGTAGCTTCACAACCTCCCTAGACTGGTTTGTTCCACCTGAACTACACAGTTCCTCTTAGTTATTCCTTCATCTGGGACTTATAAGTTTTTCATATCCTAATTATTGGATCTGATCTGCATAAGCTGAGCCAAGTTAGTTGCTCTTTTGCAAAAATAAAAGATTTAATGAAATTTACAATATTTCTGCCCCTTGGAAGAGCACAATGTAGCCTGTGATGGTTATTTAGTTGAAGTCTTTCTAGAAGTTTTTGGCTAATGATTGTAGTTATATATTCCAGAACATTTAGTGCAATTTTACTGCATTTGAAGAAGTGTGCCTTGCTATTTGCTATGTTATCTATAACCACCACAATAACATCAAATTTGATAACAATATCACTCTGTTTGTATTTTATCAGTGAGAAAGAGAGCTAGAGATATATATTTAGATCACAAATGCCAGAAATGGAATTGAAAAATATATCCCAAGCCAGGTGTGATAGTATATACCCAGCCAGCCCTTGAGAGGTTGAAATTCTAAGCCAGCCTGCAACACAGTCTGACCCCACTTGAAAACCAAACTGAACAAAAGATCAACAAAAGGTCACATTCCAAGCTGTGAGAGAGGACAGAACTTACTGAGTACTGTAGGTCACTCAGGATTTTGTTTGTGTTTTCTTATCCACTTAAGCACTGAAATCAGCACAGTGAGAGGCACCGAGCGGGGAGTGCTCATTTCAAAGTATGTTTTGTTCAGACATCAACACTAAGCATATCACACAAAATAGACTATTAAAAATTTGACTGGACTGATGCAAACATATAAATGTAAGATCAAAAGTAAACATAGATGAAAGGGAAACGTAGGGAGAGTCCAGGATGCATTTCCATGAAGCACACTAGCCTAGTCTTGAAAAACCAGGAAATATCTTGGTTGATCCAAAGGACAATGAAAAGATAAAACTGCCCTTGTCAAGATACTATTTCAAAGCTGAGGAGGAGGTTTGGCTTAACTGGACCACTTCTCTCGAGGTTTACCGTTGAGACTGCATACTTGCATAGTGAGTGTAGGCACTTGCTCTGCTGTCCTTCCTGCGAACAATCTTGGTATACACATTGTCTCAGCGTCTCCGAGAACGTTGTGCTTTGGTGTTTATAATATTTAAGCACAGCCGTGTCCTTGAAGGTGACTTTGTTTCAGGTCACCCTGGGTCTTAGCTGAGAGGATTGCTCTCCCATGTCAACAGAGTTTGTAGATGGAATTGGCTTTTGTCTATTGGGAGCTGCCGCTGCTCGGTAAGCAGAATGAACTCGGGAGCTTAAAGCTCTCCATCACTGACAAAAGGCCCTGGACAAGCTAAAAATGGCTTTATCCACTGAGGTTTGCTGAGGCTTCTGAGCAGCTGTGGGGTTAGAATGGTCAGTGCACAGTTTGTTCTCAAGCATTCCGAGCACCAAGAGCCCAGATGCTTGTGGGAAAGACTCAGCTGAGGAGAATAGCTGCTGCCAGGTGCCAACGGATGCTCATTGGATCCGGGCTCTCTCATAACGCTAACACTGCTGTTTCCTTTCCTCAGTGATCTCAACACTTGTTAGTTACCGTTAGATGTGTCTTAGTTTACACGGAGAGGCAAAAGTCCACAGGATCAAACTGTGGACAAGGAATGATGGCTTAAAACACCAAGCTTATATTCCTTATCTGGAGAGAATTACACAAACAGAAACGTAACTGGAGGCACAAACACAGGTGTTGTGTAGAAGTTAACTGTATAGTCCTCAGTAGGAGTCATTTGTATTTAACATTCTCCACTTGGAACGCACAGCCCTCATCCCATACCATCTTTCTCTACCTTTCGCAATCAAGACTTGCCCTCTCTATTGTCAAGAAATGTAGGGTGAATTCTGTTTCCAGCTAGGACCCAAAGTGAGACATTTACAACTCACAAAAAGACAAACTCAAAACCAATGAAATGTCCCCCCATACGTCCCCGTTTCAGATCTCAGTTTATTTTTCTTCACACCATGACGTGAAGTCCTAAAAGCCAGGACACGCATTGCCTTGACACCATGTATGATGAGCTGCTCCTACGTGAACACTTGTGCTCTGTGCTACGCTTCACCCCTGTTACTGCTCATGAGTTTTATCTGACCTTCGGCTTCACCATACAGACTACACAATGAGTCTTTTAGTACCTCCACTCCAAATTATTAATGCTAAATATAAAAATAGTCATAAGTAGCTTGGAAACAATGCATGTTGTTGCCTGAAGAGCCCTGCTGTGTATGTCTGTTTGCTTCACGTGGGTTCCTTCACTTATTAATGGAAGAAACAGGTCCATTTTATAGAATTGTTATGAGAATACAAATAAACCATGAATGTGTATTTTTTTGAAAATACAATACAATGCCTTGGTTTGTTTATTATCTTATATTTGAAGATCAGTGAGATGTCAATATTATAGATTTGGTGAAACAAAAATAAATTGCAAGGCCAGGGCTAGCACGTTGTCATGAGATGCCTCAGTCTAAAGGCAATAATAAGCTAAAATTAAGATTATTTGTGGAATTCGTGTGCAAATAGGAAGACATTGCTTGCATTTCCAACATGCTCACCAACATGAGTCAAAATCTCAGACACAGAGAACTCACATTCTTCTGTATTGCTCATGTGTTCATTCGCTGACGGCTATCTATACTCCTGGTGCTGTTGGAAGTGTTGAGACAAAACTGACAAAATCCCACTACCACTATAGTTTAGTATGAGGTCCTATCTCCCTATTTGGTGTGTATGTTCTTCATTGAAATCTTCATTTCTCCCTTTTCTTCTGACCCCACATTCTTGACTTTCTAGGTCATGTGAGCTGGTTCCTCTTCAAGAATGCTCATAGAAAATCCTATAGATGTACTTCACGTGTGTATCACAAAAGGGAAAATGGACTTCTATACATACAGGAAGGCATATCATCTGCCTGGCTCATGCCAATGGTGTTTCAAACCTACCCCAATGACCTACATTATGAAAACCAGCTTCTTCACACCACGAGAATACAGGCAACATTCACTTAATCATCCACTATTTATTTGAACAAAATGTGCTAAATGCCTCATCTCTTTCTTGGTTTTGAGAACGAGTTCCCTGTGGGTACTTGAATACTCAAACATCCTGCATAAATTAGTTCAGAAAGACAATCTAGATTTTCCAAGTGACTCCAGATATTTTTTCTTTAAATCTTTGGAAACAAATTAAATATAAGACATAATTTCTGATTATGGAATGCTTATGAAGTAATTGGGGAGCTGTGATATTCCCCAGCAGAATGTTTAATGAAGCAAGGATTAAATATATTAGTATTACATATACTCACTAAAATAATATTTGAATACTTATGGGAAAATTACAGTATTTTATCCTTAAAAGGAGATTGTTGAAAATGTGTAGCACAGATGTGTTTTATTCTTTGAGACCTTCAAATAATAAACCAAATGAAGCCTGAAAATGATAAAACATCACGCAAGCACACTTTGCCCCATCTCTAAGAAGAAAAGTCCAGGAATGAGCTAGCACAGTCCTGTAAAGACGAGGGAATGGCTTGTCACCAGTCATATCCTTTAATTAAAGGAAGGAGATACTGAAAACTTCGCAGATTCACATCTAATTTTGTCCTAATTTCATACCTAGTAGTCTCCTCTTTTTGGATAAAAAATTAAAGTAGTGGCAATATCCTTTGTTCATCAGACTTGAAAAAGTGTGCAGAACTTTACATTTTTTAAATTTATTTAAGAATCAGCTCAGTTTGGGAAGGATTGGTGGGGTAATTCCGTCAGACTAATGTGCCCACAGTAAGGTCCATTTTTAATGCAGTCACAATCCAGAAACATTAACTGAACACTACTTGACATAAATATACTTGAAAGTTAACTGTTAACTAATCGTCAATCACGGTTAGAAGAGGCTTTTGTTGCTGCTGTTTTCTGGTTTTGTTTTTGTGTGATGGCACAAGATTTATATACTCGAATACAGAAATAATAAAAGTGCCTCACAGCTCGGTCACTCATTGGGATTTATTTGGCAGACACTTTCCAAATGGGATCCTTAAACACTAATGAGCTGATAAATGATTTGGCAAAAACTACATTTTGGTCTGAAAGTTAAAAACAAACAAGCAAAAACAACAATAACAAACAAACAAAAACTCACCAAAGTTGCTGAGATAAATCATAAACAAATTGATATTTAATAGACAACTCAAGAAAATCACATCCTTTTTAGCACTTTTTAGCCATAATTGAGATCAGTAGTCCTCAGCTGGAGATGATTTTGCCAACATTTCTCATCCCTTGGGACTCTTGGTGGTGCCCAGAGATATTTTGGTTGTCAGACTGGTGAGAAGTTATACTGACAACTTGTAAATCAAGGCCAACACTGATGCCAGCATCCTATTATGAATGAACAGTCAGCCCCTCTCACAGAGTTATCCAATTAGACATGCCCATAATACCAAGAATTTGAAATGCTATCTCAGAATACCAGAAACGTGATAGGAGCTGAAGGAAGGTTGTGACAGAGATCTTCAGGCCAAGGGAAGTCCTCTACAAGTCCTCGGACAGGTTTGACCAATATTTTATCCTCTACCCGCAACTAACTTTCACTTAAGAGGCAGAAAGTGATTCTATTTGTGACCTGAAATACATACATACATACATACATACATACATACATACATACATACATAGAAGAAGCAGAAAGTGAGACCAGGCGAAAACAAATCTTTTGCAGTACAAACGTTAGCACATTTCGCTTGTAAACCTGTACTTCATTTAACTAGCCCACATACCTCAATATGCTGGCCAAAACTTCAACTTGGCTTCTGATGTACATTTAAAACAGCATAGCACATCTCTCTTGAGAAAACGTGACTTCCAAGACAATCATCGACACAACAATAAAGTTTTATTTTATGTGCACACATCTAAAATGGTAGAACTCATGTACAACAAAGACTAAAGCGTGGCATGTAGAAGAAGGGCTTACTAACTTAGACCAGGAGCAACTAGAGGAGCTGGGGATGTTAGTTATTTTTGTTTTTTTCTCAAAGGACAGAATGCATCCATCTAATAGTATTGAACACACAATATCAACTAAATGGCATCATGATTACAATCAGCCAAGAAGAGAGCTTTAGCAACTGCCTGGGCAAACGACACGGCATAGCTTCTGCGCATGTCAGGTACTGAAGCCAGGACTCAACTACAGGCAGAAGATAAAGAAATATCTGCCTTTAAATTCTGCATAACACATAGACATCACCAGTGCAAAAGTGTTTCAAAAACCATGAACCATGTATCCTCAAGTCAACTAGCAAATTTTGTACCATTATACCCTGGATATGAACTGACGAGGAACCTGATCTACAGAAGGACTGATGTTCATACCCTTGTCATTGGAACCTAGTTACATCCTGCGCATTATTCTTCTAATTGCCAACCAATCTCTCTCCTGTCTCTCTCCTTCTAATCCACGTTCCAAACTGGCAGCAAAATTATTATCATTTTTTCTGTATGTGGTATCTATTCTTTCACTGTGCAAAAACAGTGGCTTCTGATCTCTGAGTTGTTAAACTAGATCACAGTCTCAGGAACAATAGTGTATTTTTTTTCACCCTCTGTGTATAAATCAGCTTTGCATTGGGCACTTTATGCATGATATTTTGTTTGAACCCCGCTTCTGTGCTGTGGAATGTAGGCTCTGCTGCAGTGCGGCCAGACCTTCATGCCTTGCCGCATGTTCCTGCCTCTCTATACATTGCTCTTTCTCTTTGGTGACTTTCTTTCCCCCTCTGTGCTGTTCTCCTTGTCTCAGAGGAAGACATTCTCTTTGTTTTCTTCACAGTGCACATTAAGCATCACAGTGGTCCAAGCACTGACCACATAGTCCTATCACCTAGGCACAATATGCCTGTGCTAGCCAATCACTAACCACACAATCCTGTCACCTAGTCACAATATGCCTGTGCTAGCCAATCACTAACCACACAATCCTGTCACCTAGTCACAATATGCCTGTGCTAGCCAAGCACTAACCACACAATCCTGTCACCTAGTCACAATATGCCTGTGCTAGCCAATCACTAACCACACAATCCTGTCACCTAGTCACAATATGCCTGTGCTAGCCAATCACTAACCACACAATCCTGTCACCTAGTCACAATATGCCTGTGCTAGCCAATCACTAACCACACAATCCTGTCACCTAGTCACAATATGCCTGTGCTAGCCAAGCACTAACCACACAATCCTGTCACCTAGTCACAATATGCCTGTGCTAGCCAAGCACTAACCACACAATCCTGTCACCTAGTCACAATATGCCTGTGCTAGCCAATCACTAACCACACAATCCTGTCACCTAGTCACAATATGCCTGTGCTAGCCAATCACTAACCACACAATCCTGTCACCTAGTCACAATATGCCTGTGCTAGCCAATCACAGACCACACAATCCTGTCACCTAGTCACAATATGCCGGTGCTAGCCAAGCACTGGCCACACTATATTGTCACCTAGTCATAATATGGCTAAGCTATCCAAGCTCTGACCACACTGCATTGTCACCTAGTCACAATATTCCTGTGCTAGCCAAGCACCCACTGAATGATCACCTATTACAACCTGTCTCTTCTGTCAGGGCTTGAGAAACAAATTCCACCTTCATTTATGTTCCCAGAACACAAAATGAATGACTCGGATCTTTTGAACCTATGTCTCAGGAAATCAGGGGAAGAAGAAATTGAGTGTTTGTGTAAATGTTGATTGGCAAGAAAAATCTGTGCCTGCCTCTGGTCAAGTCAGAAGCCTTCGTGCATGAGGGGAAATATCAGGAGTTCCTTAGAATGTGGAAGAAAAAAATATTTGGCAGACTTGAGAGAGAGAAGTGTTGGGTAAACAATAAAATGAAGGCAGAAAAAGTCCTTAAGTTGTCCTCTAGTTCCCACAGAGAGGTGGAAGGATGCACAGAAGCAAAGGAAGGGAAGACACGAAGGAGACAGCTCAGTGTACAGACAAAAAGAAAAGCCCAGTATAAAATAAAGCTCTCTGGAAGAATAGGACAAGCAATGGGGAGAAGTCAGGGGGAAATGGCTCCCTACATCATAAGTAGGTACCTAGATTTCTATTTATCTTTAATAAAAATATACGGCACACAATTGATTTGCCTTTTTATTAATACATATGCCTTATCTTCTGATCTAGGCAGTGCACAATCATCATATCAGTGTGTTCTTTGCCCGTGTTTGACATGAAACTGACATCCAAATTTAGCTTACAAAGAGGGGGAAAAACACTGAAATTACACTGAATGCAAGAAATCCACAGTTGCTTTTAGTGTCACTGGTAAAGAGCTAGAAATACATCCTTGCATGGACTCACCCCACAGCTACACCTGGTACTTACCTTACTTTTCTTTGACTTCATGACATCTGTTGACACCCCGAATCCTTCTCACATCCCAGAGAGAAATGTGAGTAAAACATTGCTGACTCAGCATAAGCAATGCCATTTGTTAAACTTTAATTAAAATCGATGACAAAAAAAAAAAAAAAGACAAAACAAAAAACTAACCTCCTAAAAAGGAAACACATTCAGGACTTGCACAGACCAGAAGTGACTGTCTTAAATGACGATGCTAATACCATAATAGAATTGCTTTGAAAGTGTCTTATCAAGCAGAATACACCTGGGTATATTCATCTTCATTGATGAGATATAAGAAACAAAATGATATTTTTTTTCTTATTTTCAGAATTCCAATAAAACAATTCTGAAACTAAAGCATTCAACAATGAATTGGAGTTTGCTTTCAGGATTTCAGTGGATGGCCAAAGCTAACTCCAGCAGAATCTGATCCCAAGAAAGTGCAGAAGTGATCCAACAATTAGTGGCACGTATGGGCCACCATGTAAACAGGAGAACCGAGCCCACAAATGCCCTTCTCCTCAGAAGCCTTCCCATCTTCTACAGTGGCTTCCAGTCAGGCTCCATGGTTAATGCACAATGCTTGAAATAGCTGCGGCTTCCCCAGGCCTACGTTTTACTTCATAATCTGACTGATAAAAGTTCTGTTGAGGTGTGGAAAAAAAAATCTTCAAAATGTATTTCATGCTCTGTCCAATGGAGTTAGTGTTCATCAACACAGGTGTGTGAACAAGCAGACTTCATTAAGCCCATAATCTCTGTGTCAAAGGGGGGAATTTGACAAAAGGATTGGAAGCACACTCCTCTGAGAACAGGCCTGGAGCGTATAACGTTCTTGGAAGCATGAGTCTGCCTAACATAATAGATGAGACAAATTCAAGGGTCACCTTCTAAGAAAGTTGAATCCCGGGAACATCCACTACAGCCCTCCAGAACACGGGGTGTGGCCTATACTGTAGACTGTCCTGTGGCTGCTACACCTACAGTGTGTTCTGGGAGTCCTCAGTTCTAGAAGTGACAACAGGTCTGTTCTGAGGCAGACCTATTAACCCTACATTTCCCTGGAAATCTATCTCCAAAGACTGCCTATGGTGACATCATTCACTAAGCTAAAAACATGAACACAGCAAAAATAAAAATGTTGTCTTCCAAATACATGGGTATATGAGACTACTAACAAAAATGCCTCTGGAGGGCCAGGGAGACAGCTGAGGGTGTAAAAGTGCTTGCTACCATGCCTGACGACTTGTGTTCCATCCACCCTTCAGTCCCTCGTGACAGGAGAGAACTGGGTCCTGCAAGTTGTCCTTTGACCTCCACACATGGAACCATGGCATGTGTGCACATGCACCTCTCTCTGTCTCTCTGTCTCTGTCTCTCTCTCTGTCTCTGCCTCTCTCTCTCTCTCTTTCTGTCTCTCTCTCTCTCTCTCTCTCTCTCTCTCTCTCTCACACACACACACACACACACTGCAATACTGGATTTTAGTCTGTCACCTAATATCATCTGTATTTGAAAGCAAACTGCATCCTCACTCTATATGTGTCCTCCTCCAGGTTGTTTTCCCCTCCCACATGTCTCCAAGCTATAAAATAGGACCACCACCCACTCACAGAGCTGCTGTGAGAAGCACATGGCCACAGATCATTATCCTATGTTTATATATTTAGTACGTAGTATTATTATTTCTACCAGCCTCACAGTTCTATAGCAAAACCTTTAGACAAAATGTATTCAATATTTACTGACTGTACACCAATATTAGCAACATAAACAATATTGGTAGCCAGGCCTGGTGGTGCAGGCAAACAATCCCAGCTATTCAAGACACAGAAGGACTATCTCAAGTTCAAGACTTGTCTGGGCTGTGGAAGGGTGGGGTTATCACTCACTGACAAAGTACTTTCTCTCTCTCTCTCTCTCTCTCTCTCTCTCACACACACACACACACACACACAGAGAGAGAGAGAGAGAGAGAGAGAGAGAGAGAGAGAACTTCTAGGCCAAAAACATAGTTATCAATTATTGAGTGCCTAAGAGCACCCAGGTTATTCAATAAGTATGTACCCCATCCTAGATTTCTGAGTTAGCTGTCCAGTTTGGCAGGGTGTGTTCAAATTCAGGAGCAGAGATCCCAGGTAACTTTGACAAAGGTGAAGCAAACACTGCACTGTAGAGAATTAGGTCATCTGCACATGAGCCTCTGGACACCGGCTGGAGATACACAGGTAAAGCAAAGGCATAGAGCTGAGATGGCCAGGACCTCCTCTGTAGGAACAACTGAGGAATGATCAACCACTGTGTCATGGGGTCAAGAGGGGCAGTTCTGGAGTCAATGTCCTTTTCTTATCAAATTTTAACTGTTAAAATGAAGTCACTGGAGTCAGTTATTATTTTCTCTTCATTTTCTCACCGCGTAACTTTTCTCCACAGGGCAGAAAGTAAGCTTTCATTCTGTGAAATCATCTATAAGGCATTTATTCACTTTTAAGCTAAGAATCTGCAGCTATGTATTTTCCATAAAGTTGAGAATTACACTCAGAAGTTTAATGTGTTCCTTTAAACATAACAAACAATCCCCAAAATAAGATTTTCAATTTTATGCCTTTAAGTTGGCAATTATTTTTGGCTAAGTGTCAAATTTTATTAATTAAATTTTTACTCTTCACCATTTAACCTCAGAGGGAAACAGAATCCCTGAGTTGTTTTACACTTCGGTTTTTAAAGCCACTTAAGACTCCTGGAAGGTAAAGAGAAGGGAGTCTCTCGAGATGACACAGATAGGAAGTAATGCTCAGAATGAAAGCGTCCTACTTCAAAGGTCAGTCTTGCCAAAAGCGCCTTACCCAGTCCTCATTCACGTAAGTTCCAGATCTGAAAACCCTTATGGAGTAGGGTTCAAGCCCAGGACCTTTGGAAACAGGGTTTTATTTTTACTCCCCACTTCACTGAACCCCAAGAAAGAAACAGCACACACTGGATCTGAGCTTAGTGACTCCTGCAGTGTTCTAAAAACCAGCACCCAGCACGTTACACAGCCAGTGTGATGAGCGGATTTCTGTCAGTGTCCTCGTGTGATAGATAGCTACAGGACATTGAGATCTCAACCAGGTAGCCTGACCATAATCACATTATAAGAAAGGAATGGGAGAGAAGATATAAATTTTAGCATTATTACTAAAAGTCCAGCTTATGGTAATGAGCCTTCTAGGGCGTAAATAACAAGCAATTGCAGGCCTGACAAGCACACTTGTTTCCTTCTTGCAAGACAGCTGGCCTTTGGTCACATAATATCTAAGCTAGACTGCCCTCAGATTGAAGAAGAATACACACAAGGAGGTGTTCAAAGGATGTGTGCTTATAACCTACAGCAGTGAGCTGCTTTTCCTGCTGGAGCATCTCAGGGTACACACAGCCCGCTGTCACGTGTGTATTTGAATTTTCAAAGGAAATTCAAGTTAACGAATAAATTGTTTTCCTTTCAGTGTTCCCTTGAAAGTGGAGCACTTGTAGAAGGTGCCGTAGAAGAAGCCTTCTTTGCTGTCTTTGAAAAGAATGTGGTTGCCATTTCTGCCTGGACTTTGTCCCCAGTAGTAAATAGTTGACATTATCTGAATGTGTTAGATGCCATTCTTCCGTGTCAAAGACTGTCAGCCACCATCAGGCATGTGGTCATGGGACCAGCAGGCTATTTACATACCCGCCTGAGTCAGAAAGCATATTAAAGCAGCCAGTTGCTTGGATAAGCAGGAAGAAGAAAGGATGATACAAGGAAAGGCTGTAGAGCTTGCATACACCTCTCCTCTGGTCCAAAGTGGGAAGAATCATGCCACTGCATAAGTCAGCTGGTAAATATCACGAGAGTAACCTGGGATAACGTAGCAGAAACTGCTACCAACACCAGTGCTCCCAACTGATATGAGGAGCATGCATCCTAAAAATTTGTTGGGCTAAAATTATCGCAGGGCCTATACCTCAAGGTCTAGGACAGAAAAGAGCCTGGCTTGAGTTCAAGGCCTACACTTTGGGTGTAGGACAGAGAAAAGTCTGGCTCGAGTTTGAGTATGGATGAGACAGCAAAAACTAGGTAAATGCCCCTCCAGCCAGGGGGCGGGTTTGGCTGCCTCTCGTTGGCTGGAGGTGCCCTTACATCATGGGATGTTGCTTACTTTTTATAAGTGGATGCTCACAGTAAAAAAAAAAAAATGGGTCTTGCTTTAACTTGACTCCCTATAGTGTCTGATTGTCCTGCATTGTGGAGTTGCAGGAATGGGTGGGTAGCACATTCGCCTTTCCCTGGGGAATAAGGAGGAGGCTCGGGAAAGCTATCAGCAATTGTCGTTATTGTGAGGCTTAATCAGCTGAGATTGTTGCTGCAGTTAAAAATCAAAACCACAAACAAAGTAAAAAAAAAAAAAACTCAAGTTTGGGGCTTTGGGCACTTTAAATGTGCGTGTCTAAAATGTAATGCATCTGCACCAAGGTTTTATAGGAGTCAAAATTAACCTAAGCTCCTTCATCGTCTTTCCCAGGTTTAGGCTATCATTCAGTGGCGGAAAAACAAAGGCTCTAAACTCTGGTGGTTTTCAACTGATACTATGAAGAAGAACTGAATATTTTCAAGAGGCCTCATACAAAGCTTACCTGCGGTCTCACCTAGTGTTCTACTGCTGTGAAGACACATCATGACTAAAGCAGCCCTTATAAAATTTAAGCATTTTATTGGGGGCTTGCTTACAGTTTCAGAGGGTTAGCCCATTGTGATCATCATGGCAGGAAGCAGACAACTTGGTTCTGAGCAGGAGCTGAGAGATTTACATTCGGATCCACAGGCATCAGAAGGAGAGATGGTGTGGAGGTCCTTCTGTATATGTGTTGCTTTTATTGGTTAATGAATAAAGCTGTTTCAGCCAGTGGTTTAGCAGAACAGAGTTAGGTGGGAAAAGTAACCCAAATGCAGGGCGAAAGAAGGTAGAGTCAAGGGGAAGCCATGTAGCTGCCCCAGGAGACAGACGCACAAGAACCTTGCCGGTAAACCACGAACCTCATGGTAAAATACAAAATAATGGAAATGGGTTAATTTAAAATGTAAGAGTTAGCTAGAAATATGCTTAATCTATTGGCCAAACACTGTTGCAATTAATATAGTTTCTGGGTTGTTATTTCAGGTCTGAGCAGTGGGGAAAGAATGAGCAGCCTCCACCAACAGAAAGAGAGTGAGAGAGGAGAAACAGAGAGACGGGGGGGGGGGGGCAGAGAGACAGAAAGAGACTGGGCCTGGCATAGGTGTTTGAAACCTCAAAGCCTTCCACCAGTGACACATTTCCTCCCAGAAGACCACACACCTCCTAATTTTTCCTAAACACTTCCACGAACTAGGGAGTAAGAAATCAAACATATGAGTCTCTGGGGACCATTCTCATTCAAACCACTACACTCATCTAAAATGCATCAGACGTCTCCTTGAAAACTGATACTGACACGCATGTAGACAGGCACTGTTTCCTGCTTTCTTAAAATGTCCCAAAAATTTCTACAAGACAGGCCTCAAACACTCAATGATGTAAAGGCAGATTTTACCAATTTAGAAGATTTAGCTTTGCCATCGACATTCCAATAAAAGTCATTTCTTTCTAAAACAAGAGCTCATCATTAGCTCGGCTTAGTGCTCCTGCTTGTCAATAGCAAGTGATAGATATATCGGCTTCCTAAATGGTTAGAATTATATCTAGCAAAGCAGTTTCCTGTGAGACTCTGGGCCGATGTATGTGCACTAATAGAATTGTGAACAGGTGGCGACTGCTTCAGAGGAACTCTGAGGGTGGCTGTAACTCACTGCATAGCTACGTTAGGACCAGCAGTAGGCACTGAGCCCAAGGGGGAAAAGAGTGACCGTTGAAATCGTGACAAAGAAGAGCATACGGTCTGGGGATTACTTACGATGTGGCTGCGACACACGTTGATGACAACGTGTGGCTGCGAGTTTTCCAGGTGGGTGATAGATGACGATGCTTTGGGAGCAAAGTAGCAATATATTTAGAGGGTGGTGGTCAGTGAATGCACAGATGCCTGGATGGAGGTAGGTAATGCAGGGTAGGGAAGAACTGTGTGATATAAGGGATATGATGTGTATATAGTAAGTGAACGCTTACACCTATATTCAAGTTGTTCCTAGGACCATTTGGCAGTTGGGCCACCTCCACTCACGTTAGGTCTCTCTCAAGTCATTCAGCAATTTTCAGCACTTTTAAACAATACTGGGGAGGGCTTGCCGGTCGGAGCACCAGCATGTGGAATAATGTTATTGTTGCTTACGTGTGTAGTGGTAAGTCATCTGGAGAGTAGGTGTTCTGGGGCTACCGTGAGTGCCTGGGAGAAGAACCATTTAAGTGAGTACGTTATAAATTGACCGTCTAATGACGCTCATTTTTCCAGCCCAGTCTGGACATTACAGTGAGTTACCTTCCTAACATAAAGCTGTGACCCTGTTTGTCCCCAAAGTCAAGCTGCTTCCCTATGAGTGTGTGAACCATAAATTTAAAGGTTTCTCTTACTCAGCATGGGCCTGGCCGTCCCCCTACAATCGCTCCCTTGTTCCTCTAATACATACTCTATTAGAGTCACCCCTGTCTGTTCAAAGCACACTGCACACTCTAAGTTCATCTCTCAGGACATTATTTCATGAAAATTCATCTATCAAAGCCCAGTGGATTCTAGTTCACTTTTTTTTTTATCCTCAAAATTCCCTTCACCAATCATTGTTCCCATTTGGCTGAATGAATTCCCTTTGAATTGGCAGCTGAATGAAGGTTCAATGCACCATGGATAAAAGAAAAGACAAGGATTTACTGCAGTATACATCAGAATGCCAACTGCGGAGAGAAAGCTGGGCCATGTCCTCTCCCCCATTCCTGCCATATTTATAAAGTTTCATTGTCTATGACATGTGTGCCTCCTGAGAGATTCAGAGGGCTGTGCAGTAGAACCAAAGTTTTCAACAGGATTAAATGAAGTCAAAAGAGATTTGACTTGTACACTTGCAATACTCCCTGAGAGAATGGTCTTGTATCCCAGGAAGGAGGCCACCAGGGGCTCTAGTCACTCAGCTTCTCCTTTTTGAGCACTCAGTCATGGGCCACTAGGGACAACTTCCTGACCGCTAGGACTTTTTGCACAACAAAAATACATAAACCCTGTATGTTTGCTTATACCAAATATTGGAAGCCACCTTTTTCACACACACTATTTGTTTTCTGTAGCTGGCTGATGGTAAGAAAGGGGCCAAAGACGTTTGTAAAGCGGCCATTTATCAAGCAGAAAGGCAAAGGATGGGAACAGCTTTGGTCCATTAGGTAGCTTTGCTTTTGGATGCTCACCAGAGCCACTGCAAAATCTGGGAGAAGAGCAATACCACAGCCCAGTAAGTGAGGACAAAGCGACTTCCAGAAGCTGTTCTCCTACACGAACACTCTTCTAAGAAGGAATGCGCAGAGTCGTGTGGTGGAAAAGGACAACCAAGCCACAGGCGGGGACATTTGGAGGACAGATAAAGTGTTTTCTCCTTCATATCCCTTTCAAATTTGACAACACCAAGAGATGCACAGTCCCAGCAACAATCCCGTGGAGGGAGGGGCGAAGGACCATGTAACACCGACGAGAGAATCAGTCCACAGCAATCCACTATACAGACTGTATTCCCCCTAGTAACAAATACATCATGACCCCAGAAGAAGCAAGCTGCTGCTTTGTAAGATTTACTGAACAGAGTAGATCTGAGCAAATTGCTAAGGTAATGAATTCCACAATTTCACTGAAATCTTATGTGCAATAAAACCCATCCCTCCTACAAAATTATAAACCATATTGCCTGCTCCCCAGGCTGCCATTCATAAGAAGAAATATAGGGTCACTTGTTTGCCCATTTACCTGACAGGGAACTCCGTCAAGATATGACACCATGAAAGTCACTATGACAGGCAGTTAGCTATACAGACCTGCCAGACTACCCCAGGGTCAAAATCAGCCCCACTAACACCTTCTTTTCCTCTGGTCCTCTGTTTCCTCTCTTAGAAGATCAGATCATGAATTAAAAGCAAATACGGAGAATAATGGCTCCCAGTGAGCATTCAGTGCTTTTAATACAAGGCAATGAAGGAATTGGGAAATAAATCATGGGTACTGTTCCCAAAGACTTTATCATCTGGAAAGCCATATAAAACAGGTAACAAATAATTTTCATCAAGTGTCACATTGCTGGGAAACCCCAGGGAACAAGCCACTCTTCATGGTCAATTTTTCCAGTTAGTGAAGGATTTTATACCTTTGAGCCCCAATTATTCCTTTTCATATGTAATTATCTGAGTTAGAAACACCTCTAAAATATGTTTTTATGTGCTTTTTCCTCATGATTTTCTGAATATCATTTAATATTTTCATGATAAAGCTGTAGTCGCTGCTTAGGGCCATTAGGGAGTTTTTGGCATGGGAGGGGGTTGGTTGTACTTTCTACAGCCTTAGATTGCCTACTTTTGAGATTTCTGTGTGATGTTTTCAGAAAGACTTGTCCCTTATGAACTTACACTTCCTCAAGCTGCCGTTGTACCTATCTGCACCATTCCTCTGCCTTCAAAGTCACGAGGGGAGAAACTCGTTAGGTAAGTGGGAATTTTCCTGTGTTTTGAACAAAGTGTATTCATCACTTGTGAACACATATGAAGCCTGTAAATAGTAAATTATTTTACAAAGAACTAAAAAGTTAATAAAAAATATATAGTCATAGTTTTTCTACCTAAAAGTTGCAGCCAGGCAGTGGTGGCACAGCCTGGTGGTGATGGCACATACCTTTAATCCCAGAATTTGGGAGGCAGAAGCAGTAGGATCTCTCTGAGTTTAAGGCCAACCTGCTCTACAGAATGTTCCAGCATGGTCAAGGCTACATAGAGAAAATCTGTCTAGAAAAAAACAAACACAAACACACACACACACCGAGAGAGAGAGACAGAGAGAGAGAGAGAAAGACAGACAGAGAGAGAGAAAGAGAGAGAGAGAGAGAGAGAGAGAGAGGGAGGGAGGGAGGGAGGGAGGGAGAGAGAGAGAGAGAGAGAGAGAGAGAGAGAGAGAGAGAGAGAGAGAGAGAGAGAGAGAGAGAGAACAATTTGGTAAACTGGGGAAACATGACAAAAATGGGATTGACAAAGGGATTTTATGTTCAAGTTCTTGTAAATTACTGAAAACACTAAATAAACCTGGCACAGAAAGAAAGTCATAGATATAAATTACCAGTGAATGAGAAGACCAAAACAGGTTTAGGCATTTTAAACAGTCACATCTGTTATTTATTTAGTCAAAGTAAGTAAATTGGTTGTTCAGTGTGAAAATGCCCCAGATGATAAACCAATCAGCAAATCTGCAGATATCTGCATGGGCAGAGTGGGAAACGTTTGTGTTGTGGAGACTGGGGAAGAAACCCCGGCTGCCCGCAAGCAAGGGGAGATGGAGAGAATGTTTCCTGGGGCCAGATGCAGGAGTGTGGCGCTGAATGACCTAACCCTCCGAGCTCGGCCTCAAGTCAAGAAACTTATGTGCTTTAAGACAGTGATCTGGGAATGCAGGAGTAGGCAGATAGACCAACACTTAACGAGAAAGGAAAATTCCAGAAGAGACAAAGTTGGGCAAACCTGTTACTAACAAAAATGTTGACATAAATCACAAAATTTAAGTTAAGAGGCAGAACAACCATTTGGGAAACTCCAATGTAGACCCATACTTTATACCATACACCAGAACAAACTCCAATAAAGCAAGCAGGGTAGTTAATATTCTAAATGAAATTGTAAAACTTCGAAAGCAAACACAGACACCAAGACTTTTTCCAATCATGATTTTTATAGTCCAGATCTAATATAAGTGTAATAAATTCAATACCACAAACTTAAGGAGTGGGGAAAGACTTCTACATGCTAAATAAAAACAAATTAATAACATAATGAGAGAGAAAATATTTTCAATAATTCCTGAAAACATGGAACTAAATGTTCTTGTGTGATAGATACATAGACACTTAACTATCCAAGAATCAAAAGTCCAACCGAAATAATTGACAAAATATGGTGTTTATAAAAGATATACAAACTCCTAGCCTTTAAATATAAGTAAAAACTGAAATTTTTAAAATAAGAGAAATCAAAACTATAAGAACACAGATTAGACAGAAAAAAAATGCTCCTGTTTCATAGCATTCTCTGTGGGCAGGGTTGGGAAAAGACCTTCATCATGGTGGTGGCATGTCATATTACAGAGCCCATGTGTATGAATCTGACTTTACTGAGAAACAATGTGGCTTTTCTTGAATTTTACCTTGCAATGTAATGTAATTTCTTGAATTTTACCTTGAAAGTTTGTCTCTAAAGGTATGTGATAACGTATATTCACTGTTATTCCTTGAATTTGGGGGAGGGGGTTGCTTTATGAGACAGGGTTTCTCTGTAGCTTTGGAGCCTGTCCTGGAACTAGTTCTTGTAGACCAGGCTGGCCTCAAACTCACAGAGCTCTGCCTGCCTCTGTCTCCCGATTGCTGTTGGTAGTAACAATCTACAGACACAAGTTAAATGCTCATCCATTAAAGAATGGCAAACTACACTCACAATCATTTGAGGCTACAAGAGAACAAGAAAGTGTTTTGATAATATCAAGTGGGTGCTATCAGGGCACACTGTTGAATGGAAAGGGAGAGGCACAGAAATGTCTGTGTTCACTATCTCACCTTTTGTGCTTCTCTCGCAGAAAGAGTGTGTGTGTGCGTGTTCATGCATGTGCGCGTGCGTGTGCAAGCACGTGCAAGCATCTACAGATAAAGCTTAGTTTATTTTTTAAAATCCAAAGGGAAGGGGTAATAAAATAGGTTCTGAGAGTGAACTGGGATGTATGGGTTGGGAACAGGAGGAATCAAGTTGGATACTGGGAGAAATGACTGGAATCGGGGGCATTTGGGGGGCAGGGTGGAAACCTAGTGCAATGGAATCTTTGAGAGTAACCCTAGAAAAGACTCCTAGTAATGAGGGTCATCACAGAGCCTGAACTGGCCACCTTTTGTAACCAGGCAAAGCCTGGCTATTGGTATTGAGACACCAGCCCGGCCTCAAAACCTTCGACCTACAGCTTCTCCTGCCTGCAGAGTAGGACAGCCATAAAAGAGACCAGAGAGACTTCACCCATCAACCGATAGAAGATGTGGGAGTCCCACAGCCAAATATTAGGTGGAGTTCAGAAGAGGATGGGGAGGAAGTACCAGAGGAACCAGAGGGGACAGGGGCATCATGAGAACACAGTCTACGGAATCAACTGACCGTGACTCATGCTGGTTCACAGAGATCAAAGGGAGCCTGGAGGAGTCTGACCTAGATCCTCTGCATGCATGCTAGGGCTGAGTATCTTGATTTTCTTGTGGAACTCCTAACAGTGGGAGCAAGGGCTGTCTCTGACTCTTTTGCCTGCTTGCAGGACCCTTTTCCTCCTACTGTGTCACCTCGTCCAGCCATGATATTATAGTATGTGCCTGGTATTATTGTAGCATATTATGCTGTGTTTGGTTGATGTCCCTGGGAAACTTCTCTTTTTTGAGGGAAGATGGAGTGGGGGTTGGATCTGGGTGAGAGAGAAGGTGGGAGAGAGACTTTGGGGGAAGGAAATGTGGTCAGGATGCAATATATATGAGAAGGATAAAAAAGATTTTAAAAAAAGAACATTTGCCTATATAAATTGAAAAAGGGATTTTTCTGGTGTCTGAGGGATGACAGAGAATGGAGGTGTAACTAACACACACACAGACACACACACACACACACACACACACACACACACACGTGCGCACACACCTTACGACAGACCAGGAGCCCGCTACAGGCTGAAGTAAGGATTGCACCAAAATCCAATCTAACCAACCAATGAGGTTTTTACTGGAATTACCAACAAGTTATGAAAGTTTGGTACATTAAATATTCCTTACTATTCAGCTGTTAACCCATTAGTAAAACAGAGTAACTACATTCCAACTCAGTGGAGAACTGTCAGTACCCACCCACAACAGTACAAGAACCCCAGTAATTGAAATTAGAAATATACTGAGCACCTGTAATGAGCCAAACACTGAGCTTAGGTTCCTGCAACAACTACACCAGGAATAAGACTAACAACCTGAACAGTCACCAAACAACAGCTGATCTATACATGGACTGACTATGTGCTGGGGTGGTCTGCTACACAGCATCTCATTTAATTGTCACAGTGCAGGAGACAGAAATCACAGTTACCACTGTGGTACAGCTAAGGCTGCAGTGAGTTTAGGTCATTTCCTGTCGGTCATGTCACTACACGGTGGAGAAAATGAGAATCAAACACAGACTACCTGTTTTTGGATAAATGCATTCCCTGATAAAAAACAAAACACTGAAGCCATAAGCCCTGCAACCTCAGGATGTCAACTTCTTTGGAAACAGTTGTTGCTTATATAATTAGTTATGGTGAAGCCACAGTGAGTTAAAACACTTTCCTATCTGATATGCCGATATTACCCATGACCTTACTAGGCAGTCGTGAGAAGAGAGAGGATGGGGCAGGAAGAATTCAATGTAAAGACAGAGGCAGAGACTGTAGCTATATGACTCCAGGTCCAAGAATCTCAAACACGGCTAACCAGGCAGCAGAAGCACTGGGGAGGGGGTGAGCAAGGATGCCCCTGCAGACTTCACAGAGAGGGCAGCCCCCCCCCCCACGCCCATGGTTTTCAACTCCAGAATGAGGCAGTCAATTTCCAGATCTTCAAAGCCCTGTTTTGTGTAACCCTTCCTACAGTAGCTCTGGGAAGCCCACACAGCATCTAACTCTAAGACCCCAGAATAGGTTGCTTCCTGTCCACCCCACACCAGTTATCTTCCCTGGATTATTAAAGAAACATTTGGTTACACGCAAAATGGAGTTTTCCAATGGTATTACATTCTAGTTATAGGAGGACTCATTTTATATAGATGTTTTAAAGTGAAAATTCCCTTATTCTGCCTGTTATGGTAATTCATTTCATAATTATTTTTAAGTATTTTATAAAATAAAACAACTTTACCCTTTTAAATGATTGAGTCCGACAATGAGCACCCTGAAGCAGTTCCCATGTTCAAAAGGATGTCTGTGTTGTGGGTAGCTGGAAACTGTTCCCACCTGAACTGATCCCTGAAGCAATTCCCATGTTCAAAAGGATGTCTGTGTTGTGGGTAGCTGGAAACTGTTCCCACCTGAATCTATGAATTTTAGAAACTCACCTAGACAAAGCAGGCTAGCCATAGGTCTGCCAAATGCCACTAGTCTACACGATATACAATCGCAAGGGAGCCAGCATTTTCTAGACACTAACTGTCTATCAAAGGGAAGAACTAGAAGGAAAAGGGGACACACTCAAAAGTGACAGAGAGTGGAGGAGGTTACTCAGCAAAGTGCTCATCTTGTAAACACAAGAACCTCAAGCAAAAAGCTGGGGGTGGAGGTACACCCTTATAGTACTCAGCAAAGTGCTCATCTTGTAAACACAAGAACCTCAAGCAAAAAGCTGGGGGTGGTGGTACACCCTTATAATGCCAGCACTAAGGAAGAGGGGACAGGAAGATTCTTGGGGCTTGGACAGCAGCCTAGCCTACTTGGTGATGCCAATAAGAGACACTACTTCAGAGACAAAGGTAGCTGGAATCTGGTTTACAACACCACAGTTTGCTCTCTGGCTGCCACACTCATGTACATACATGTGCATGTGCACCAACTAGCACACACATGAACAGGCACACACACACGCACACAGACAGACAAGGCACACACACAAAGATAAAGAATAGTGAATACTTGTTTTGGAAGTGATTTTTTTATATTGCAGTAAGAAGGATGGGGAGGAAGGAAACTGAGAGCAGAGAGAGGAGAAGAGGTGGGAAAAGACGTGGAAGGGCAGGAAAGGACGAGAGGGAGATGGCAGATGGGACAGGGATCAAGAGAGCAAGACAGGGAAATGAAGAAAGAAAGCAGAGCAGGGGAGATGGCTCAGTATATAAGGCATTTGTGGAATAAGTATGAAGATTTGCGTTCAGATCCACAGCACCCATGTAAAAGCAACGCAGTCATGGTAGATGTGAGTAGCACAAACAGAATAACTCTGCTGAATGAGAGACCGTGCCTCAACACGTAAAGTGTAGAGGAAGACACTCAATGTCAACTTCCAGGATTCACATGTACACACATGTAAATCTCTCTCTCTCTCTCTCTCTCTCTCTCACACACACACACACAGAAACTGTACACATGCCATACACATGCAAAAAAAGTGAAAATCGGGTATATTAAATAAATATATTCAAGTTGAACTACATTGGGTTTTAGGGATAAAAATGCTGCCACGTTTTTAAAGTGGCCTGAGAACATTTAAAGGGTGATTGAAGGGCTCTCCAGAGAGCCATTCTATCCAGATACTACCTCATATTTCCATAGTAGGAAATGTTTATGTGTTTAATATACTGAATTTTGCTTCTGTGGTGTGTTGTACATACAGGTGTGCCTATCATTTCATAATCTAAATATCCACTTTTCTTAAATTATAGTTTTAAGATTCTAAATCAATTGCTTTATTAGAAATTTTTGGCTGGGATGTTAGGAATGGGAGCAAGCACTACTTATAACACCTCAGCTTAAGACTGTCCTAGGGCTGAGCAGGCTAAGACAAAGGGTTTGTTCTAGTTTGACACCAGCCTTGGTGTGGAACCTTGTCTCAAAAAAGGTGTTTTCAAGCAATGATGGTGAGAAAGAAAGAAAGAAAGAAAGAAAGAAAGAAAGAAAGAAAGAAAGAAAGGAAGGAAGAAAGAAAGAAAGATTCAGTGGGAAGCATTTGAATTGTAATCTCTTCTGAGGTTGGTAACAGTGCTGTGTGACAGTCTCTTGTGAAACTGGGCAGTCAGAAGCCATGTGATCACACCAGGAGGCTACTCCACTCTACTGTAAGGTAAGTGATGTGGTTCAGTAGGCTAAACACATCTGTAATCTACTGACATTTCCAAGTTCATCAGGGTTGTCAAAAGAAAAGGCCCACATAAGTCACACCGCAGCTGGATCGGAAAGCAGAACTCTAGAAACCCAAACGTACAGCAAGGAATTTCTCTAAAACCTCAGACCGTGGGATGGTTTGTTTCACAGGGACAAAGTTGAGGAAGGCGGCCTGAGAGCAAACAATTCCTGACAAGGGCAGAAGAGGGGCGGCCATGCCAAGGAAGGTCCACAGGAGAAGACAGGGCAAGACCAACTTCCATGAGCCTGCGTGTGTCAGGCAACAGCAGGAGGCCACTGGACCCAGCGCTTGCAGTGGGGAGAAGGTTGAGGGAAGCCACCATTCACTTCTCTGCTGCTGGGAGAGACAGTGAAGAAGCAACTGGGGAAAAACGGCTCGATCCAGACCAGAGCTGCAGGGGGATGGGTCCCCCATGCCAGTCATTAATCAACACAATGATCCCGTAGACACGCCTTCAGGCCAGTCTAATGGCGGGATTTTCTCAGTTGAGGCCCCTTTTCACAGATGAATCTTGCGTGCTTCAAGCTGACCACACCTAACTAGCACATCATGGTTTATTAACCGACACCATTTGACCAGTTGTGGTGGATTTCAGCAAAAAACAAGTTCTGACAGGTGATGCTGTCTTCTGAAACGGCAAAAATCTAGGTATGCACTGGCCAGGTCCTGGGCACTGTGGGGTATTGTAGAACCATTTCCTCTAAACTGAGCCGTCCCATCTGGGAAGGGAGCTGCTCAGGACTTAGGAAGTGCTGAAGGGAGATTGACACCTGTGGTGCTGACTGCAGAGCTTATGGGTCCCTCCTTCACGAGATGTCCCATTTGGAAGGTGGGCTTTCATTGACACAGCTGCCTTTGCTTCATCCATGCTCCTGTAGGTAACCCTCACCTTTATCCCTTCAGTGACTCCAACAAACTCATTGGTTGGCCAAGTCACACTTTGGTGATATCACTACTTTGATCTGTCAAAGACTTCCTCATGTCTCCCAGAAGTAATGTCACACCACATGAGGGCAATAGGAAGGAAGAAAGAAGACTTCCCATTTCTGAGATCATGATTGGCTTGAATTCACTGCAGTGAAAGAACAAGCATTCTGATGCAATAAAAGAAAATAAATCAACATCTGTTAGTATTTTTTAATTAATAAGTTCCCAGTGATTGCTCCCTTGCTTTCAGAGTTTCCTTTTTTAAAAAAAATAATTTATCTCTACTTATTTTATGACATTGGTGTTTAGCCTGCTTTTGTATCTGTGTGAAGGTGTCAGATCCTGCAGTTACAGACAGTGGTACTACCATGAGGGTGCTGGGAATTGAACCCCATTCCTATGGAAGAACAGCCAGTGTTCTTAACCACTGAGCCATCTCTCCAGATCCCCCTCCCTTTTGGGAAGTGTCAAAGATTTCTTTTTGTTTTGAGTAGCTGCATCTTGGTTTATAGACAGATAGCAGCAGGTGTTTGGATTTTAGTGACTATTTTTGAAATGTAGCTTATAGAAGATGTACTGGAATTGTTGGAACACAGATCCTGGGAACTTATTTCGAAATATTCTATATCTTCTCTGGGTAGTAGGGGAGGAGATTTTCCTTTTCTGTTACTATGGATTGACAGTGGTAACAGTGGGGTAACTTTCCCAATGATCCCCACTTGGAGGAAAGACCAGCTAACCCCCAGAGGCTGCCGGGCAAGGGGTTGAGTGGGAGGAAGGTTCAGGAAGCAAGATTCATTCTGTTCTGGGTTTTCCTCCTTTTACCGCTAACATAGCAGACAAGTTTAGAAAAACAAAACAAGTGGGTCCCAGAGGAAATAACAGCCAAACCACCAGTGCTACTTCCTACAACTGAGCCAAGGGAGCAAGGCAAAAGGTGCCTATCACACATGAGTGTGGCCTGTTCCTGCTCACCATGGTTCAAATCCGTGTCTTCAGAGCCAACCCAGGGACGGACACCAATGCCCATTATCTCACTGTATCTTTACTTCTTCTACAGTAGGTAGCTGGGCGCGGTCAAGATAACAATTACCTTTGACACATTAGCGTCAGCTCTGTAAACAAGCATTTCTTGTCCTCCACATCTCCATGTCTGTCACTGAGGAAAAGGAAAGTGGTAGCCCGTGTCCTGGCTTGTGTAGTGTTTCACTTGGACAAGTACAGAACACTCTTCATTCGCTTGCTTAAGACAAAAGGGAAGCCAACCCTATCGTATCTGCTCTTCCTTCATTTATCGCAAACTAAAGGTGGGAAGATGCTCAAATGCCAAGGAGTACACCAAATCTGCAAAACCATGGTGTCCACAGACACAAAATCGTGAAGCCACTGAGATGGAGACAGGACTCTGCATTTCCTGACTTGGCAAAAAGGAGCAGGCTCTGTAGACGCTCGTCTTGAAGCTTGACAGTAACAGCAGACATAAAGATAATAGTATGCTTTGAATTTATAAAGTATGGCAAAAATGATATTTCTTTTCTACAATAATTCTTAACAAAAATCTCTGAAAATAATAACTCTTTCCCACATGTTAAAATTAAAACACACAGAAGTTATTTTCCACAATCCACATATGACTTTGGCAGAGCCAAGACATGAAACCATATTTTTGGCTTCTCAGAACCATGTGATTAAATACTTTGGCTTGGCATGTTTGGGGCCTGAGTGTACTTAGTCACCAGCACCTGTGACTAAGAAGCCCAGTTGGTTGGGGTCTTTCCCACAGTCTCCTCCTTTGCCCTCTTCTGTGGTTACTCAGTAAGTTGAGTCACTTCTCCAGCCTTCCTCAGCAGCAATGTTCAGCATCATTCCAGATTCTGAGCCATTCCTCATACCTCACAACGATCTCATGCTAATCCTGTTCTTGGCAAATGGGTTCCCTCTCTGAAATGTTTTGCTTCTGCCCTGTTCACGTGTAAACCTCACAAACTGACGTCTCTGGCTCACTACCCATGAAAGTCACAGTCATTTCCTAGGATCCGGTTAGTGGAGCCTGTCTCAGGAGGGACAAAGTGTCACACAGAGAGATTTTTTTTTTTTTGGTAATATCAATTTTCTGAAAGACATCTCAAGGGCCACCAAAGCATGGATGCTAGCTCTACAGATAGAAATATGCAAAACTCACATGAAAATAAAGAATCTAATATCACCCACTTTGCTACAATTTAGTATAGCTTAGAGCTTACATGCAGTCCTCATAGTATTGCATCACCATCTTTATCAACATTCTGTGGCGCTTCTGTGTTATAATTAGAGTCCTTCCAACTTGGCATGGCACTTATGGAGAAACATGGTCAGTAAGGCATGCAGAGGGTGAAAAAGACTGAAATGCACTTCATCACAGGAGGAGCTCTGTTCTTAGCTACAGGAAGTAAGCAAACAAGCACTTCTGGTCTCATCATACCAAGGATTCCTGTTCACAAATCACCAGTACTCCCGTGACCCTAGGTCCGCAGAGGACAGTCCTGTCAAGTGGTTATACACACAAGCTGTTAGCTGCTGGGCTGAAAAGGACCCTGCAGCACAGACATCCCAGATCCCTGCAGGCCAAGACAGCGGTGCCATACCCATGCATCTCTCATGAGCGCTCAGTAGCTATACACCCGTGGTGCCATCCCTGCAACAACATCCCGCAGCTGCAGCTACATGCCTTCCATAGCGCAAGTTGTACAGCCAGAGCAGTAACATAGAAGAACATAGAGGCTTGCAATCCCTCAGTATGACTAGCAGTGGAAAAGGCATGCCCTAAAAAAAAAAAAAAAAAACAAACTTTTTCTCTTAATCAAAGCCAATATCTCACAAGATTAATAATAAACTAACTAACTAACTCAATGCCTGTTTGAGTCAAAATCTAGCAAGTCAAATTGAAATTCAGTTTTACTTAGTGTAAGGGCTGCACTAAATGACCAACATTCATTTCAGAAACAAAATCATGCAGTGCTCGTAACTAGAGCTGGGGAAAGACCCCCGAGGAAGCCACTGTCACACCTCCATTTCCTCTGCCCAAGCGTCAGAAAATACTTTCCACACTGAACCCCGAAACATGATTAAAAGGAGACACGCTACCAGGGGTCCATTTCACCTGTCTGATGATGGCTGGTTATGAAGCAGGCTTTTACTGTACTTAATCTTAACTAGGCTTAAATTGCTTTTGTACTTTCGATATTTTTGTGCCCTCTTCTCCCTCGGCTCTTTACCCAATCACTCAACTAAGGAGGGATAGAAGAAGGAGGTGAGGAGCTGGGGAGTCCTGGGATGTGTAAGTCATATCCTTTAGAAAGACAGAAGGGTTGGCAGCTTCCACGGTTATTTCTGATTTAGGTCATTTCTGATCTGGGGACTTTTGTGAGGTTTTAACTTGTATTCAGTTATAGAAACTTGGAGGAAGACTTGTTAGTTCCTGTTTGAGACATAAACCAATATTGCAGAAAGTAAGCTGGTAAAAATTTATATATATATATATATATATATATATATATATATATATATATCCTTATTCTTTAAAGAATAATTCCCCAGGCTGAGGGTGTAGTTCAATGGTAAGGGACATGTCTAGCATGCGTGAACACATGGGTTGAGTTCTCAGTACAACAATCTCACACACACACACCACATACACCCACTCACACACACCACATACACACTCACACACACACCACATACACACACTCACACACACCAGGAGAGGTTGTTATTTTGATGTCATCATAACCTGGGAAATTAAGGCATCTATCCCAATCCCTTTGTAAGGTAAGGGTAATTGGCTCTACTCTTTACTGAGCCCCGATGGCTGAATGCACACGCATCCGGTGGTCTAGAATATGCAAGAACAATGATGGAATCCAAAGTAAGGCTGGATCCACAAGGAGCAACTTAGAAGTGATGATATCTCAGGAATGCTGTCTATATGTCAGGCATTGACCAAGCATATCCCATCCATTTAAACTCTATTATAATCACATATGACTATAATATTTTGATAATTTCTAGAAGGAAAAATTAAGGCCAGCAGTGATCAAGCACTTTGATGAGAATGCAAAAGTCGGTGAAGACTGCAATATGAGCCGTCCACAAAGAGCCTACTGTGTACTGGAGGCATCTGACACACAATGTGAGCCGTCCACCAAGAGCCTACTGTGAGCTTTGTTACATGATGCTTGCTTAGTACAAAAGGGAAATGAGCAACTCCAGACTGAGAGTGCCTGGCCAACCTCAATGAGGAACTGAACTTCCCACCAGCAGACAAGCACTAACCGAGCGCATTTCCCTTTCCTTGTGCTAAGATGGGCAGAGCTCTGTGGTCCTCTGGTCCAAAAAACACAACCTGATCTTAGGCATGAGAAAACCAATGCGACAGACGTTATCTACAATAGCCGCCTGCATTCTTCATTGATGCCAAGAACATGACAAAGGAGAGAGCAGACACCTTCAGGAAGAAATACACACACGTGACAAGTGACCACAATGTTGCTTCTTGTTTGCAACTCATCTAGTAAGGGAGACATTGGCATAATGAGGGATGAACGTCGAATGACAGCTCTTAAATAGTTAACAGAACCATATCAAAGTGAATTAGCTGCTCCTGATAACATCTAGAAAAGTTTCATAGGGATAAAAAATTTAGCATGTTGTATCTCTGATGGAGGTGGGTCTTGTATCTTATCTGTTGCTTTCATTGGTTAATAATAAAGAAACTGCCTCGGCCCTCATAGGACAGAAAATTAGGTAGGTGGAGTAAACAGAAGAGAATGCTGGGAAAAAGAAGCTTAGTCAAGGAGTCGCCATGATTTTCTCCGGCTCCAGACAGATTCAGGTTAAGATCCTCCCTGGTAAGCCTGCTCGTGGGCTACACAGAATATTAGAAATGGGTTAGGTCAATATGTAAGAGCTAGCCAATAAGAGGCTACAGATAACGGGCCAGGCAGTGTTTAAAAAAAATACAGTTTCCGTGTAATTATTTCGGGGCATAAGCTAGCCATGCGGGCGGCCGGGTGCCGGGGACACAGCCCTGCCGCTCATAATGCAACAGTATCTCACACTATTTCAAAATGTTAAAAAGTAAAATGTGAAGTCTTAACGTACAATGGTACTTACAAAGAACTGCCCTAACAATGTCCCAGCAAAAAGAGCTGACATTTACTCTGCAAAATGTTTCTATTTGAAACTACCCCCATTTTACAAAAGATTTAAGAAACTTGGTTGCATTCACAAACGTGGAAGACTTCTCCAGTTAGAGGTCTCCTTGGAATCTCTAACTACTGTAATATTGGTGGCGCAGCTGCTTGCCTTGCTGTACGCTTCCACAAGGGCTCTCTGAGGATGTGAGCAGAAAGGAGGCTTTAATAAAAACAGTTATTCAACAGGTCATTCAAATGTTTGGGGCAGTTAAAACGGAACACTAGGTCCACACTTTTATAAGTCCCAAAAGGAACAAAATTAATAATCATTGCAGTACATCCCAGAAATGCTCAGCTTAAAAAAAAAATAACGGGGTGAGGTAGATAAATACCAAGTCTAATAGCCAGAAGGACTATGGAAAAAGGAATCACTAAGATTTGGTGCTCACAGGCTCACAGGAAACAAATATGATGGTCCAGTAAGAAAAAGAGACAGAAAAAGAAGTGAAAGGAAGAAGTAAAGACAAAGGGGAAAAGAAACAAGATCTAACCTTCGAAGAGAAAGGGCCACTGCTCTCTGAAGGAGGGTGGAAGCAAATGAGCGGCGTCTCTCACAGCTGTCACCTGCTCAGCCCAGGGCCAACCAACCTCATTGGCATTCAGAACCCTAGAAGCTGCACTTGCAGGGGAACTTGAGGCAATTCCTACTGTACAGCTTCACAGACACCCGCCAGCAGCAGAAGACATCACCAAAGACCTGACTCTTCCAGCTGAGATACTTTGTCCATAGTCTTCCTTGGCCCAGGAAATAAATACAGATTCAGGGAGAAAAGCAAATGAAAACGTTTTCCAGACCCTGCACCTCTTTCAGACCCCAATTCAGAGCCATCTTTCTCTTCAGCCTGCTTCCCACACGACTACACTGGATATGAACACCAGTCCCACGAGTGCGAGAGATTTCTAGATCACATCTGCTCTGAAACAGGGATTAGCAGACAGAACAGTAAGTTCCAATTAACGACAAACAATGCTGGTTTCCGTTACTCACTTCGTAGTTAACACTTCTGAAATCTATATTTAAAGTCAAACAAAGCCACCGGAGAATCTGACAGAATAAAACCTGTTTCCTCAGCATTTACTTGAAATGGGAAAATGCATCACACTGTCCAGTGATGAGGTGAAAGCTGTTATAATCTAAAACTAGCCATTATGAGAAGTTATCAATTCAAAACTTTTCTAAGAAAGTTTATTTTGTGTATTAAGTTACAAGACATTCAATCAAATTTTTGAAGAAAATGAAGCAAGATAGTAAAATAATTGGCCAACCTAGAATTCCAAGTTTTACATTAATTCTTACAAGTACCACTCACCATCCATGGGAGTCAGTGTCGCTTCATAATAGGAAAGGGCTAAACTCAACAAATCTAGTAATAGAAGGCAAATTGGAAATCACAGAAAGTGGTTTTGTCAGTGAACACAGAGCAATAGAAAGATCTGAAAGTCTTCAAATTGGACTGCATGGTTTCTGAGCACAATTTATTAATACATCATACAATTTTCAAAGCTTTTAGAACGCCATGCAAGCTCTGCTTCAGAAAAAAAGACAACTTTTTCAAACAAGCTGTCAAATTCTAATTAGCGGCCATTTACTGCAAACAAAAATCATCATAGTCTTAGATTTACAAGTTGGGGAGACAGCTCAATGGAGAAAGGGCTTGCCAAAACAAGGTGGGTGGGGGCTGAGTTTGGATTCCCAGAACCCACCACTCCTACATGGAAACTTGCCAGAATGACAGCCAACACAAAGGCCTGGCTACCGAGAGACCAGAGACCCTGTATTAAATGAGGAGGAAGAGGAAGCCGGACACTCAAGGTTGCTCTTTGACCACTGTAAACAGAGCATATAGTTCTGGCAGGACTACCCACCCCATTCATAACTTCCTCAAAGTCAGCCGGCAAGTGCCTCATGGTTAGATTGTTCAAACAGTTCTTACCAGCAGAAATACCATCGTCCCTGCCGGACTCTCAGTACACAGGTAGGTTGGTGCACCGATGACTCCCCTCTCAAAAGAATCCTTGGGCAATGCAGCAAAGAAACTACCGGCTCAGGGAGAGGGCCCAACACTCTCATTTTTAAGCAAAGCTGAAATACAAGTCAACATTTCTCCTGGTGCTGCCTGCCTGTGCCCAGGTCTGTAAACACTGCCTGTGAGGATTCGTGAATCAACACTGGGATGGGGAAGCAGTCTCTGGTTTCTCGGGTGGTCACAGCCCTGACAAACAGCATCTCCACCTGTAATTCACCATGTCCCAGACTAACACAAAATATCACCAGTAACTTCTTCACACTCCACCTTAATATGAGACATTTATCCATTCTCTCCTCTCTCCAGCTCCCTTCCATGCCCACTCCCTCTTGACTGATGTTAATCAGACCTTTATTTTAGCATTTATTATTAATAATACATCTCATAAACAATAATTATTATTAATACATTAATACATTAATAATACATCCCATAACCTAATTGCTTGGCATTTCCGCAAACTCATCCAGTAAATTTTATTTTATCTACTGGCTATTTATAAGAGATTGAGAAAAATCTTTGTTACAACAAATGAACAAAAAAAAAAAAAACAGTAAAAATGCACGCTTGCTATTGCGATGCATTTGATCTGGAGATTATTTGCCCATACGTAAGCGTTAACACCCAGGAGCACCTAGCACACTGCTTTTGCTTGAAAATTCCCAAGTTGGAGCCCCAGCTGCGACACCATTGAGCCATGAGCAAACATCACAAGAGAATAATGAATGTTTATTTGGTATTCTTGCTGTTTGGAGAGACAGAAGCCACCCCGTGCTTCTGCTACCCATCCTCCACCTCTCGGGGCTGCCTGCACAGGATCACAGCACAGAACAGTGGAGCCCCCAGAGACACAGAGATCTCACCTTCCTGAAATGAAGCCCCGTGTCTGCACCTGAGCCATGCACTGTCCAGCCGATGAGCTATGTCTGTCTTGCACTGCTTGAGAAAGGAATCCCTGGGAGTCCTCCAGCTCCAGTCCCTGGCTCAGGTCAGGGAAGCTAAGGATACAGCCTAGAATGTTCCTTGAATCAAAGAGGGGATGGGACCACAGAGGGTGAATATAACACCCACACATGGGTCTGGGATTCATACAGCAGTGCCAGGAACAGAATTCTTTCTCCTTCCCCCAAAGACATTTGACTGTACGAGAGCGGAGCTGTAGGGTATCGTTACTTTTGTCTTTGCTTTCCTCATGTGAAAGCACTGGTGCGTTACCTCGGCAGTATTATTTCCCAGAATACGAAGGGAAAGAATGCGTGAGGACAATGTATGCTTATGTTGCAGTTAAGATTTTAACTGCATAAAAATACTCACTGTATTAAGAACAATTTATGTCAAGCAGATGTGATGAAATTGGTACCATTACAAGGAATACTGAAGAAATTATAATCTAAACGAGAAAACATTGTAAGTTGTATCTTGATATTAATACAGTATATTCATTAGTTTCTGTACAGTTAGTCTAAGCTTGGTAAAAAGTTTCCAAAGATATTGGTGGAGTCTGATACTCCCATCCCTCAGATATGTAAGAAATTTATATATTTTCCATAAAAATATAAAATAAATATATTAAATTTTCTCTTGATTGTTTTAAAAATTATTCTACCATTCAAATGATAAAATTATTATGTCCATTAAAAACACTGTTAAAAGCCACACCTTTGGATGATAAAGCAACCTCTCCTAGCCTCTCACACCCATGTGCACATGCGCACCTGAAACACGCAGCACGCACATACACATGCGTGAAAAGTAAAATAAACTATTTCAAACATAAATAGAAATGAAGAGAGAGTTGGTGACACAGCTCAGTGGTAGAGGGTTTGCCTAGCACTTGTAAGGCCATGGTTTTGATCCTTAGTGCTCAAAAAATTTTAAAAAAGGAAGAAATGAAGAAAGAAACAAAAGAAAAAAAGAGGACAATCTTCTAACAAGAGCAATCGTGAAGCTAGATATGATTAAGCTAATTGTCCTCGGAAAATGGTAGATCTCCTATTATTTTAATTTAAAGAATATAAAATCCATTTAAGAAGGGGGGTAGAGAGATAGACATGGAGGAGGAAAAAAGGGATGGAGGAAGGAAGGGAGAGAAGGATGGAGAAAGTGAGGAAAGAAAGGAGGGAAAAAGGAGGGACCAAGGGGTTAGGTGACAGAGACTTAGGTTGGAGTTAGGTGTCACTGTCCTGATGAGCATCTAAGATGTATGTATGGAGGCCCAGCATCATAGGAGTCACGGGACACTTTCTCCATGAGGACCAGTGTCATAACAGAGTCATTGGTGATTAATACCAGGATGTCTCCAGATCTCTCGGTTTACTTCTCTCATAGAAGCCCAGGAGAGAAAGGCTTGTTTTCTGAATGTCTTTCCTAGAACAAACCCTGCCATTCCAAACTTATCTTCCTTACCAGGAAATTTGCACAAGTGTGCAAAGATGTTGGATTGTGGAGCGAGAATGGTGGGGGATCTAATCTAGCAACATTTCTCTCAGTGAATGGATGGACTTCTGAATAGAAGTTTCTCTAGAAACCACCTCACTTCAAATTTCGCGGTAAGGAAGATAGGTCTGGAATGGCAGGGTTTGTTCTAGGACAGACATTCAGAAATCAAGCCTTTCTCTCCTGGGCTTCTCTGAGAGAAGTAAACGAAGAGATCTGGAGACATCCAGGTACTAATCACCAATGACTCTATTATGACACTGGTCCTCATGGAGAAAGATGCATAAAAAAGTCATCCTCCAAAATTACACTAATGAGCGCACATAAGGAGGGGGCAAATGGACTTGTGATTTAATTTAGTCTAAGACAGAACTTGCCTGTACCTACAAAAGGCTCTTGAAAAGACACCGCTTGGTAACTTCCCTCTGTTGAATGGGCACGATTCTCAGTCTGCTGGATTCATTCTACACCAGGCTATACATGTGCAAAGCGCTAGAGAGAGGAGGGGCATGAAGTTCTGGTGTTATCAGCACACTGTACAGAGCTGTCAAGCAAGTGGTATCTCTAACCATAGCTAGGAAAATCAAAGCATATTATGTCTTGATCAGAACCGACCTGCACACATGGAATGCCGGTTGTCCTGGAAGAAAACCTCTGCAAACGGCAACACTAAAAATCCAGCTTTCATCTAGAAACAAGTAACTTTCCAAAGCATATCTTTAAGATACATTCACTCACTGGACTAATAGAGCCAAGATATCCCCCACTTCCTCATGGCATAGTCAATGTATAGCGAGGAGAACTGGAGACTGGTCCCCCAGGCACCATTAATATGCTACCATCTAAGAATAGGCATTGGTTGCCTTTGTGCTGCTAAAATAGTGCCGAGCAAATGACATTGTTTCCAATTCCCCGGATGATTTAGTTCAATTTGAAGCTAAAACGCATCTTCTGATTTACTCAGATTCTCAGTGGGAAAGGCTTTCTTCACTCCTGAGCATGAAGCACCACTCTGTCAGCACGGTCCCCGAGATGAATGAACTGCCTGAATCCACCTACTTTCCTCTTTGGGAGTGGCATCACCTATCCCTCCAGACAAACAACCTCATGGGCTCAGGACATCCATCAAGGGAAGGCCATGCTAACCATTACACTGTAATATACAACCATCCAGGACTCACTCCCCGGGGAAATCAAAAACCCACACTTCAGAGCCCTGCCAAACATGCACAGTCACAGTCTCCAAAGCAGCTCCTAAGGAACGTCCTGCCATTTGGCAACAGACCGTTTCAGGGGAAGCCACACAAGACAGTCACTGCTCCAGCTCCCTTCACAGATAAGGAGCCTGAAGTCCAGAGAAATGAGAAGGTCTGGCTGGGTTTTCAGAAGCCAGTGAAAGCTGCAAGTCAGGTCCACATCCCAGCAACCCTTCCCCTAGGTCCTTCTCGCTTTCTCACAGCCAGGAAATGTGAAATAGGATACCGTCGGAAGCATGTCTCAAGTAACTGTTTAAATATGAAATGTAACCTTTGGTGAGCCCTACAAATGTGTCCTTCTGAAATGTCTGTCCTTAAACACATATCATGTACCACTAAGTTCTAGTTTTTAATAAAAATAGTAATTACCTCTTGAAAGCTACTTTTAAAAGAATTTGTTTATTTAATTTTGAGACAGGGTCTCAAAAACCTCATTACTGCTCTAGGACTCCCTATATAGCTGAGGCTGACCCTGAACGTCTGATCCTCCCACCTCTGTTTTCCAAGGGCTGAGATTGTGGGCTTTCACCACCCTAATCTATACAATGCTTTGTATATTGTTAGCAAGATGTACCAACTCGGCAACATCTCCAGATACAAGATAATCATTTTAATAAAATAAAAAAAAACCTAAAAGGATATTTGCTACATCTGAAAGTGAACATACCTTCCGACCGTTAACCAAATGCAAGAATGCAAGACCACACACAGGGCAAAGCAAGGAAAGCAAACACAATGCTACATGTTCTGCCTGAACTAACAACATATAATCAATACACCTGTTATTTTTATTGAGAGTAAAAGTTCTCTTGGCATATAAATTCATATCACTCCCACATTATCAAACCACTTTCTTATTAGCATTTTTACCATATCAGCTGGATTGCCAATGTCAACATCTACATGAACTTTTCAAAATAAATATTTCTGGCTGCTGCTCGATCAGTAAAGTTCTTGCTGGGTAAGCATGAGGAACTGATCTCGAATCCCCAACACACATGGAAAAGCCAGGTGTCTGTGTGTGTGTGTGTGTGTGTGTGTGTGTGTGTGTGTGTGTGTGAGAGAGAGAGAGAGAGAGAGAGAGAGAGAGAGAGAGAGAGAGAGAGAGAGAGAG
>NW_026067971.1:2986688-3025353 GCF_014885135.2 Alexandromys fortis | reverse complement strand
GACCAGAGCTGCCCAGGCAGCGGACCTCTGGGGTCTATCTGAATTAGCCAACACCAGGTTCAGGGAGAGACCTTGTCTCCAAAACTAAAACTGTGGAGAGTGCGAGAGAAACACACCCAGTGTCAGACTCATGCACCAAGGCTACGTGTGAGCTGCCACCCTAAAGGTTCTTAGAGTACACTCTGTTCAGTATTGTCAAAACCCAAGTGCGTCTTTCATTTCTACACAATGTCACAAGTACACGCAGCTGGAATTGAAGTATGTGAGATATATTATACTTTGTAAACACATAATGAACCCTGACCTTTATATTCAGTTCTATTCTGTCTCAGTGTATTCCCCCTTAATAAAAAATAAGTGTTGGTCAAAAATCACTAATGGAGGGGGTTAGAGAAATGGCTCAGCAGTTAAGAGCACCTGTTGCTCTAGGAGATGGTTTTATTTCCCAGCACCCACACAGCAGTTCACAAGGGTTTTTAACTCCGGTACCAGTGGACCCAATGTCTTCCTTCGGAGTCTTCAGGGACTATACACAGGTAGTACCATACATGCAGGCAAAACACTCACGCACAGAAATTAAAAATAAAGAAAATCCTTTTTAAAAATTACCAATTTGATTGTTTGTCATTGATAGAGCAAATCTTACAACTTGAAAAATATTGGTTATGACTCTCTGGTCATTATTTAATGATAATAAGTATTGATTTCTATTGATGGCCACATGGCGGGGACTTCCTTCCATTTTCCACACACTGATCACTTCATAAACTTAAGGTGAAAGATGACACTGGGATGTAGGGATCAACAAGCACCTGTTCTGACTAATAGGAAAGGAGTGCTGCAGGCTTGCGAGGGCACCTGCCCCTGGGCACAAAGCTCACCCAGTCTGGAATGTGCTCTAATGCCAGAGCACTTCAAGGAGATTCACTCCTAGTGACGATGTGATTTGTGACAGGTGACTAAGCCCTCTGGACTTGTTTTCTCAGCTATGAAACAGATATGATAGGGTCTACCTTGTGCCATGGTAACCCACAGCAAGTGCTTGGTAGAATCTCCGGGTTCCCTCACTAGAGGTAGTGGCTGAATCCCTAACTACCACAACATATATTAAATCTTTCCCTTTTTACTTTCAGTTGTAATCCTAAAATAAACGATCCTTTTCATTACTTTTTCATTTCTGTCAAGTCGCTCACATTGTGTCTCTCTAATCCAGTACTGGAAACCACGTCCCCTCCTGCTCTGGTTCTTGGGTCTGGGCTGGATATAGATGAATGGATCTTCAGGAAACAGATATTCCAGTTCACCTTTCCCTGAGAGCAGATAGCCGCTCAGATGGGCCCCTGCAGAGTTACTCAGTTGTTGATCTGGTGAGGGGAGACTCGGTTCTTGAAAGAGAATTTTGATCGTGGCATACTAGCCACAAGAACGTCATCTTCTGAAGGACCTGTGAGATAACTCCAAATACTCCATGCTGGTAGCTTTGTGACTGGAATCGCGCAGTCAGAGCAAACCCATGAAGCTCAGAGATTGTGGTTCTAGAGGTCATTGGTGAGAGTCACGAAGAAGAAAGAGACACAGTGGACATGAGGTGTTTGAACGTTAGCTTAGATCCTGTCTCTTACTTTTCTGCTTACAATAAGAATGACCTTTGAAATAGATGCTACATAGTCATTTCTAGAACTGTCAATTCTAACTACTTCTATGAATAGATATAACATCTATAAAACATATGGAGCGGTTGATACTTAGTATTTAATTTATTAGAGCAATGGGCATTAAGAGGCTTGTAGAAAGAGAAAAAAGTCACTATAATACAAGAGATGATTCCATCATTGGTGAACGTGAACACTGCTTATCCTGAAGCCTCAATCTCATGCTCGGGAAGCCACTATCACCACAGCTCCATAACCCTGGAAGCCCCTATCTCCACAGCTCTATAACCCTGGAAGCCCCTACAGCCACAGCTTCATAACCCTGGAAGCCCCTATCACCACAGCCGCATAACCCTGGAAGCCCCTATCGCCACAGCTCCATAAGCCTGCACTTGTCAATAAACTTTGCTTTTTAGAGGAACGTTTTTAACTTCACCTTCTCAAAGACACCCCTGAGGGAATTCTTCTATACATTCATGAGAAACACATTGATAAGAACCCTCACATTTGGCCCCAAGTATCTACTTTCAAAGTTCCCATCTCGGTTCCCTTTCCAAGATCTTTAGGAAACATAGTATTTGGTGACAAGAGTATCTTCTCTGAGGAGGTACAGAAACCAGGCCTAGAATATTTCAGGGAACTCTATTTAGTGACTTGAAAATACTGGCTGTAAAATACTAAAGTTACACAATAGAATTTTATAAATATTTAACTAAAATGTCAAAAGAGTTAAACAGTGGAAAATAAATTCAAGTGCTTCCACGGTGGAAAGTTAAGGTGTTAAAGGTGTCTTAGTTACAAGTGGATGAAATGGGTCACAAAACCATGCAGACCAGTGTGTCCCAGAAGCCTTCACTGGGGTGCAGCCAGCATCAGAGTTAGTTCTCATCTTTCAGAACTACAAGCTAGAAGGTTTCTTGTGGCTCCTTTGTCAATTCTTCCTTTAAGCAAAACACATCAGGCTATCTGGGAGAAGCACACTTCTTTAGATTCCCGGGGATAAAGACCAGGGTGAATTTACCATAAAAAATCTTGCACAAAAATACTAAACTATGTAATGTGAAGAGCAAAAATGTCACCCATACAACCCTTGCCTTTATCCTGACTCTCAATTGAAAAAGAGACAATAGCTTAATAAAGAATTTTTTAGTGGAGGCTTGTTATCTGACATGTGTCCGTGTGAACAGAGTAGGCAAATTCCTAGTCACCTTTCACACAGGTAGACAAATAGACAGGTGGACTAGGAACACTTAACCAGTGGCGAGCCTCCTTCCAATATGCCCAGAGAGGCTGCAGAAGTGATATGTTCGCGGTCCCTCATTAGTATTTTGCCCAGTTGACTGAAATGTTGCCTACATACTAACTGGCAGGGAGGCAAAAGACAAAGGTAACATGGCTTTGAAAATAAAATGAGCCCATTTGTATTTTAGATCAAATGGAATGCACCAGGCAGCAGTAATAACGGGAGACAAAGGCAGAGGTTTCCAGGAAGAAACTGTGGATTTGCTTTAGTGCTCAAATGAGATGAAAAGAAAGCCAAGATAATGAGGAACTGGTGACATGAAAGGAGGCGGCCTTCCATGTTCCCTCTTCTCTGCCCACTTCTGCTTTCCCCTTTAATTAGCTATGACTTCCCTCTAGCATTAGCACTCGAGATAATTATTAAATAGCCAAAATTGGCATTTTAATTTTGTTTGATTAATTAAGACTACTGCCCATCCCGCGGGTAGCATATCCAAATTTAACTTTATTATTACTCTTCACAGCTAAACCCAGACCTCCCATGGGGATTTGATAGAACACAGATTTTATAGTATGGGAAAAATTGTGCAAATATATATCCATTAAAACTCTTTATATTATCTTTTAATGCACAAGCATTTATGATTTCTCTTAAAAGTTGATGTTACTGCAGTTTTTGATTGTATTTGCTTTAGAATTGCAAAAGGACATATATATCGCAGGGATTAAATAGCCACGTGAGGGCTGATCTAGGGAGTGAGTTGTGTTTTGTAGTTCTGTTGCATGGGGAAAATAGATGCCACGTCCAAATACGTATTCTTCAGCTGACTATTTAGATACAATTATCTGCATGAACCATAGCCCATCAATATATCAATATATCATTCACTTACAGCTTCGCTTGCTCATTGACTACATTTGAGACACTGGATTCGCCATTTGGATCTAAGAGGCTTCTTCCTACCACTCACCCAGTGAGAAACTCATAGTAGCTAGGAATAGTGGAGACTTAGAATAAAGAAATCCATACTACATGCAGTATGCCATTCCAAGGTGAACAACAAGTGCAAATAGTGCCCATACAGTCAGATTCTATCGCCTTAGCTGTAGCCTCCAGGTTTGTTAAGTATACTGTGAGAGTCCCATAAGGACGAAACTACATAATGAACGGCTCAGAAGTCTTCATCATTTGCTGACATGTGGGTGTAACTATTTAAAGTATGATCAAATTATATCGAGGCAGACAAGATGGATCTGTTGATTCTTCCTGCACAGAACTGGGTTTTCCAAAGGACATTTCCTTTGAAATTGACTGCCAAGAATTGAGAGGATATTCCTAGGTAACAGGAGAATTCCAGAAAAATACATGAGGAAGACATCAGAAATATGAAAAGGGAGGATCTAACACCATGGAAAAGGAATTTGCAAGGGAAGAGCTTTTAGACAATATGCTAAGAAGTTAGTCAACCTGAAACTACAGGCCTATAAATCTGGCTATTTCAGAGTCAGATGTTGGAAGATCCCAAGTTTAAGACCAGTCTGGGCAAGTTAGCAAGATCCTAACCCAACAAAACAAAAGGAAGAAAGAGAAACTCAAACTATATGAACAATTTTAAAAGAACTGGGACCTCCAGGAACTTGAAGGTGAGACCCCATGGCTGAAGACACTATATACTTTGGAAAAAGACATAGGGAAATCAAATAAATACCAATACTAAACAAGTATTAACCAAGACTCTTCCTCCCTAATGGTTAACCCTCACAGCACTAGAAGGTTCTGTGTGGGCTGCTGGAACCAAAAAAGCAATCAAGAGTCTTAACTAGTCATATACCCTGTGATCTATAATAATGACCAGAATGGTATGCCATTGTGCAATAGCGGTGTTGAAATAGGATCGGCAGGGCTGCGTCCTGGGGACCCGGCCGCCCACATAGCTAGCTTATGCCCCGAAATAATTACACGGAAACTGTATTCTTTCAAACACTGCCTGGCCCGGCTAGTTCCAATTTCTTATTGGTTAGCTCTTACATATTGTTCTAAACCATTTCTAATATTCTGTGTAGCCCACGAGCTGGCTTACCAGGGAGGATCTTAACCTGCGTCTGTCTGGAGCAGGAGAATCATGGCGACTCTCTGACTAAGCTTCTTTTTCCCAGCATTCTCTTCTGTTTACTCCACCTACCTAATTTTCTGTCCTATGAGGGCCGAGGCAGTTTCTTTATTATAATTAACCAATGTCCTTCCTCCATCATAGCGGCACAAATGTTATGGGAGCAAGCAATCACTTTCTAAATGTGGCCAAGAATTCACAGTTTGTGAGTTCATATTTGTTATTTTTACCCCCAAAGCTGAATGCATCCATTCCCACTTATCAGAGAAGTATCTTTGTGTAGTGGGTAGTGGTAAAAGCAGAAACTGACAACAGGTCAAAGTTCAGAGGACAAATGTCAATGGAGTGCTCAGCCACAAAGAGAACATCTCTATGACCTTTCCTTACCAAAAGGCTTAGGGGCCGTAGTGACAGAAGGGTTGGGAAGAGAGCAAGAAGCAGAAGTCAGGTGTCAGGAACAAGCCAGTGTTTTCTGGGCACGACAGAACTGCCACTCTCATGAACTCACCACAGCTGTGGCTTCTCTACACAAGATCCCACCAGCCAATGTTACAACATGGAGGTGGCTGGATCTCACAAGCCCCACAGCTTACTGAAAAGCTGCTATGGATAATTTATGGCTTCTGGGGTGGAGGGAAGACATTTTCTTTAAGAGTGTGAACCCTAGTAAGTCAACAACTCGCTAGATCCAATGGATGGCCCCACACTCATGAATTTAAGGGCAGCAGAAATTGGAACCAGAAGATTATTAATTTTTTTTTCAGTAACAGGAAGTTATGGATAGGTAAAGAGGAGGAAGTATGTCTGAGACAAGTCAGGGAGAATAATAGGGGTAAATATAATCAAACTACATTGTATGAAATACTCAACTAACTGATAAAACATTGTATATTCATATATATGTTGTGGGATAATCCTTTATACACTGGCATTGGGAAGATGTTTAGTAAAAAGCTGAAAGGCCAATAGCTGAGCAGGATTTTCAGGCACAAAGGATGCTGAGAAGAAGAAAGACAAAGACGTCAGACAGGAGACACAGAGCAAGCAGCATGGGCATTACAAAATAAACTTAACTGAGTCATGTAAAAGAACAGAGATTAAAGGATACGGGTTAATGTAAGTTGTAAGAGGCAATGGAATCAGCCTAAGCTAATGGCCAATCTTTATAATGAATAAGAAGACTCTGTGTAGTCATGAGCTGTTGACCTAAAGAAAAATCTAACTACATATATACATCTATATGGCTCACTGATAGAGCACGTGCTTAGCATATGTTAAAATGCTTAGTTCCAATCCCAGTACCTCACACAAGGAGACAAAAAAACTTAAAGTTACTACTATATCTCACTGGGCTCCAACCAAGACTGCAGGACAAGGGATTTGCACATCTATTTTGTGTAAAAAGATTCATTGTGGATGGTGGTAAGACATATCTTTTAATACCCAGCACTAGGGAGGCAGAGGTAGGTGGATCTCTGTGAGTTCCAAGGCCAGCCTGGTCTACAGAGTGAGTTCCATGACAGCCAGGGATGCACGGGGAAACCCTGTCTTAAAACTTTCCCCCAAAAAAATGTTCATTGTAATGTTACTCTAGTAGAAGACAGATGCTACTTCAAGGACACATGAGCCCCAATCTCTAAACAACGAATATTCTTTGAGTCTTCAATACCACAATTCTTTCCCTTCCAAATATGTTTTGACTTGACTGTTTATCCCAATTGTGAAGTTTTAGTCCCAGAGTGTAGATGAGCTAGCTGCCCTTGTCAGATTTGACATGAGGGGCTCAGCACTGATTTCATGGCTTTGCTGTTCATTTACAATTGTTTCTTAAGATACCTTTCTCCATCTGGGAGAAATCTGAGTCCTTTTAGCCATGGCTTTAAGAGTAAACATACATTATTTTATTCAAAAGAAAAAGTTCTCTCTCTCTCTCTCTCTCCCTCTCCCTCACCCCTTTCTCCTGCCTCCTCCCTCTCCCCCCTCCTCCCTGCCTCCTCCTTCTCAGTGTAATCTGATTGGGCAGAAGAGAGACTTGAGAGTGTTCTTTTCTTCTTCATTCATATGTGACAAATCCTGTGGCAAAAATCTCCCCCTGCCCCCTACATCCAGGTTAAGAGGACACTCGCTGCCCAGCACAGTTTTACAAACATTTGCCTTTAACAAAACATAATTTTAAAAAATGAGGCAGAAAGAAGCAATCAACCAAACTGATTCCAGGTAAGACTGCATGTCTAAGCCCTGCGCATACTCAGAACAGGAAGCTAGGGTGCATAGCCAAGATTTCACAGCAGCACTGTCTGCTTGCCACCAGAGAAGCCAACCAGGACGCTAGAAGCCTCCAGAAAGAAAACCCTCCTCAGTGGGTCAGTAGGTCACAGTGCGGCTCTTACCATCACTGTTGGTAAACACTGCTAGACTCTCACAGTACCAGGCTGCTCATCCCACCCATCCTCTGTACAGTTCTCACCCTGCCTAACCCATCGTCACCCTCCACCCAGGGGAGTCCGATGTTACACGGGAAATGAATCTACCATCCAGGACAGCAATCAGAACTTTGGAGATTATTATCTGGAGCATAAACTGGGCAAAGTTCACAGGAGATTTCAGTCAAAGGCATATATATATATGAAAGATACATCGCTATTGGATTCCACAGTGGATTTGGGGTTTGTTCTCAAGAACTGAATTTTATCCCACTTACAATTAAGCTGGTGTTTTAAAAAATACTTCATACTCACCTTACATAAAGCCCAAAGGTATTAGAGAGAAACTACCATGTTTTAAATTCAGGGCCCTCAGATGCTGAAATAAAAGTAACGATAGCAGTGTGGCTAAAAGTCAAGGAACCTGAGTTTCTCATGCAGAGAGAATCACACACATACACACACACACACACACACACACACACACACACACACCAGTATCCTGTTTAGTGTGTTATCCCATGTACCTTAAACAGTATTTCGGGCCTCAAAGCTTCGGTCCTCCTTTGTTCCCTAAGAAATATCTTCCACCAAAAACACACCTTCCCCTCTGTGATAGGATGATATCTGTTATAGAATTATGTTTCAATGGCTCCACCTTCCACCTCTTCTAAGGCAAAGTCTCCAACAAATCTACAATGGGCTCCAAGACAGAAGAGAATTCTGATGTTTTCTGGAGGTTGGGCACTCAAGAGAGATGGAAAGGGGAGTTTTACTACCAAGTTCTCTTGGAAGTTAAGACATATCCCCAGAGAGGATGAACTAAGAACCCAGGAATTTAAAAGGAGGCTGAGAACCTCACAAGCCGTGGGTAGCTCTACACTTGTTGTCTAGTTCTTTTCTAATGTGAGAGCGATTCTGTATGCTGTATGATGCCCAGCTCAATACAATGTCACATCTTGCCCTCAAGTGTAGAAAGCCCTTCTACACTCAAGGGCTAGTTTTGAGGTCTAATTAGAGTTGGGGAAGAGATTATATTGAATCTGCCTGTGCATCTTCCCAGAAACCAAGTAAAGCTTTTAAATGTCACTGAAAATATCCCCAGAATTTTACTAATTTGTCTTATTTAGTAGAGTCAACAACATAAAACTTTTTACTTACAGACAAACTAATCTTTTACACCGCTTATATTTCAAGTACCTGGCCTGATTCACTCATCTTCTTTTTAAAGAATGGGATGAAATAATGATGTCTTGGAAGGCTAAAACAGGAATAATATAAAATATGAAGAGTGATATGATGACAACAGCAGCGAATTGAGAGGCTTATTAAAATGAGTTGGAACAGATTACAATTGAGCTAGGGTCTGTATTACTAACTAATACTGGAAAACAGAGAGCCCCTAAGAAATCCGGAGTAACAATCTCTATTTGAGGGCTTACACAAGAAATGCTACTGAACTTAGTTTTTTAAATGAGAACATGCTGCTTGCTTCTGTCTAAAAGTAGATGGATACTTCCTCAAAAAGAAAGAAAGAAAAAGAAAGAAAGAAAAAAGAAAGGAGGGAAGAAAGAAAGAGAAAGAAAGAAAGAAAGAAAGAAAGAAAGAAAACTACTCGTTCAAAAAGTCTAAAGCTGTCTATGTGTCACCGAAGATTCTCTATCGCTTTCTGGTAGCACAATATTTATTGAAATCTACTTCCACATTCCAGTTGTCTAGGTAACTCGGCGACTGGCTAAAACACCACCCTAGGAAAGGCGAAGGTGGATCGCCAGAGCTGTACTAATTGCATCTGTTTTGTAAGTCAGAAACACAGGATGTCTGCTTGTTGTGTCACACACACGCGCACACACACACACACACACACACACACGAGCGCGCGCCAACACACACACACATGCTCATGCACACACTCATGTACACAGGCTCACACACAGAGGCACAATCACTGAAACAGCGTGGGTCGCAGCAGCCCCCTCCCTGTCCCTGTAGCCTGAAGCTGCGACCCACCCGCCGGGTGGTTCCTCCACCTCCCATCAGCAATCACATCACCTACCCTGCTGGGGACGAGGGGCCTATGCGGGATGGCGACAGCTTCGATGTCCCAGGCTCCTACGCCTGACCAAAAGATGAGTTCAGGCCAGCGGGGTGCCCTTTACTTCCCACAGCCAGGGCAAGCGCAGAGCCCCATTCGCCTGGTCTGCGCGCCTCTGCTCTCGCAGGAGGAAGCCCCGGGTGGCCGCAGTGCCAGCCGCAGCTGCGCGGAAAGTTGGGGGGAACCCCCAGCCGTCGCTCTCTCGCTCTAGTCCTGTCCCCTCCGTAGCCTTGCGGCCCCGCGGGCCTGCGATCTCCTCCCGAGTCCCACTGGCTTTCTTTCACCCGGGCTGAGTTGCCACATGCACTTGAGAAATCCTAGCAGTTGCGCAAATAGTCCAGAAGTTAGAAAGAGTGATTGTGTGTGAATGTGTAAATATACAGTACAAGAGGCTGGAACAACTGAGTGGGGCCAGCCCGCAGACGCAGCCGGGTTTCGGGTTTCAGTTGGCAGCTGGCGGCTTCAGAGGACCAGAGCGGCACTGGTGGGGTGGCGGGAGCCCCGCCCTGCACGCCAGCTTCACCTCCCCTCCTGAGCCCTGCTGGGAGCCCCACCAGCCACCACCCGCCTGCCCTGGCCCTCTGCAGTTGGCAGCGTTCCTGCCAAGCCAAGTGCAACAGGAGTGTTGGTCACAGATCCTGTGGGTGATGGCTGTGAGTGAGGTGATCAGGAATACATGGCTCTCACTCTCGGGTTTCCTCACCAAGACCCGCATACTGGTTACAGGCACTGCCACTGCCTCGCCTCTGCAAGGTCTTCTTTCTTTAGCCCAAGTCTTTATTCCTAGCTATGCAAAGATATGCATATTTACACGGGTGTCCTCTAGTCAGGCGTTCGGAGAAATGCTAAGTATAATGAAAAGCCCTGCCATGCTTTTAGAGAATCATGCCCCGAGAAAGAGAACACAGCAGCAAATAGGTTCCTGATGTTGTGCCCCCCACCCCCAAAATCCTTCCCACCCCTCACCCACTGTCACACACACACAAAGCCGATTCAGATTGGGAGTTGGGAGCTCACTCTCTGCTTTATTAAAGTCTCGTGTTTTCGATTGTTTAGAACGCTCACCAGGTTTTTGTCATTAGGGGTGTCCAGGTACGTTCTCTGGTTGACAAACACTTCAAAGGAAAGCACGGATGGACACTAAAAGGTGTTTCCTCTTGGAGGCCCTCAGGTTTCCATGGGAAATAATGAATCTGCTCCATCCCAGGCTGAGGTCCCACTAGAAAATTGATTTTTCTGGCCGGAGAAGCCTCAGCCCTTTGATGAATCAAATTAAGTTCTGAAGGTTGGGGGGACAATCTCTTTTGCCATTTCCTTTAAAGTGTGTGTAGAATTCAGGAGGCCTGTGTTCTAATTGGTGGGAACAAACGACCTTCATCAACTCACAAGGCCTGGCGTGTTGTAATGCCACACTGTCGCCCTGGCAAGTGACAGCCCATGGGCAGTTTTAGATGGGAGCAGCAAAACAATGAAATTAACCAAAATGAAATCTGTGCACATTTCATGGCCTAGAGGCCTCCGGAAGTGTCAGCCTGTATGATTCAAGACTGTGGCATTTCAAAAAGGCAAGAAGGCTATTATGTTGGGCGCCTACCTTGGGATATAACAAATGTTACCACAGCAATTTAGACCCAAGGTGATACAAAATTGAACCTGGGCGGTTGCTGGGCAGTCCCCAGCCTGAAAGATTAAGACATATCCCATCTTTGTGGCCAAGTCCTTCTGTCTTCACACCTCTGACTCCACCTTCTCCATTTGACACCACCTCACCAGCGAGTGTGATGTACAGGGGTCTCAGGCTAGAGAAGACACAGAAAGAGGGGAAGGTTGTCATGGAAATGGTAGTTAGGATGAAGGAAGATTTGCATCCACTAACACAGACCACAGGCTTTCCTGCAGAAAGAGAAGGGCCTTGTTGAAGCTTGCTGGGATTTAGAAGTCTGTGACAAGGGAGTAAAGATTGAACTAGAAAACAAGAGTCGCTCACTGGATTCTGGCTGGGTTGTTCTCCCCCTGAGAGTCAGCTGAGTCGGGACACAACTCTCCTATACCCTGTAAAAACTATAAGAAAGTGGTAAATTCTGAAGCCAGTGGAGACACACCTTATTCTCACCAGAACAGGAGGTTAACATGGCTCCCACAGACCTCTGGAAAATGATGTCTCTTCATCTCCAGGCTTTCTGTTGAGATTTTGCCCAAAGGGTCATTTGAACTAAATGTGTCAAATCAACTTTAATTCCAGGTGGAAAGACATTTTCAACAAACTCTACAAGAGCCAGAATCGGTTCAGAGGAACAAACTGACTTTCTAAGAATCCTGGGTCCTATAATACATGTTCTGAAGAACAGCTAGGAAAAGAACACAAGCTCTCAGGAAGAACTTGAAGGGATACATTGTATACATGGAGAGTGTAGAATGCCTTCACCACCAGAGAGCTCTCCAGAGAGAGACTAGAAATCAAATAGAAAGAGGGCAAAAGAAAGAAGATAAGGGCCTCACACTTGAGCAGCTTGCCCAGGTGTTAGTCAAGGTCAGGAAAACAAAGCCCCTGGACACTACTCCTGCTAGGTCATTCTTTTGGAATTTAGTTAAGAGGAACTGAAAACCATTTGTAAAATCGATTGGTCTGATGTTTCAATATCTGATTCAAATGTTACTATTGAACAAGTGTGGAATAAAATGATTTCTACTCATTTAAAGATTGCCCTTTCCCAGCAGAGTCCCTGCCAGATTCCTCGGAGCCCTGAGCATAGAGTCAGCCATTGTGGGGCCGCCCAGTTCTTCATTAATGCCAGTGACTGGGTTCTTTAATTATATTTTCTTTTAGGAAAACATAAATTCCTAAGAGGGCAAAACACACAGTAACAAAACAGAACAGTCAAGAGTTGCCAAGCTCCTTGCATTTCCTATGGGCTCCCACCAACAGCGCAGAACTTGTGTGGGTGCTGTGTGCATCAACATTGAGTGTCGGGATGGAGCTAGGCAGCTGGACTTTAAAGCATGGCCATTTCTGAATGCCTGGTTTGGTTTTTTCTTTTTGTTTACCATTGGAAATTCTATCCCAAAGTACAGCTTTATCTTAGTTAAGTGAAACGGTGTAGAAACTATAAACTCAAAACATTTTGTTTTTACTGTAGATGATGAGACCAAGAACAACCAGAAGCATCTGGAAGAGTCCATAGCAGAGAGAGAAAGTAGCGGACTGAACATGGTCAGCAGATGGGACATGGCCAAGGCTGCCTGTGAGAGAAGGGAGTATAGCAGTGGACAGAGAACAGAGAAACAGAAGTGGAGAGCAAGTATAGCAGTGTTATTAGGAGAATGAGTAGCTGGGGAGGGAAGCCCTGGGAACAGGAAGGAGTTTGGGGTATAGAGCAGGTATGAAGGTATAGGACATTAGCAAGGACTTTGAAATGAGTAACAGGTACTTGCGTTACTGAGAGAACCTGGAAGGCCAGCATGAGCTTTGATATGGTAATAGTCGCTACAGGTAGCCATATGTTCCTTCTGCCAGAGATAAGGAGAATTACTTCTTTTGATAGAGGAGAAGCAGCTTCACAAGTTCCTGAGGATTGCTGGCTTTTATCCGACGGCCTGAAATCAGCCTAGAGTCCAGGTTTCTGGATATATGAACTGCCTTGTTGAGTGTGGAGAACTGGAGTTTCCTTTAGACCTAACACTAGAAAGACATTGTGGGACCACACTCTTTATCAGAAGACATTGGGTCACATGATTCAGGGAGAGGGGGTACTATTGCCAGAATGGGCAGAAGAAATCCAGCTACATCTCTAGTAGAAATATAATAATGAAGAGAAGGAGTAAGAAGAGCACAGAAGGAAAATCTCCTGTGGTGTCCTTTCCATCTCTGATCGACTATAAATCAGATCAGTTATCAATCAGATCAGCTATCAAGCAGAGTAGCTACCAATCAGATTGGTTATCAATCAGATCAGCTATAGTCAATGGCTTAAAAGAAAAAATTCTATGTCATTGAGATCCTGAATGTGGCACAGTGTCGGTCATTGGCACACACTCATGAATTGACATAGCTTTGGGGGCAGAAGAAGTCATATTCCCCGCCTCCCACACCCTCCAGAGTAAACAGTATAAGAAATCCTCAGTGATAAATATCTACACTTATTCTAATTAAAAGTTAGTCCAACCCTTGGAATTTGGAATGTATAGAGCTGCATAAAAGAAAGAATAAAGAATATCCATGACTTTTACATTTATACATAAATATTACTGTGTTGAATGTATATAATCTTTTAAAACTCTTGAGTGTATGCCTAGCTTGTCTAGTTATCTGGGTGATATTATAAACCAAGAAGGCTCCAAATTCCACTACAGTTTTCAATTCCAGTTAAAACTGTTTTCCTTGGTGCTTTTAAATCCTAATTTCAGGAGGGGGAGATGGCTCAGCAGCTAAGGGCACTTGTTTCTCTTCCAGAGGACTAGAGTTCATCTCCCAGCACTCCCCATGTGGCTCACTACCACCTGTAGTCCCAGCTCCGGGGCATCTAATGCCTATGGTCCCTCCATAGGCACACGCTCCTGTGCTATGCAATCACAAGACAAGTAAAGTAAAAGAATATATAAATAACCCTAGATTCAGAAACCCACCAGATTCTGTCAAAGAAATAATCCCTTCCTTTCAGGTTCAGCATGTTTCCTTTAGCTCAGTCCCTGATGGTTCTGTTTTATACTTGTGCGTTGTTTCTAAATATCTCATTATTCTAGAGTTCCTTTGTGTTTGTTCAGTCGCAAATGTCTGGACTTTATATAGCCTCTCTTCTGTACTTACCCATGAATGAAGGCAGGTGTGGACATAAATATATGCACGCGTGCGCGCACGCTCACACACACGCACACACACACATAAGTGCATGCACACACACAAACAAATGCACATACATGTTTACACACATAAACACATGTATAGATGCACATGCACACATGCATGCACACACTATGTACATTTAAATCACACACATACCCATGAAGTCAAACAGTTCCTTAGACATGTGTCTTTTCTCTTGTGGTCTCAGCTATGAATATAAAACTGAGAACATTTAGCAACTCAGTTTTATTTGAGTATATTCTAATCCTTGTAATCTCTCCAGACAATCCTCAGTCATCTCTTTCTTTCATATTTAAGCTTTATAAATAATGGATAAATAATGGATATACTTTCTGCCTCCAATTTTCCCCATTCCTCTGCATTGTCTGCTTTATCTATCCTCAGATAACTTGAAAATTAGTGAGAAGAATGAACCACAGTTCATTGTGGATTCATGGAGTCAAGATACACTAAGCCAAATGCAATAAGATCAGACTGCTAAGGGCTCAGAAGCTGGCCCTAATGGGTTGCATACTTGTTGCAACATTGTCTCCCGAGTTTCAGCTATAAATGAGACTTTGGGCTAAGATCATTGCTTTACATCATATAAACCAAACTATCAAGGAGACATCTTTATTTATGGTCACAGGCTGCATATTTATCTGCCATTTAAACAAAGCACTTTTAGTTGTTGTTTTTTGAGGCAGGGTTTCTCTGTGTAGCTCTGGCTGTCCTGGAACTCACAGAGATCCGCCTTCCTCTGCCTCCTGAGTGCTGGGATTAAAGGTGTGTGCCACCACTGTCTAACAAACAAAACACTTTTTAAGAGGGGCTTAGAAAAATAAAAAGTAAGCAGATCTGAATAGCTCATCCAAACACATAAGTAAAGGAAATAATAAAATGTTAAGAACATTTCTTGTAATTTTAAAACTGCTTTTCCACAGTGAAGGAAACCTAAGGAAAAGTCGATTCTTGTTTACATTTTTGCAAAAGGAAGGAAGGCATTGTATTGTTCCTTCCCCCATAAGCTAATGAAGGCAGAGGCAAGTCTTGGGCTAAGGCTATCCAAGCAGCAGTCTAGGCTTCTGTTCACTAAGGAGGCAGTGGCAACGTCTCCCTTTGCAAAGGATGGCACAATGTCCCTCTCATATGTTACTTGAATTACCCAAGTACTTGACAACAACTGTTATTCTCTAATGAAGAGGGATATTATTGTCCTCATACAGACCAATTTTAAATCTTATTAAAGGTACTAATGTTAATGTCTTATCCTATCCCATCTTTTATTCAAGTTTTGCACAAAGTTGAACGGATCGCCTTCCATTTCCTCTGTTAGCAGGACTAATGAACAACGAATTGGTCAAAAAGCAGAGATATCAGTCTGGGGAACAGCAGTGGTTTTGAAAATTCAGGAAAATGAGTATTACATTTTAGATCTTAAAACTAACATCTAGCAGTGAAACTAAAAAGATAATAATAATAATAATAATTATAAATAATAATAAGCTTGTTTATTAAAAACAGAAAAGATAATCCAAAATTATTGCTGCTGTAAGGACCAGCCTTTAGCAGCTCAGGGACTGAGGGGGACTTAAAGCTCTATTTTAAATCCTCAGGGGACATACCAATTCATCAACAGTTTTTATAATACAAAGATGAGAGCAGAAATGGGTACAAGGAATTAACCATCCCCTTTGATCACCAGCTGACCCCAGGAAGAAAGGTGCATCAGCCAGCAATGGCCAGGTTGACGCTGTTTTGGTCACTGGCCTCAGCGAGTCTTTTGTTCAACTGCTAAAGGTTTGTCTTTCCTTTTCTTAATTTTTTTATTAATTCTATTGAGCTATACATTTTTCTCTGTTCCTCTCCCTTCCTCTCCTCTTCCCTTCAACCCTTTCTCATGGTCCCCATGCTCCCAGTTTACTCAGGAGATCTTGTCTTTTTCTACTTCACATGTTGATTAGATCCATGTGTGTCTCTCTTAAGGTCCTCATTGTTTTCTAGGTTGGGGTTGTGAATTGTAGGCTGGTTTTCTTTGCTTTATGTTTAAAAGCCACTTATGAGTAAGTACATATGATATTTGTCTTTCTGTGTCTGGGATACCTCATTCAATATAATGTTTTCTAGATCCATCCATTTGCCTGCAAATTTCAAAATGTCTTCATTTTTTCTGCTGTGTAGCACTCCATCGTGTAAATTATCCATTCCTTGGTGGAGGGGCATTTGGGTTGTTTCCAGTTTCTGGCTATGACAAACAATGCTGCTATGAACATGTTGAGCACATGTCCTTGTGGCATGATTGAGCATCCTTTGGGTATATACCCAAAAGTTACGGTATTGTTGGGTCTTGATAAAGGTTGTTTCCTAATTTTCTGAGAAATTGTCATACTGAAATCCAAAGCAGCTGTACCAGTTTACACTCCCACCATCAATGCAGAAGTGTTTTCCTTTCCCCACATCCTCTCCAGCATAAGTTTTCATCAATATTTTTGATCTTGGTCATTCTTACAGGTATAAGATGGAATCTCAGAGTTGTTTTAATTTGCATCTATCTGATGGCTAAGGATGTTGAACATTTCCTTACATGTCTTTCAGCCATTTTACATTTCTCTGTTGAGATTTCTCTGTTTAGGTATGTACCCCATTTTTAATGGGTTATTTGTTCTTTTGATGACCAGTTTCTTGAGTTCTTTGTATATTTTGGAGATCAGCTATCTGTCCGATGTGGGGTTGGTGAAGATCTTTTCCCATTCTGTAGGCTGCCGTTTTGTCTTGTTGACCGTGTCCTTTGCTTTACAGAAGCTTTTCAGTTTCAGGAGGTCCTGTTTACTAATTGTTTCTCTCAGTGTCTGTGTTACTGGGGTTATATTTAAGAAGTGGTCTCCTGTGCCAAGGCATTGGTTCAGGCCTGAGGCAGCAACCTCCACAAAAGTGTGTCTTTCTAAACTTTAAAATTTTCCCCCAAGATTTTCTACTTCAAAGCCATTAACAAAACACCTTAACCAAACCTTACTCACAATCTATATATTTAAATTCTTTCTAAGGGTGGTGGTTCAATCACTAATCTGCTCAAGCAGCAATGCTTGGGAAAAAAAATCAATCACTTATTGTAAGTACCTATAACACTGCCCAGTGAGGGGCTGGAAACTCTTTGAGCATTTTCATACATCTATAGATTATGAGGTATGTGGTACCATGAAGGCAACACTCAGAGACATGCTTCATAATAGCATGAAATTCTTAGGAGACAGAGTCTTCATTCTAGGGGCTTTGCATCTCCAAGGCTCACTCAGGCATGGCTTTGCCAATGGGCCAGGAGCGCTCCATGAGTTCCAATGCTGCCTGCTGCTGGTCCCCTCGAATGACCTCTAACAAAGGATGGCTATCTAAAGACTAGAACTGGGAGTCATGAGCGCCTCAATATTTATTGAATTAAATTATTGTAACAAATATTCTGGAAAGTCAGATTTAAATAAATATAAATGTTGGTACATTTTTAAAATCACCTCCTAGATTTCCCAGGAATATTTTCAGAGAGGACAATAATCAAAGGAGGTGGCTCCAGATGTGGGCCAGGAACAGAAGTAGAGCCACAGCGCTATTGCTTCTGTTCTGAAGTTTGTGGTTGAAAATGCTTATCCTGCAAAGTTGAAAGACTAAACGGAGGGCTGTGTTGACAAACTGGGATTCAAATCGAGGGGACAAGTGGAAGAGTTTCTAAATGCTAAGCAGACTGCCCTAGGTGTCCTCATAGGTAGTCTTTTGTCCTTGTGTGTTTATATGAAAGAAATGTTGGGGGGGAAAGAGCCTTGTAAGTGACAGTAGTGGGATCCCAAGAGATGGAAACCGAATCACCAGGGCTTCAGTTGGAGACACTGATGAATGTTTAGGAAGGGATGCTCAGCTGCAGGACTCGGGAGAGTGGCCCCTGAACCTCCCATGGTCAGCACAGTAGAGATGACCCTGTGGTCCAGGTGTGGGAGAGCCAATCCTGTGGATGTGAAAGGCGGAGAACTGGCCCTCCCCTTCCTCATTGCTACAAGGGGTAAACTAGCTAGGACAGCAGCTCTGGAGAGCTCACCTGGATGGTAAGAACAGGGCAGAGCTGGTGAGCTGACCAACCTTGCAACTACCCAGGCCCAGAACCAGGGTTATGAGCTGGGCCACCCCATCATCCACCCCAACTATGATCTGCAGGAGCATGTGAAGGGGTCGGTCCTGCAGACCCAAAGTTAGGATCTCCACAACACAAGGTACCAGCAGGATGTTCAAGAAGAGCTCCAGTGGGGGCCCAGCATCAATATTGTAGCAGAAATCAGTGGCCTTGAGCCAGACCAAGGACTCTTTGCAATGAACACTTGCAAGTAAAGATACATGGATAAAAGGGTTTACTGTTTGACTCACTGTGTCACACTGTAGCTTCCATGATGACATTTTTTTTCTATTTTCCTTTTTTAATTTTCTTTTTTTCTCTTAAATTCTATTTTATTTTGGGAGGGGCATTGTAAGGGCAGAGGGCAGATACCAAGGGGTGGGGGAAATGAATGGGATCCAGGCACATGATGTGAAAGACACAAGAGTAAATAAAAAGAAACTTTAAAAGAAGGGATGCTTCGGACGCGACTCTCTCACTCACTCCAGTGTTCTCTGGCGGCAACCTAGTGGAAGAATTTTTTTCAAGTCTATTAAGAAAGCAATAACCAAATAAACAAGCAAACAGAGAGAGCCCAATCAAATAATTTAAGATAGGTGTGGGGCAAACTCTCCTCCCTGGGGAGAGAATGGTGTAGAGGTCAGCACTGTAACAGCATCAGCAGAAACAGCGAGGTGGGGTCCGATGGTCACTTACAGGTTCGTGTCTGGGGCAAAATAAAGCCATCAGGTCAGAGGATGAACAGCAGAAATAAAATCTGTGTTGGGAATCCATCAATAGCTCCAAAGACAGGAGATGTGATTCTGAAAGCCCAGGGAAGATACGCAAAGGACTGTGATTTCCACTGATGCTATTGGTTACCCAGAGTCACGCCTACCGTCTGCAATCAAAGCTTTCACAAACATCTCTGATTAACATAAATTCCGTATAAATCCCTGACTAAATTCCTTGAAACTGTTATAGATAGTCAAGGATCAAGTGTTCCACAGGAACTGAGAATTCAGGAGGGTATAATTAAGGCCAATGTATTTGGTTTCAGAAGAAAGAATATTGAAAGAGTAAGAAAATTCAGGAAGTAGCTAGCCGTTGTGGACATGGACTATTTCCTTTATACAGTCAAAAATCTCTTGTCACCTCCGAAATGCAAGGCTGTTTGCAGTGTGAAGTCAAATCTTGTGTTATCTGTCCCCTTATGAAATTTACATTCAGTCACTAAAATGGGTGAATTAAAGAACTTTGTGTGGCTTTCTAGTCATCATGAAACTTTAAAATGAAATGGAATTATTTATTTAAAATACTACAGTTAAAAAGATTTGCATGTGGTCTATATTTTGTGGTGTTTGCTATAACACCATTGGTCATCCCCTAGCTAAAAGAAGTCAAAAGTTATTTACTATAGAAAGCGCTTCTGAATTATTCATTAGCTAAGGCATCAGTATTCAGAGCTTGGAGGAATAATACATACGCAGATCCATTCTTTCTTCTATTTTATTGTGCTCCAATTGCAACTGTAGTATAGATAAATCAGCACGGATGCCATCTTTCTCACGGAAAGAGAACAATGCTGTCAGATGAGCTGATGATATCAGAGGGATCCGCTCTGTCATCTCCCAGTTATCAGACAGACACCCTAGGAAGAAGCTGCACATAAGATCCATGTTTCCTTCTCCTGTGTCCAATGTCTGTGGTCCTGGCCTGAGGAGACAGGAAAGAGGAGGAACCGCACAGCAGCTCTGTCTGAGAACAAAAACATCAGGATCTAATAGAAACTGACTCAAACTGCCCCTCTCTGTATGGAATGACGAAAAGGCAAATTGCTATTGATTTCACTGAGTATTTTAGTCCTTTTATGTTTTATCAATCAGAAGGGTTGATGTAACTCATATGTAAGGATTCATTTTTTTGACATGAAAATAGTTCTCTTTCCAGCACTCTAGAGACTGAGGCAGAAGGATGGAGACGTTGGGGCCAATCTAGACTACACAGCAATGCTCAGTTTCCAGAAACAATCAAAGAATCAAACACTTAAGAGTCCCCCAAAATCGAGGAAAGACTTGGGGCTTTTGTGTAATAACCCAACTCTTCTTTGAGCTGGCATGTGCCTCAAAGGTAGAAGCACGCTGTGTTTGTGGAGGGCAATATCTTTGATTTGAACTGTTCTCCAACAATCACGACCAGTATGAATTCATTACAGGGTTCACTGTGGAGCTGTCATGGTCACAGCAAGGTCTACAGCTGAAATATCCTCTTACTATTAATCTCCCAACAGGGACGTGAGAGAAGTGTGCACAGGAGATTCCTTATGAAGAATAACACTATTGAGCTTGTTTCAAAATAGCTTAATCATTATCGCTGCCATTAATGGGGCTCATTAAAATGGCTGCCATTAGTCTTTCTAGGTGGTTCCACCATAATTCAGTTTTAATTAACTTGATCATTATTTTTAACAATGCTAATAAACAAGCTACGCTACACCCTTAGTCTAACCTTGGCTCTTTCAGCACAGAATTTAGAGATTTAGACCTTTTCCTTCCTCTCTTTTTAAAATTGTTATAGTGATACTGAACAAATTATGTTATTAAATTCAAGTAATTACTGTTTTTGCTAACTAGTCTTTTCTTAGAAACCTTCAATATTTTTATGTTCCATGTGGGTTTTAACTACCCTCCTGCTGCCGCCAGCTTTATAATACAGCAACTAAGAGCCAAGAGCTCTGGTATAAATAATGCATACATTGTTTACATAATACAAATAGATAGGGTCAAGAATTTTGTAATATATTCATGGATGGCAAGCATTTGCATTCCTTTGGAACAAGGAGATCATTTTAAACAGAAGAGCTAAGATCTCAATTCGATGTGCGATAGAATCTGGATGTTACTATGAATGCTATCAAACTTTGAAACTGTGTATACCAAAAGCCAAAATGTCATCAGTACAGAGTATCTCCTAGAAATGGTTTCCAGCCTCATTTTTCTAAACACATCATGGATAGACTGTGGGGATTTCTTTTGTCCTTCATTTTTGTTAATTTTTTTGCAACAATGAAGTCATTTTTTCACATCATTATTGTCCGACATAGCAATGTTTTGATCAAACGCGGACCATCTGTGAACCCATATATGTGGTTCACATATACCACATAGTCTAATTATGTAGTACACTGAGCTATGTAGCTTGGTGTAAACCCATCTAAGATATTCACACAATGATCAAATAATAACACATTTCTCATAATATATATCTAGTGCTGAGAAATGTATGACTAAACATGTATGTACATATATATATATGTATATATACATATATTTTCTGCTTAACAGCTCATAGGTAGTAATCATAATTTAATCTTTCTTGGTTTTTATGCATTGGTATTCTCCCTACCAGAGATTTTTCTCTCCACGTGTTCAAGCCCATGTTCCCGTGTTCCATGAACTACATTGGTGTTTCTTCAGTTGACGAAACCCACTAGACTCATAATCTACCATGGAAGATTGCTTCGAACTTGAACTTTCGATTGCATGTGAACTGAGAAGCATTGCATCTGGCATATAGAACACATTTTAGTAGAGAGTTATCATACTCCTATCATTAATCCATAGGGAATTTTCCATAGTTCCTACCACCTTGACTCATAGAAAGTGTCCATTTTGTTTGTTTTCAAGACGCTGTGAAGACTGGACTTTCTTGAGTTTACACCATATGATATTATAAAAGGAAAATTTCATTGATCATACAAAGGCCAACATGATCAACATAGTCCATATAAACATTTGTGGCAAGTGCTACAAAATCAGATTTCAGACAAAAGTCTTAAAGATTTTGTTGTGGAAGCTTATATATTCAGTCAGAGATAGTTATGTTTAATTGAAGAAATAAAAATCATCCCTGCGGTATTAGTTTCATTTCCTATTGCTATGGCAACTTACCCTGACGAAACTCAATTTAGGGGAGAAAAAGATTTAAGTCACAGTTCCAGGCTCTGGTCCATCATAGCAGGGAAGTTGCAGGGGCAGGAGACTGACCACATCACACCCATATTCACAACCAAGAGCAACAGATGGATGCCTGCTTATGCTTACTTCATTCTGCCCACTGCTCCACAGTTCAGAATCCCCTTCATAGAGAATGGTGCTGCCTATTGTGGGCAATTCTTCTAACCTCAATTAACAACCAAGACACATGCCCATAGAATAAGCTAATCTGTGCAGTCCCCTCATTGTGACTTTCTTTAAGGCGCTTCTGTGTCCAGTTGACAATTAAAACTCGCCCTCACAATCCCTAGCTGTCGAGGCACTTCCTGATATAGTCACACTAGCAACTTTTATACAACTTTTTTTTATGGCCGTCTAAACAAATCACTAACTGAATTTCTTATCCTTAGGGTTCATTTAGTTTCATTTTATCTTTTCTCTGTCACTCGGCCCTGCTTCATACATTACTCCAAAATTAACCTCCATGTAACACATAGAGGGACGGGTGTCTGGGTGGCAGTTGCCTCTCTAGGAACTGCTGCCTTCATGCTGGACTGTTGCTGACTACCAGGACAGAAAGCCCAGGATGGCTTTCCTTACAAATACTGACTCTAATTCTCTTTTAAATGGAGATGAAGCTCATTATAGTCTTTTATGTACCCATATCCTGGTGTGAGCGATGGGAGGAAACATAGCTGCCAATTTAAGTCCGAAGACTGTAATTCCAGAGGTAAGTCACTCATTAGGACTACAGCAAGCGTTCTTCCCTGAGACCAGTGAAAGGCTGAGACTGAAGCCTGAAAAATAGCTTTTCCTTACTATTTCTCATGTTCTCTAAAAATTTACAGAGAGAGAGAGAGAGAGAGAGAGAGAGAGAGAGAGAGAGAGAGAGAGAGAGAGAGAGAGAAAGCTATCAACTAATTTCGGTGACAGAAGACGAAGGCCAAAACCACAGAGATTGCATTTTCTCACTGTCAACACAAGAGAAGATAAATCCTGTTGGAAGAAAAAGTCGTTCATGCCTGGAATGAAAAGGAGATACCCAAGAGCCAGCAGGGAACAATGTCTACAGAGAGCCTGGGAGAGGAGCAGTATTCCTGCAGTTGGCGTTGCCCTGAAGATGGGCACATGCACCCAGGGACACACTCAACGGAGCAACGCATCCTTGATTACCTTCTTTGAAAGGGTGAATGCAATCCTTTCTGTTAATACTGACTTGTGATGATGGGGCCCCCAAATACAAATGACTGAGTTTATTAAACTTATGGGGTAGAATGCCACCTTTTTAATATCTTTCCTCTTCTTTTTTGCCTCTACTCTAAGATATTCAATTGCTTTAGGACAAGGGTGGTGCAATAAAACCAATAACCAAAGCACCAGAAACTAGTTTCCCAAGGCTGGATAGTAGGATAAATAACTCAAGATTCAGGGGTAATCAGGGGCAAATGAAACCCAAAGGCAGTTCCTCGTTCTGCTCTAGAAAGAATTGCCTAATGTGGAGAAACAGAGCTGATGAAGAAGAGGAACTAAAGGAAAGAGAGAAACTGCTCCAATATGTAAGTCATGTTGTCTCTCTTTCAGTGATATCTGATCCTGAGGCAAGTGTACGCCTGCCTGACCAGCTCAGGAGCTGCTTAGAACCCAAGCACCGATGATCTAATGTCAGCCACACATCTTGTGTGTTCTGGGTGTACTAGCTCTTGCCTTGCGAGACCTGGTGATTTTCTGACAGTTCGCTACCCTCTACCCACCCAGCATGAAAAATGCCCCACTATTCATGACTCAGCTCTTACATGACTTTACTCTGCTTCTCCACCTGGAAAATCTCCTTTCTACTGCACACTTAGAATATAGGCATGGGAATCCAAAATGCTGTTCTGGAAAAGCAAAGACGAATGGGGAGTAGAAGGAAATGGTCTCCTGGACATCCTAGACAGTGGCGTGGCTGAGCCAGCCGTGGTGAATGAAACCAGACTTCGTGCCGCCCACGGCACAGAGCTTGATCTTCATTTCTAAGAGGCTTTCTTTTGCTTCCTTTATAGCCTACCCGGGTGCTGAAAAGCTTGATGCAATCCAGTTGGTACTCAGGACAATGAGAGTGGCGATGGGCAGAACACGTGGTCTGGTTCCAGAGGACATCGGTTGTGAGTGTTTGCTGCACAACTGCTTTGGTGGACATGATTATTCAAGGCCTTCATATATATTATCTTTCTTGTTTTGCCAATGTTATGAAGCTAGCAGAAACAATTTTCAAAGGCACTGAATGTCACATCCAACGTTTCCTTGAAAGAGAGCACGGGAGGAGGATCTAAGCCTAACTCCCCAGAGTGTGCTGGTCCAGGCTTCTTCCTAACCTTCACACGTCTTTTTACCAACAGGCATTAAAGTCACAATCTTTTCCCCAGATTGGGATCCGGCTGCCCACTGGCACCAACCACGTGCTCTGCTCCCACTGTCTTCAGGAATGTCTCTGAAACTATTTTTTCATCTCCACTAAGCTTTGGAACATCAGCCAGTTTTTTCTTTTCAGATAAAAATCAAGGTCATCTCACTTCAAGGTCTTTGAATAGATGTATAAAATCTGAGATTCGCATCAGGAATCTGATGAGGTACCACAGAGAAAAATCACAGCGAGACATTTATAAATATACAAGAAACTCTCAGAGAGGACGCGGTTGTGCCACACAGTCACCTGAAAACAACTTGTTTACTATGCTTGTGAGCGAAAGTAGATGAAGGACCTGAGCTTTAGGACCAGGAAGCAGCCTCTGTGTGAACTGGAAGGCGGGCAGCTTGTGAGGCTACACCATGGTGAGCAAATAGCAAACATCCGGGATCAGAAGTGGTAAGAGGCTCAAAGTCCATATGCACAGCCAGCACCCAACGGAGTCTAACAACTGCCCTGACAGCCAGATGCCCGAGGCACAAGTGCCCCAGAAAGCGAGGTACCAAGGGGTATATGATAGAGCATAATGAAGGTATAAGAAGGCAGGACAGACATCTAACACTGGCTATAGAGGAAAGAACAGGTCTTTGTTAGGGCTTGCATTTGATATGTCCCTCAAAAGCTTGTGTGTTGGAGGCTCTGTCCCCAGTATAATACTCCCAGGTAGAGCATTAGCAAAGGACTAGATCTAGATCGTGAGGGGTGTGACCTCCTCATTCCTGGGCTGACCTGGGACAGACTTTCAATTTGACAGCATTACTGAGTGTTGATGGTAATTTCACAGCATGGAGCCTAGCCAGGGGAGAGGGTCCACTGGGAGCCTGTCTTAGGAAGGCTTGTCTTGCCCTGGCTCCTTCCTAGGAGTCCCTTTGCTTTTTGGCTGCCATGACCTGGGCAGCTTTGCTCTACTGTGCACTAGCTGCCAAGAGGCTTTGCCTCAGCACAAGTGAGAGACAGCGGGGTCATGAGCCATGGAGTGAGCCAAGATGACTGTCCTAGGTGCTTGTCACATTGCAGACATCTGACCAGGATATCCTCTCTTCTTTGCTGGGAAGCTCTCAGAGCGAGCTTAGACAAGCTGCCTGAAGGTGGAGGACTATTGAGGCAGAGGTGTTTTTCTGATCAGGCTGGGGGCATTATCGGTCTGTATGGAAAGATATTCACAGCAACTCATCTTAAGAAAGCAAATAAAATGGTTTTACTGGAAATTATGTTGCTTGCCATGAAATTCCAGCATCACCGTTGCCATACACAAATGGCAACAAGCAGACATTTTTATCATATATTACATTATTGTGGTAACTAAGATCCCTCAAATATATATTTTTAAGCTTTTATAAGTTGTTTGGAGAGGAAAGACAGAGAATTCAACCCAGGAAATAATAAGAACATTTAATCCTTAATGTGTATGTATATGTATAAAAGTCGGCAAGACCTTCAGGGGGAAATTTGAAGGAAATATCCCTTTGGATCCGGACCTGCTGAGAAGGCTTAAAGTAAAGAGGGGCTTGATTTTTATCAGTGCTGCCTCCCTCTCCATGAATATATGTTTATGTCGACAGGTTCTGGAAGGTTGAAATCTAGGATGGACCCAGTCAGAGGCAGGTAGGGAGCGAGACAGGGAGAGGGGGATGGAGATGAATGCTTCTGCAAGCATCCAGTCTAAAGATGGACTAGAAAAGCTGCTCTCATGTGTACAGATTTTAATTCAGTTTATATCTTTTTATTTTTCTGATATCTTTCATTAAGGTAAGTTTTGCTCTGTATGGGGCCATAAGAACAAAAGGTAGGATCTGGGTTTGTATGTTATCATGATTTATAAAATTCTCAATATGCTAGGTGGATTCCCTCCCTTCCTGACCCCTCTTGGGTACCACCATAGGCTGACAACCAGGCTTCAGTACACTGTGGTGTCTCTTGTTATTTAGTAACATTTTATTTGATTTTCTATTTAACATAACATTTTGTTATGTGACTATAATTATGCTATGCTAAAGTAACTATGAGAAAAGAATGCTGTTATGTTTGATCTGGAGAGAATGGAACTATGTTACAAAATAAAACAGAGGCAATATTCAAGAAGATGACTTCATGTGAGCACGTGGAGTTCTGGCTGAATCATAATCCACCCCTACCACACACACACACACACACACACACACACACACACACACACACATTCTCCTCCTGGGAGTTTTTCTCAATAGTTGGGGTGGAGCAGCACTGAGCTATTCATTGTGTGAGCCTGCAAATGCGCCGTAGTTATGAGTGTGTGAAGTCACGCTGGATAATTTCTAAACAGGAATTGGCTGGCTGTCGTCGTGCATACTTATATTAGAGCCTGTGACTAAGAGGGGAATATGTAATTCATATGACACTCCATGGAATACACAAGACCTCAAAAGATAATGTGTCGTGTAGAGGGTACTGTGATCAAACAGTGGAGGCTGCACCGTGCAACCAGGGGAGGGTTGGCAGGAGCTTTAGCTTGTGACCCTCTGAAAGAGGGCCAGGGCTGGATATTTGTTTGTTTTCTCCCAGGGAATAAAGAGAATATCTTCCCTCTTTGAGAAGCAAAGCATTTTCAACAGTAGAAGGTTTGGAGTTGAGGAGTCCTGGGCCATGAAGTCAACTGACATGGAAGCCCGTGATGAGCCGACCGGCAACAGCCTCGTAGGACAGCGGGTTTGAGAAACACTGGAGCAGGTCAGACCAGTGGGAATTTGGTGAATAGCTGAGTAACGAGAAGCAAGGATGGAGCCAAAACTCAGAGGAGTAAACACCGTCAGATGACTGGGTGAGGTCATCCTGTGGTGAGATTCTGGTGAGGTTCTAACTGCACAGAGTGGTTGGTGCATAGCATGCTTTGAGACAACGCTTGAGTCGTTTTCCCGTGTTCTAAGGTGGCTGCAGTTTCTGCTAGGCTGGCCTCAGCTCTGACGCTCTACAGTTAGTGACAGGAGTCTTGGTCTCCGTCCTATCTCGACCCCTGGGTTTATTCTGACCATGTCATTGCTCTTCCTCTGACCAGTGTTCTTCTCAATAAGGGCATCCTGGTGGAGTGGGGAGCAGGGTAAGGTACAACAGAATATTCCGTGTCAGTGACAAAGTCACCGTCAGAAGTCCTGAGAGTCCTTCAGCTCCAGTCTCCCCAAATGGCTCTGAGATCCTCTGTCATCAGTGTGAGCCATGACTATAGATCTAGGTAGTCTAAGTACTTTACCTAGCCTTGAGAACTTGATTTTAAAATGTTCAGCAAATGGCTGAAATTGAAGATAGTACCCACCCCTAAGGACATACATATCAACCTATTATATACACACATATATATACGTACATACATGCATAGATATAAGCCTATGAAAATGTTTAATTTATAAATTAGGCAAGGTAAAAGCTAGATGGTAATGAATGATAATAACATCCAAAAATGATATCAAAGTGCTGTAATAAAATCACATCACTACTCTTGTGCTTTGGAGTCATGAATAAATAAGGCTCCCTGCACACAGCACCACAGTACCACGATAACCAACAAGCCTTCTTGATGATGAACAGGCAGGTAGCAAACCCAGCATGCATATGGATGAGTCGCGTCCTTGGTGGGAGGGAAAAAGAAGATTATTAACATTTCATTATGCTACTCGAATGGAGGGCTGAATTTGAAACTTGCTATTCAGTGCTGTTATCTTCCACTTAATATTTTCAACCTGTAGCTCACCAGGGGCCACTGAAATGTCAGGAAGTAAAATGAGATAAGAGGACAGGACACATAACATGTCTTTGAAACCGGTTTGTTTAGACAAGGGCACAACGACTGAAAATGAACTCCATGGAAATGCAAAAATAGGAAGAAAGTAAGGTGGTCATGGATCACTAACCAATCACATATTGTTCATAAGAGAGATAAGTTGGGAATATCATAATAACTCCATCAATTCATCCTCTTCCTTACCAATCATACTGACACGCTGTGTCTTCAGGTTCCTGTAAGTCACAATGCCTAAATACGGGTTCTGTGTCCAGTGTCTATTCAGATGCCAAGATACAATTGATCACATTAAAACAAAACAGAACCAAATTACTACAGTAATAACAAAATGGACCAGAGCAGACACATAAGATCTAATAAAGGCCAATCAGATAATGTCATAATGAAATTAATAGAAACAGAAATTTGGACTAGGGTATGATCCACAGAGCATGCAAGGTCAGTTGTTCACATATGAGTTACTATGTAAGGAGGGAGAGACTCCCGAGAAAGCCGGCATTAACAACACTGATACTCCACTTTGAAATTCATATTTTACCATCTTAGCAGACAGGGTTGGGGCTACTGCATGCACTGACACACAGAGATCACAGGGGAGAGGATGGACTTCCTAGAGTCAGTCCTCTGTAGCCATACGATCTCAGAGCCAGGCCAGCTGTGGCTGTGCTCTGGCTATTCTAAATTTTTGGAATTTTTGCCAGTAGCTATCCATCATTGGCAGATCACTGCAGCTCACGTCTTTCTCCTTTTGACTTTGTCTAATAACTAATATCTACAAAAATAAACCAATAAAAAGCAGACGCTTCTCCCTACCTGAGAAGCCCATAGTTTGTCTAAGGACCGCTGCCAGCAATCGCTCTGACTTTCTTCATCTGTGGGACACTGATATCCAGGAAGTGCATCTTCCTGGCTCTTGGGACTGCACACCAAGGGTCTGCTCGGCCCTTCACTGGCATCCCCTTCTATCTGTGTTCCAGCAGGAAGGCCTGTGGAGACTAAGTGCTTCCCACAACTCTAGGCCAAGTGTCTGGATCTTCTCAGCAGCCCTCCCGCCACACTTCTGAACCAGCAAACTCCATTCATTCAGTTTGAAAGTGCAACAGTTCCCTGGGCTTGGTGGTGCAGAGAAAGAGTCATTCGGAAACCAGAAACAAACAAAAGTATATTCTGAACGGTAGGGTTTCTGGTTTTTCTCAGACCTCTAAGTATGAACTCTAAGTATAAGAGGAGAGGGGTTATAACATTTGGACAGGGTACCTTATGCCACCAAGGGCTCCTAGTCATGACTAAGGTACCCTCACCCCGGAGGGGGTGGCGTTCAGTCAGGGAACGCCTTCCTCTCCACGTTCTTGAGAAGTTGGGATGGTTGCCAGATTTTAAAAATCAACAGAAGAGGCCACCCCAGCCTGAAAGCTTCTATTATACCCTGACCACACACTGAGTGTCTGGGCAGGCATTACTCAACATGAGATATTTACCTGCGTATCAGTCTCTACACAGGAAGTTAGAACGGGAAAACTAAAAGTATGATAGAGGGGGAGGGAACGAGGATTCATGACTTAGAGAAAGTTCCGAAAACTGTATTGGAGAAAGAGAAAAAGCAAAGAAAGCCGCTTGGGGCCTGATTTGATGGCAAAGACTAAAAACAATTAAATATTAAGCATTATATACATTAATACCACTATTATTTAGTATGTAGTCTAGTAAAAATGTAATATTGCAAAAATACATACTGTTACCAATTCTGGCTTATTAGTAGTACAACATTAACTACTAAATAAAACATTTGTCACATATAGTCACATCAAATGGTTTCTAAAATATACATTAGCTTTAAAAAATATATATCTGAATTAAACAGTATGATTGTATGATATGATTTTTTATAATATTTCAAATCTAGGCATCAAAAGAAAAAGTATTTTCCACCAGGCAGTCATAAAACTACCCAAAAATGAATAAAGTGGGCTGAGACTTTGGAAGGAGGAAATAAGACTCAGGCTGTTAGACAACGTCTGATGGCAAGCAGGCAAATGCAGAGCTATCACTGAACTTCAGCGGGGAGGATGGCAGGGCTATGGTGACGGAAACCTGGATGAGCTCTGGCATCGTACCTTTGCTTCCTCCTCCATAAAACCCCAAGGAACTTGGGGTTCTAGAACTTTCAGTGGTGTGGTTTTGTCTCCATTTGTGGGTTTTATTTCAGTATGTGACTATGCTCAGGACACTACACCTTTGAGCAAAATCAACTGGACACATTTGAGCCCTCGTCTAATGCTGAGTCCCCGAGTCCTGGTAAAACCTCCAGCCAAAGCATTTTTGACTTGTCGCTGGGATATGTAGACATATGGACCCCCTGAAAACAAGCATGCACTATCAAGGGAAAAAAAAGACAAAAGAACAAGAGAGTAGAAAGGACAAGAGAGGAGAAAGGACAACCTATTTCAGGGCACAGCTGAAGACACCGTGTATCTGGAGACTCTGCAGCACAGATTTGAACGAGAATGTCTCTCCTGGGCTCATATATTTGAATACTCGGTCACAGTTTGTAGACCTCTGGGGGAAGGGTTAGCAGGTGTGGCCTTGTTGGACGAGGTGTATCACTGGATGCAGGCTTTTAGGTTTCAAAAGCCCAAGAAAGACCTTCCCTGTTAGTTTTCTCTTCTCCTAGTTGTGGGTAATGATGTAAGCTCTCAGCTACTGCTCCACCATGTCTCCTGGTACCTCTGAAACTGTAAGCCCCAGATTAACTTTTTTTGGTCAGTTGCCTTGGTCGTGATGTCTTACCATAGCAACAGAAAAGAAACCAACAAGACACACAGTAATGACATCAAGCTGTTGGTGCCTGGGATTCTTCTGCGGGTCTCTATTTTTGCCTTTTTTCAGTCAGAAGTTTAGGGAGGGTTTGTCTTGTAAAGAATACTGAGATTTGTTGGAGGAGGTCGCTTGTTTGTTCCCAGCGCACAGCCACACAATAACCAAACAGAAACTGTATTAATTAAATCGCTGCTTAACCTATTAGCTCTAGCTTCTTATTGACTAGCTCTTACATCTTAATTTAACCCATTTCTATTAATCTGTGTATTGCCACATGGCTGTGGCTTACCAATAAGATTCCATCTAGTTTGTCTCTAGCGGGGCTACACGGCTTCTCACCGATTGTGCCTTCTTTCTCCCAGCATTCAGTTTAGCTTTTACCACCTAGCTCTGTTCTGCCCTACTATAGACCCAAAGCAGTTTCTTCATTAACTATTAAAAGCAACACATATACAGAAGGACCTCCCACACCAGAGGGTTGGAGAGATGGTTCAACAGGCAAAGACACTTGTCATTAAGTCTGACTACCTGAGTTTAGTCTTCCAGACTCACCTAGATGAAGGAAGGAACCAACTCCCACAAGTTTTCATCTGACCTCCACACATGCACCATGGCATGCATATCAAACTCATAAATAAATTAAAATGTAATTTATTTTTTAAACTCTAGAAATAGTTCACTATTCAGTTCTTAGCAACAATGTAGTTTTGTGGCAGAATCACCGTGTTCCTAAGTTAAGACAGAAAGAATAAGGTTCTCCCCTAAACCGAAATACAGAACTTCTAAATGCTAAGATGATTTGGGGGTGGGGTGTTCTGAGTAACTTAAAATGCCAGAAGAGATCAGAACAAGGTGGGTTGTTGCTTTCTCAAGATACTTGGCAAAGAAAACTGAAGCAAAAGCTAGGGTTAAGCAATCAAGTAGAGGGGCCCTGACATGATGGAGAGACCCCGGCATCAGATCCAGACCTGGAGAGCAGACGTGCCCATCGCGGGGGTGGGGGGCGGTGTAATAAGTACATGGGAGAAGAGCAGAGTGTGTGCAGAAAAGGAGATCTAGAGCCTGATTGCCATGGTGCAAGAGAGACGCAGAGACAGGAAAATCCAAGCGAAGGAGGCTGAAAGAGAGAGAATCCACTTTAAAAATATTCATCCTGGTACCTCCCTCGGGAAGTCAACATGTGGAAAGATGTCACCAACAGATGTCAGTCTCTCTAAAGAACGGCAGGAGAGAGAGAGTCACTCTGGGCGAAGAGCCTCTGGCTCTGTGATTCTTTGAATGACAGTTAAGCTGGTCTGGAAGGCATTGTGGTTTTACAGCTATGTGTGCAGGTCCTTCTGAAGACAATCTTCCATTTGTACAGCTATGCACATATTTGTTGTCTTTAGAAATAGGAGACAAAATCTGGGCATACACAGGCATGCGTGAGAGGAAGAAGCCCCTCTGACACACATCCTCCTGAAGGGGGCTGGTCCGTGTCGCATAGAGTGTGAAGTTTGCTTCTAAAACCTTGATGATACCTGTAGTGATCATGACAAGATCTCTCGGTGCCGAGGCTAGGAAACCCTGACTACTGAGGTACTCCTGTGTTTTCCGTTCCCCCTTCCAGTGGAGGTTACAGCTTCCGGCCTGCTGCAGCTCTGAACCATACAGAGTGAGATGGTTTTGTCACCATAAGGAACGCTGATGTGCTGATGGGCAACATTTCTACTTGAAGTTCCGCCAGCTTTTATCATGATGGATGATAAGATGAAAAAACAACCCTCTAGTGAAACAGCAATATATTTGAGAGGAGGAAAAATTACAACCTAGAGTGATTTTGACTGCAGGAATAAACATTTCAGGCATAATAAAATTTTAATATGGAACTGTTGACAGATAAAAGAATGTTAGTGAACCCAGAATAATTAAGCTACATCAATGTCATCTGATTTGTATGTCAGGATCCTTTGGCCTTTTGCTCGACTATCTACATCCACCATCTAAAGGGCTATTGTTCAACTATCTGTCAGAGCTCGTCCTGAAAGAGAGGAAACTGACCAGACAAGAAGAGGATTCCACACAGCCCTCCATTTTCTAGGTGGATGAAAGAAAGAAAGGGGCTGCTGGTTCACATTGTTAGCAGGGAATCGCTCTCCCCTCCATCCTGAAGGTCATATTAGCTAGTTTTGAAATTTATCTAACAAGAAGGTCATATTTTTGTTTCTAAAATGTTCCAGGTCAGGAGATCCATAAGATCACAGATTCTGGAAAACTATTTGCCCCGAGAGGCTTCAAGTTCTTATTCAGCGTCCTCATATGATTCTCCATCTGCCCTCATGCCAGCTCTGGAGCACGTGCCACCGAATCACGGGAGGGCTTCATTCCCTCTGCTTCATCAAAGTCTAGCACGATCTCCTGCGAACCTCTCCCCGGGACTTGTATTCAAACTTGAATTTCTTCTCTGTGGTCCCCTGGATGTTGTCTCTCAGGCAAACTAACACATCAGATATAGTTTCTATCAATGATAGAGATGTCATTCCAGCTCATGCTGAGACATCACTTAGGTTCTATATAACCGGCTCCCCAGGGAGACAACACAGCCATATGGTGATGATACAGCATCACTAAAGAGAAGCCTGGGCTCCCTGGAGCCAGTCTGTAGCCCAGCTTTGGACTCACTCCAGTGAGTATATTTATTGTCCAAAATGATAATTACTGAGGCATTAATTTTTTGTTTGACTTTAAAGCCAATATATGTTATACAACAATTAATAAGGAAAGCGAGCTCATCTTAAAGCTTCCTTTGCTTTCATGGCTGACATTTGTCTAATGCACTAGTCAGGTCAGAAGTAGATTGAATTTTTTTCCAGGATTTGGCCATGCAATCTGAAATTCCATTATTATTCTCATTACAAAGACGATCAAGAAAGCTCAGCGCAATCCTGCAACTTTTCCAAGGTCACAACTGTTTATTGTAGAAGATTTACCAATTATCACAAGAATAAAGAAGAAAAGTGGGATTTTCTGTAAAATCACCACCTGAACTCACCACCGTGAACACTCTGATACGTTTTTGTTTCTAAATGCTCCTTGGAGGAGAGTCTGGCTGGGAAATGTCCCCCTACATTTTATGTGTTAAGTGCCAACTTCATACATGGATTAATATGTAGGTAAATATACAGCTGAAAGAACTGTTAGGAAGGGGAAGCTTTCAGGGGGAAGTAGGTCACTATGAATTGATCTCTGGAGGGCACAGGATGCCCTTGGACCCTTCCTCTCTGGTTCTGCCTGCTTCCTGTTGCCAGGAGGTGTGCACCTCTGCTCTAACACAAGTTCCCTGGTACCACATTCTGCCTCTGCACACACAGACCAGAAGCAACACAAGCGAGTATGACAGAAGCATCTGTCTAAATAAATCCTCACTCCCTTGCTTCCCTGGGCATTGTCATGGTGACAAGGTCGCTGACACTGCCTTTCACTCAGCTCTATGCAGAATGACCCGCCTCATTTGTAAGTAGGGGTGGAGCAGTACCATGTAGCTTTAATGTGTTCCCAGTAGCCTGTCTTGTACAGTCAGAATCCTTATAGAACTTCTGGAGCTCAAAAGGAGCCTGAGCCCGGGTTCTGATGTGCCAAAACCTGCGATGTAATTGCAAATTGCTGTTCCTGACAGATGGCTTCTCTGTCTAGCAGAATGTGAGACCCTGGCTGAGCTCTTTAACCTTCTAAAATCTGTCCCTGCTCTGTAAAATGACATTACTCCTTACCCTTAACAAGTACTGAAAAGATTAATGGTCCCGCAGGCAAACAAAACCCGTCCCTGGGTGTCGGAGGCAGAGCTATGCTCACTAGGTCACATTGTGTGCATTCCCACTAACCACTCCCCTTTAGGCCTATAAATGTGTGTGTTAAAGTGGGTTATATTAGCTTATTGCCAAAGTTCATTTGGCCGGTAAGTGTAGATGTAAGGCTACATGATTGCAAGATTATCTTGAAAGATTTTAGAAAATTATCAACCAAGTCTCATGATGTGGAAGCAACACTTGGAAAGTTTTGTCTATGGCTACACAGGTGGAGTCAGTCCCCCCCGCCCCCGCTTTCTACTTAACACCTTTTCCTGACACAATGCAGGTGAAACCAGAATTCTAGCTCAACCCTCTAGTTACCCTCCTCCAGCTGTCCCGACTCTTTGGTGTCACACACACACACACACACACACACACACACACACCACTACACTACACAGGTGGGACCACCCCTCCTCCTACCCCTCTTGACTTACTCTCTCCCCCAACCACCTGGCATTGCTAGGTAGGAATTAGGGGTGAACTCTTGACCACTTCATCTAAGTGGTTTCTTGTCTTGATCTGGCTATGTGCACACTAAAGATTATGTCATAGATCATGTTGTTCTTAGAATAAAAGAGCAACATATTCAGGAAACTTATGTGTAGTGCAGTAGACTAGGAATTGTCCTTCTGACATATTGTATGCACTTTTTCATTTGATTTGAACTCTTGAGAAGGAAAGGGATGGACTTAAACTGAGTGTAACTGGATACAGGCACATAATACATGTGTGTGCATCTGGACGTGAGTGTGTGCATGGTCAAAAGGTATTTACAACATGGACTATTACTACATTGAGTAAGCCCCTTGCACATGTGCTAACACATAAAACAGGGCAAAGTTCAAGGGGGTCATAGCAGAGTACTGAGGCTTTCGGACAGCTGCAGGATCCTGGAAACGAGGATTGCTGCAGTGTGTGATGTTCCAGGAACTGTGATTCTAGGCTTAAAACTAAAAAACATCCCAGGATTCCCAGAGGCAGCCCGCTGTCTTTGTTGATAAAGAGACGTGAATCTGTAAAAAGGTGGACTCTCTGCTGGCCTCTGATGCGGCAGCAGCTGACAGGAATTTATCAGGATGAGTCTGCAGTCCAGAGGAGTGTGCAGACCCTGACTCACACCTGCAGACTGCTTCCCGTGACCCTGGAGAATGTTCCAGTGCGATTTAATGAAATCTGGTGCCGTGCCAGAAGAATGTGTTGCAAGGTTGATGAAATCTGATGGGCATTCTGCCTGGGAAGATTCTAAGAAAATGAACCAATGTTTTCCACTGTGGCTATCAGGTCAAGGGAGCTGCAACTCTGATTAGCAGAGACGGGTCCACTGGGTATTGATACAATTGGTATTTAATAGGATATTGTATTAAATCTACTATCTTTCAATATAAACATCCCAGGGTAACATCAGACCATTTCAGTGAAAAACAAGTTGTTGCCTGTGTGGTATCAGCATTATTTTGACATGGGGCTGGGCATCTTGTTAAATCTAATCCTAATCCCTAAATCTCATCTTTTCTTTCTTAGCATCCCCTCACCTCCTGAGGAGGTTTGACTTTAGGAAGATTGGGAATGGATTCCTTCTATTTAGAGTTCTTTGTCTACATCTTATTTTCTAAAGCGTGTATTTATTCAAGTGTTTAACTTAGATTTCCTGATTAGCCTTTATTTTTCACAGGGCCGTGCGTAAAAGAGTTGGCATTTGTGCATCTACTCCAAGTATTTATAATATTATCTCCTTTGAACTATTCCTCTTCTGCAGATGCCCTCCGTGGATATGTTTTGTTCTCATGCTACCAGATTTCTCTTGATTCTCTACTCTCCATCCTTCCAGTGCACAGGAGATGTTGATGGATGATAATTATGTGTCATCACTTTGCCTCCTGAGTGACAACTGAGTATACGAGCAGGTACTCAATAAATATCGCTCCTATTTCCCTTGATGGCTAAGAGAGGAACCCTAGTGCCACCCAATCAGTAGCTATTTTTATATTATTCGAAATGAAACAATTCACGTGAAATGGCAAAAGGCAAGAAAATAATTTGTACTAGAGGAAACTGCTTCCGAACCAAAGGCTGTTGGTAATGCTTCCAAGCAATGGGAACCTTGCAGTGTTACACTTGGAGAGCCAGGGCACCCCTTCCGCCATTGCTATGAATCCTCACCTGCTGGCTCACACTGGCTGCCTTTTCCAGGCATTTGCCTTCTACTCCACCGTTGCTATCAGAGTATCAGAGGGTCCAAAGCCCAGCTGCTTGCCTCAAGTTAGGACCCCTGGTTGCTGCGAGTGCCCAGTGGATCCAGCTGAAACTGAATCCTCCAGGGTTCCAACCCCTGCTCAGCTTTGTGCCACACCCAGGGTGACTTCAGTTCTCCTTTTCTCAAAGAAGACTCCAGAAAACTCACCACCTCAGTCCTGACCTCAAGCTCTGCCTCTAGGAACTCAAAGTCAAGATGCTCTGAAATAACCACATACCCTGTAGCCTACATAGGCTGTATGCTCTTCTTGCCTAATGATTAATAAAAGCAAACAGCAAGAGCAGAACACAGTGGTGAAATTATCAAATGGTTCATTAACAAGCCCAAGATATGCATTATAAAAATATTTACAGGACGATAAAAACTTCACATATCTTAATCAAGGTAAACCATTATGCAGTTTCTTCAAGTATAAACAGAGAAAAATGAATCTTTTGTATTAACAATATGGCAAAAATATTTGCATGACTTACCTTGTGAGAAAAAACAAATGTTAGCTTTTGATAAAAAAAAAACATGAAGAAACAAAACAATAATGATGATTAGAAATGAGCCTTTGCCCTTCATTTTGAAATGCCTCCTCATTAGCATGTGAAAGCTGGTCTTGTCATTTCTAACCAAGGGACACACATCTTTTTCTATGATTTCCTGTCTTTAAAGTGTTTTCAATGTCACATATATTATCTTGCTGGTTCTCCAAGCAGACAGAGAATCTGAATACTCTTCTCTTCTCTGATAGAATGTGAAACTCTCCAGATTCTATCCACTCACATTGTCCTTTTGATTGTCCAGGAACCTCTTTAACATGACAGCCTAGAGCCCATACCAATCTGTTTACCCTAAGCCTTTCAGGGAAAAGGATCTGGATAGTCATGTCTGAGAGCATCCAGATGTTTCTAATATGTCCCTAGTTGAAGAATACGAGATTAAGGAAAATGGCTAAGTCTCTCCAGCTGCTAAGTTCGAGTCATTTTGAGCCAGGCTTAAAAGTTCCAAATTGTCACTGGTTTAGAAGAGAAAACTATGACAGTAAACTCAGTGTTTTACATATATATT
>NW_026067971.1:2947923-2986539 GCF_014885135.2 Alexandromys fortis | reverse complement strand
GAGAGAGAGAGAGAGAGAGAGAGAGAGAGAGTGTATGTCTTTACATATGCAGTTCTGCCTTGAACAGATTTTGGCTAAACCATTTCAGGCTGAAGGTATTCTTTCAAACTTGAGTTTAGACCTGACAAACAGCTTCACAGACAAAGGCTAAGTGAAGTCTGGCTGTTCTCCAAGAATATAAAAACACGATCCTTCAGTTTATTTGCCTAAAAATATGTTCCCATCAACACAACTGAGGAGAACAGCATTGAGTCCTCAGAAGACAGCAAGGCAATGATGAGGAATGTTCAGTAGCGGACGGAGATTTTGTCCTTCACATAGAATCAACAATTAATTAGCTGACATTTTCTTCTGAAGCAAACTTTTCTTTATAATTTTTTTAAAATTAACTTACAGAGAGGCCTTCCCTGGTCATTTTGAGTTCACTAGTGAAAAATTCAAAGTGATCTTGCTTTTAGGTCTATCGCGGAGTTGAGGATGGTTGCCCAGCTATGGCAGGTGCGCACTATTATAGAATGGGAGGAATGGAGTGTTTGGCACGCCCCTCGATCCCGGCAGTTGATAAGGGAGGGCATCTATTTGATTCTAACAAGGCTGCCCACCCTCCCGTAGGTGGGAATCCAGTGCTGCTCTCAACCTGGCTGAAAGGACTGCTGAGCCCCAGATAACCCCCTTAGACCCTGGAGCTCAAGACCGGTGCTTCTTCAACTCGTGTTTTGGACTCTTTGGCGGTGTGGTGAAGCCCTTGGACCCCATTTCAGACCCTCCAGAACTATAGGATCATATAGGTGATCAACTATAATCAAACACAGTTCAGAGTCAATATTCTCATTATGTAAAATCCTCCATGACATGTAACCTCAGTGTCCATTTCATTAGAATCCACCACAATCCAAACATCATGCTTAGGTTTATGATACACCGAGCTCATAATCAGTACTATTTAAATCATGAATAATGGCTGGCAACCAACCCCCTTGTTGGCTCAAATAAAATTTGATTCTGATATCCATATTTTGTCTCCACTTCCCTTGCTGTACCTCACATCTGATGGTTCTAAGTCTATCCCCATAATTAAGGATCCTATGGCTTATGTGCCTGGCTCTCTAGAGGTAGGACTGTCAGGCTACAGTTGACTTTAATGTTGTGTTGATCAAAGGTGGTGTCTGTGTCATGGGTCCCTAGAGAAAGTGGGGTGAGTTGTAGATGAACATCGGTGCATCTGGGACAGAAATGACTATCCAGTGTTTTCTTTCCCGTGTGGACGTGGACATCACTGCTTCAGCGATTTCCATCACTCTCAAAGACTTAGCAGCTGACCTGGGCAGGGAAGCAACACTGGCTGTTAATTAGACCATGATCTGCTTCTCTGAGATCATGAGTTTATGACAGACTCTGCAGTTTTCTGTCTTGTTCTGTATTTTTTTCTCCAACTGGTCTCTAAAAGCATGCACCAGTTTTGAGCCAATATTTTTTGAGAGTGGAAAGAGAAAGTGAGATTAAGACATTTTTCGAGTACAATATACGATTTATTTTCTATTTGAAGCTCACAAAACAAACAGCTGTCACTACCAATGGCTTCATATTTACTCAATTACTGTTTCTCAAAATATTTATGAGCAAATACTTCTTGTCAAGTGCTATCTCAGCCATGATCTTTTAGAAGAGAAAGTTCAAATCTGTAAAATACTTAAGGAAGTAGATACACACTTAACTATCATAACACTTAAGAGTTTGAGGTGGGGAAATTGTCGTGAGTTTAAGGCCATTCTAAGCTACATAGAGATCCTAGAACGGCCTCAGTCTCCATGTGAAACCCAGTCTCAAAGACCAGAAAAATTTTTGGTTAGAAACCTTTGACTTCTTTCTACAAGAAGCACTATCCATCCACTTCTTAAATTTATTTATTTGTAGATTTATGAAAGTAGATCCCCAGAGGGCTTTTTCATAGTTCCTCAGATTTGACCAATCCTCCCCCTCCTCTCTCTTATCCCCTAGTCCAGTGGTTCTGAACCTTGTGACTCCTTTGGGGGGGGGGGTTGAATGACCGTTTGACTGGGGTTGCCAAAGACTACTGGAAAGCACAGATATTTACATTAGGATTCATAACAGTAGCAAAATTACAGTAATGAAGTAGCAATGAAAATAATTTAATGGTTGGGGGTCACCACAACATGAGGAACTGTATTATAGGGTCACAGCATTAGAAAGGTTGAGAACCTCTGCTCTAACCCCTGACCCCCCCCCCCCCCCCCCCCNCCCCCCCCCCCCCCCCCCCCCCCCCCCCCGTTTAACCCTGTCTGCCCTCAGAGTTCCTTCCTTTCATTGGCATTTGTGTTCTACTATCTCCCCTCATCCCTTTCCTACCACACAGACAGTACCTTTATTTAACAAATCCCTAGGGATCATCAATCCCATCGCACCCCAGGCCTTCCTCTGTAGAGCCAGCGCCATTGTTAAGTCACATGACCCTAGATTCTTGCCCTTTGTGGACACTCCAGTTTAGCCACGCTAGTCTAAGAATCTGAAGTTAGGATCTGCATATGAGCGAGAACATTGGTATTTTCCTGAAAATTTCATTTATCACGGAGGGTTCTTTTTGCAATGGATAGCATTGATACAGAGGCCCCCAGCTAAACAAGGGATGAGAATAAGCAATGTGGAGTGTTCAGCCCTAAAGGAGTCATCTCCATCATCCTTCGCAAAGCTCTGGGGACCTCAAAGAAGAGGAAGCAGAAAGACCTAGAAGCTGGAGTAAGGAGAAGTTCAATGCCTTCTGGACGCCATGCCCATTAACTCACAGAGGCTGTGGTCACCTGCGTAAGAGATGTAAATGACTGTGCCTGTCACTATTTTATTACACAGGTAGAGGGCTTCATGAGGCGCCGCCTGCCACCATTTCCACCACCTAGAGTTGCCAGCAGCGTTCTGGCAGAATGCTTAGCCATGCCAGGTGCTGGCAATTTTAGTTCCATGGCCGAGCATGCACCATCAAGCGTTCAGGCAACTTACATAGCCACCCAGGGTCCTCAAGCTCTACGTGACCCAAGTACAGTATAGTCACTTACATAGTCACCTGATCTATGCGTGGCACAGCTGTGTAAGTCTCTGTGCACATGCAGTGGACAGTCTTTAAAAGCCGGGCACTCACCCTCTTCCTCCACCCCGTTTGAGACAGGCCTGCGCACCCTCCCCGCTTATCCTCCTCTCTTAATAGAGACTTGGAGTGGCTTCTGCTGTGTGTCTTGTGATCCATCCTCGTGCCCCGTAATTTTACCAACCCTCACGGAGATGCTGTGGACAGTTAGTTACGGGGAGCCGGTAGTGGGATAGTGGGCATTTCCTTCAATGGCTGGTTACCCCAGGTTCCAAAAACTAAGGTTTATGTAAGAAACCCCAATTACACTCAGTGGGTCAGAAACAAAAACAAAGGACATTGAAGTCGAAGAAGGTTGGAGATCACTAAAGCAGAAGAGAGGGTCACGGCAAACGGCCTGCTCAGCACTCCCGTCTACATGCTCAGATCAGTGCTTCTCTGAGAATTAATCCTCTGCCGCTTTTGGCAGCTGCTTAATACAGAGATTCACAGCTGATCAAAATGATGAGAAGAAGTGACTGTGGCGTGCCCCAAAGTCAGTGCTACACCTACGAAATTGTTAAAGAATGATAAGTAATAAAAGCAAAAATGTTTGCTTTTTAGCAACTTCCTGTATATCTTCTACAATCAAGGCAAAGCCAGTTTCATCAAAATATTGCTGATTAAATGATACCTCATACAGATGATAAAAATATCATTTTTCTATAATGGAAAAGCCATATGGTTCTGAAATCACCATATATTATTAACAGTATGTTTTAGCTCTTCGTCATCATGTGAAGAAAATACAAGTTGTTCAGTAAGGTGATTAGTACAATGGTTCTACCTGTTACTTATTGCAAGTTAAACTGTTTATGCTTAATCTATCTTATTTCCTCTCCTTTGTAAATGTGTCTTTAATGGAAGCCATGCCTCTCAGAGAAAGGAAAGGGATAAACTGCCAAATTTGCATCCTGTATTTTGACTTCCAGTGATATTAGCATAAACTTAGAGTTGCATAACAGAAAGCTTCCAGATGCCACTGCTTAGGTGACGGAGACACTGAGGCCTCTTCCGTGCTCAGCATCTGTGGAGCAGCTCCGCTTCTTAGCTATCTTTTCAGTAATTCAGTAGTAAACAGTGTTGTCGTAACACACAAGTTCCAAATCTGGAACACCACGAACTGCATGGGGAAAAGCCCACGAAGCCTCAACCCTACACAAAGAACTGCAAGCAAGTGAGGAAAACTGCTAGCAGGAGAGGTGGGCTCCACGTTAGAGCGCCCCGGCTGGTTGTCTAGTGCTAAGTGGTCAGTCCTGGAAACAACACTGCGCCGACACATGCATATTTAGAAATATACTTGGCTAGCCACGTATGCACGTGATAACAATTAGTGAAGGAGAGACCATACATTTGAAGGAGAGGGGGAGCTGTGTGAGGGGGTTTGGAGGAAGGGAAGGGAATAAATGCTGTAATTATTTTATAATCTCAAAAGTGAAACAAGAAGAAAGGAGCACACTCACACATTTCAAGGATCCACACCAGTGCCTGGCTGAGCTAGGCCACCAGAAGAGCCATTGAATGTGAGTTCTGACCGGGCAGCTGTGCACCCAGATGAAAAGACTAAGAAGGAAAACAAAGAAAGGGGATCTAAGGGACAACTGTTTCTCTCCAACCAGCTGGGTCTGCCCTGCAGCTTATATTTTGTTTTCAGTTTAGAGACGGATGCATGCGTATCTGTAATCAAATACAGATTGCTCTTTGCTTATAGTGACTAACTTAAAGTTTTTTTTTAACTTGACAAATGGCATGAAAGCTGTACACAGTCAATAAAAGCTTGGATTTTGACTTTTTTCTCAAGCTGGTAATGTGCTTTTTCTTATAGTGCTAGGCAGGGGAAGCCAGCTGCAACTCTTAGGAGTCTTGTAATCACAAGGTTGACAAAGGATTCTCCGGGTGGAGTGGTGTTTCTAAGCCACCACGTTTGATGTTCTGCAGGTTAAATTATGAAATGCGTTTTGACTTAGAAGAGTGTACTTTTATCCGGCTGGGGGGATACAAGCCTACCACAAGTTGAGACACATCCCACCAACAAATTATTACAACCTTTCCATGTGTTGGGTTTAAGAAAAGTGGGCATTGTGTATAAATTGTTTCTAATGTTTAGACATTTTTTAAAAGCCTTGTTATGACAATTTATATACAAAATAGAGGGTAGAATTTAGACTTTGATTTTTGCCATATGTTCAAAAATGTCCCAATTTTACATTTAATTTTGTTATAATTACACAGAGTTAAGAATAGATTTGGCCCCTAGGATTCTTGTGGAACATGTTTTAAATTATAAAAATGTACTAACCACCCCCATCCAGGAAGTGTTTACATTCTCATGTTTGATTTAGGCTTTTTACATACATTATTTCCCCGTGTCATAACAAGCAGGCACAGCCCATCCAGTTTAGTGCATTAGAACCCTGGGCTGCACAAGTTTAGGTAACTTGGCCAAGTGCCCAAGGGGAAAAGTTGGGACCGGACACCAGATCAGACTGAGTGTTTCTATTCATCATCTCTCTTAATCCTCTTCGCATCTCTTTAATGTACACAGCTGGGCTTTTTCTCATTTAATGGAGCATAGAAGTAAGGATCAAAAAGTTTAAGTAGTTTACAAAAAAAATACCCACAGTTATTAAGGAAGGAAGGGAGAGTTTCTGATGGTAAAGCTCTACACACTTTGAATAGCACTAGTCTTGCATTAGCTTAGCATTGTATTTACAACCCCACCCCATCCTCTCTAGGTTCAGATACGCCACTCCTTACAACACAGATACCTGCCCCTGCAAGTTTGCCCCTTCCTCAGAAGCTCAAACCAACAGGACCACCAGACCTTAGCCTGTGCCAGATTCTCTCTGACAGTTCCCCCGGCAGAACGATGCAGCCATGGGAGTAAGACACTTAGTAAGCCACCGTCTAGGGGCATCCTGTCGAAGACATGTCTAGCACAGTATCTGCATAGGTACTGTTAATATCGCAATTTCACTGATGGCAAAATTAGAGCGAGGGAAAAACAACTGGTCAGAAACAGAATAAAAACTGAACAACTTTGTGGCTTGTAGCTGTTACTCTGCCATGTCGCTCCATGAATTAAACAATCATACTTAGGAAAGAGGGGGGAAAGCCTTAGTAAGTTTCAGGAACTCCTCTTCAAGGAATCCTTTCTAAGAAGGAATTAATGCGGCTATGACTTTCTCTCTTCTAGATCTTCTATTCGAGAGTCAAATTAATTTACTTGGAAAATTCTTCTTCAGGGTGTCAAAAATCCTGACTTCAATATTAATGATTCTGTGCACATCGAACTCTCCCTCTCTTGATTTACTGCTGCAACATAGTTAAATCTTTGCTGTCGTCAGATTGTGACTGCCGGGAGAGGCGTCTCCATCTGTTATAATAAACAGGGCTGGCCTAACCACGCTGAGGTTGTGAATTCTGACGGTCCTAGAAAGTAAATATTAACAATTACACAATAAGTTCTTCATGAGTGATGTAATGGAATCATTTCACTTCCATGATGGATAAGTAGAGAAAGTTTTTACAAATGCAGAAAACCACAGCTCGGCATTTTCCTGAGCTGCCTCTCGTTTTATCAACGATGCGGCTGTAACAGGCACTTCCAAATCAGGCTTTGGTTGGTTCGTGCGTTGCTTTGCCTTGAACTGATAGCCGAGCCATCTTCCCTTCATTATGTAGTCCTTTGAGATCTCAATCTAAGGTGACTGGGAAGACTTATGTGTGGTCCTATGTGGGGAACTGAAGTGGCCTTTAGGGGACTGGTCTAATCAGAGGAGGTACAGAGTGGCCTCTCTTTCTCTCCTTGTTTGCTAAATTCAATCATTGTCATTCTCTGATATCTCACAACCATCCATTGAAATGAGCAACACTGCTTTGAATTTGCCTGTTTCTCTCAAAATCATCTCCCTTCATAGTAGGGTAGTAGAAAGGCTGGATCTAAACAACCAACATTCCACCTTCACCTACGAACGGAGTTTTGTTTTGTGTGATATGGAGTTAGAAAACAGAACCCTGGAGGATATGAGTACATATTCCCTGTGCCCTCAAGGCAAGGGAGAGGAAGAGAAGGATGTGGACTTGCAACCTCTGACCTCTCAAGATTTCTCCTGATCTAGAGGGAGCTTGGGGTGCTCCAGTTCCTCCAGAAGGTTTGGTTCCGAGCCATAAGAAATATATGGCATTTAGGGAATATCGATGTAACTCTCCTCTTAAAACTAAGTTGCCTGGAAGTGAGGTGACTCTAATAACAGTTTTTATGGGGAGACAAATATGAAAGGGCTGTGGGAAAAGTGAGGCGAGGGACGACTGGTGTCCGGGTCCACGCTGAGGGTACGGCCACAGGCGTGGCAGAGGCCAGGCTGCTCTAAACTATCTCACAGTCTGACTACCAGACCACAGAGGCAGTAGCCTCCGAAGAAGTGAGAATGTCCCCAGGAAACTAATCTCAGGAAAAGAAAAAAGTACCAGCCAGGGGACAATTTGCCTCCCTGAGTGATTACACACAGTTCTAACAACTTATCAGAGCCTTGTAGGAGAGACTGAAGCCCAGACAACAGTGAGTGGATGGTGGGTTGGGAGCACCTGGATGGGGTGGGAATGAATAAAACTGCTTGGGAGTGCACCCCCTGGTCCTCTATTTAAACTCCAGGACTCCCAAAGTGAGGCAAAACAGACTTAGTGTTTCATAGATCAATTTATCCCTCTGCCCAATGCAACCACACTGAATAAATCCTTTTACACTTTCTGATAATAATTTGGCTTCTTAGTTTGGCTTATTGAAGATGGGTGCCCAGGCCTACATTGAGTCACTGGTTGCTACCTCCAAGTTTGATAAGAGCACAACACAACAAAAATGTGTTACTCAAAACGTGGTAACCCTTCAGAGTCCCGCAGAGAAGAGTCCAATTAGGACCCATTTGGATTCTAAGACGTCTGCTCCAGTACAGGAAGAGGCTGCTCATTTAGCAACCACTACAGCATGGTATTTAAAGGAAGTTCAGAGGAATAAAGAGAAGGCCAGAGGTGTTCCCTACAGCGGAGTAAAGAAAAGGAGAAACGAGGAGATTAAAGAGGGCCTTCTGATAGTGCATGCAGCTCACACAGGGCCAGAGGACTGCAGGCCTAATAAGGATTTAGGATTGTGTTTTATGTGAATGGGAAAGCTCTGGCAAGTTTCGAGGGGCAGGAGTGACATTTACAATGAACCATTAATATTTCAAAGAGATTAGCCACACTGACTTGGAGGAAGGAGGTGAATTAGGCAGCCTGTGGCAGTCACAGCAGTGAAGTCTTTGACCATTGCAGAGCCGTCAGAGGCCAGAAAGATCTGAATTCCGGAATTATTGTTAGGGATAATGCTGGCTCAGTGAATTAGTGGTTGTAGATTCTCCTCCAATAACCATGATCTCACTCACACAGAGTGGTTAGCTAGGTTTTCAAGTCAGGGCATGATATCCCTCCTGTTGTGTGGATCTTAAGCATGATTAGAGACTAGTTAGTGACTGGCAAAGTGTGTGTGCCATTACTGCAGCCTTAGGTTATCATGCCATAGAATCATAGCTAGGCAGGACTGTTGGTTGCTTACCTCCTTTGAAAGCTTGCATGGCTCCTTTTATACCAAGAAAACTAGTCCTCATGGAGGGGCCATTCAGGTCAGTTCCAGCTTAGGGGCCTCTGGGTCCTGTTTCTGTGGTGTATCATGTCTTCAGCAGCAGGGATTTAGCTCCTATATCTTGGGGACTGCCAAGAGCAACAGCAATAGTCCTTATGTCTAGGAAGTTTCTTGGACATCCCTGATCAACAACTCAAAAGTGCTTCTCATGACTGTAGGGGTTTTGTCTGGCAGCCTTTGGCTGTTGGAGAGAGGATCATCAGTCCAGATGGGAAAAGGGGAGGGGAGAAGAGAGAGTTCAGTGAGCACTATCAGTTTCTATATTTAAGATGGGCATCAAAATGCAAAATCCTATTCCGAGGAAAACTAAAGTTCCAGAATAAAGAGATAATGGGAGTTAGGTGGTTTCTAACCACTAGCCTACCAATTTCCTATTCATATGTTAGAAAGCTTGATGTGGGAGTGTCATATATCAATCTATTGATTTCATTGGTTAAGCAATAAAGAAACTGCTTGGTCCTGATAGGTTAAAACATAGGTGGGAGGAGTAAACAGAAGAGAATGCTGGGAGGAAGAGGAAGTGAGCTCAGAGCCGCCATGCTCCCCTCTCCCGGGTAGACGTGATAGCTCTGCTCTCTGAAGCAGACACGATGGAGCAAGCCACCAGGTCAGACATGCTGAATCCTTCCCGGTAAGACCGGTGCTACACAGTTTATTAGAGATGGATTGATTGGGATATCAGAATTAGCCAGTAAGGGCTAGAGCTAATGGGCCAAGCAATGTTTAAATGAATACAATTTGTGTGTTGTTATTTCGGGGCATAAGCTAGCCAGGCGGCCAAGGTGCTGGGGACGCAGCCCCTGCAGCTCCTATTACTACAAAAGCTTGCACTGGGTTTTCTACCATTCTTTACCTCAGTCTTGTCAGAATAATGACAGTAAAATATTAGAGAATATTCAATAGACTCTTTTAAGAAAAGCTTATTCTGAAGTAGGACACAAATAGATATATTTGGATAAAGCAAGATCCATTGGTAAGAACATTTATTTGACATGTAACCATGTCAGTTCTTGGTTCCAAGAAATTTGTAGGTTTTATCTCATGGTCTCTTCCCAATGAACCCATGAGACAGATAACGTTTCTATCAAAAAAAAATTCAGGTTATAAATAAAAATCTGAAAAGAATGAACAAATCTGCCCAGTAATACATACTGTATGAGTGATGAGTGGTCAGCAACAGACATCCTCGGCAACTCCCAAGAAAAGCCTATTAGGTAAGGTAACTTGCTCTCTGACTTTCTGTCTGTCTGTCTCTGTCTTCCTCTGGGTGTGTCTGTCTCTGTCTTTCTCTGGGTGTGTCTCTCTGTCTCTGTGTATGTGAGAGGGTCACATCTGCATGTGTGTATACATGCACAGGGCAGAGGTCATCCATAAGTATTGCTTTCTAGGCACAATCCACCGTATTTTTAAGAACGGTTCTCTCACTGGCCTAGAGCTCACCAGTTTAGGCTAGGCTGACTGGCCAGTGAGCCCCAGGGATTCCCTTGTCTCTGTTTCCTGAGCTCTGGGATTATATACACATGTGTGCTACCATATTGGCTTTTACAAGCTCTGAGGATCAAACACTGGGGCGTAGATTTACTAGAAAAGCACACTACTCATAGAGCCACGTCCTAGCCTAATTTGGCCATCTTCTTAAACACTATTTTTTATTTTTTTTACATTTTTGGTTTAACCAGGAAGAAAAAGAAAAAAAAACCCTGCCATCATTCCAGCTTCTATCATAACGCCTCAAAACATTATATGAATTCCCTCTTTGATTCCTCAAAGGCATTTGCTCTGAAGTTAGTGTACAAATTGAAATACTCTTTCTAGTTTATAACATAAATTTTATAAAAACCATGGTTATTCTTATCACAAATATTGGATCTTCATGAACACTACAGAGCTTTTAGACAAAAAAGCTTTCCTGTGTCGGGCTGCCGAAGACTGCAGCTCACCTTGCACGTTCCACAAAGTACAGAACTTTGACTCTCGGTTTAAAATTTGTCAGAACCATGGGGTTGATGTGAGGTGTTCTATTTCAATAGTGGCTCGTGGCCTACAACAGCTGGGATGTTTTCTATTAGCGTGGCTTGAAAACAGTCTTCATGCTCATGGATTTGTTTTAAAAATTACACCCTTTGCTTTAAGTTGCCTGTGGGCACAGACCCACATAAATCTTCATTAGGTGATGTAGTAACTGCCATAGTTCACAAATAAAGAGTGGGTGGCAACGTTGATGACTAAACACACCATCATCCATCAACTAAGAAGTCAACACCTCAAGGTCAAAAAAAGAGGAACTAAAGGTAGGGGAGAACTAAAATAATAATGTCTAACTTTAACTTTTCCAGAGAAAAATTTGGAGGACTATCTCCATCATATTATGCTAGAACAGGGAGATATATTTGTCTCTTTCTCCAATGTCAGGATTTATTGAATAACAAAACATTCACTTATGTTCATGTCCTTGCTTGCAATGCACCAAGCTAATCCTGATTCCACTTGATAGTGTAGCTGTTGGCTGCGAGGGAGCCTCTTACCACAGCTGCCTATACCCTCTCTCTGACCGCACACTACAGTCCACACTAGGATGGCACAGAATGCCAACACAAGGGTCCTCAGAGCCTAGCCAAAGGCAGGAGCTTTTCCTGGTACAGTTTTGACATAGTATGTGTCTGTGTATTAACACAGTTGCACAAGAACATAGGCAGCCTTACACCATCTGGATAAGTGAGTCAGTTGCACATAGGCATCCTCATGCCATCCGGATACATGAGTTTCTTACCAGAGGTTGCTTCTCCGCTGATATCGGACAGGTGGCGGTTGCTCTCTTGCACAAACCAGATCTCTTCACCCCACCCTCCACCCCACTGTAGTCAACTGGACCATAGTGTTGCTTTGGAAATTTCAATGACTCAGGGCAAGAGGCAGGCTGGAAGCTGTTATTTAACAGTGTGTGGTAACAAAGAACATGGCTTGGTCTCTCCAAGAAGGTATGAAAAGGTGGGGGGGGGGGAATCATATATTATATAATCAAAAGTGGGAGCCATTTCCACCCACCCTGATATCTATAGAGAAGGGTGGGCTCGTAGGCAGTCAAGGCAGAGTGTCTCAACTGCTAACACCTGTAGATCAGATGTGATTTAACAGCCTGATGATTGGTGGGAGAGCCTAGGTTACAAAGAAGCACTAGAGACAGGTGAAATTGAACATCACCCTAACATTAGCATGTTAACATTAGCACCATCGCATTAGGGCTGGAAAGAGCCCAGCCGAAGTGCTGGCAGAGAAGGAGGAGGAGAGGCCCAAGTCTGGAAAGAGCAGTCAATAAAGCGATCTTGGTGGAGGCTCCTACAGCGTCTGTTCATTTAAATACACTACAGAAATAATGATTCTGATTCCCTGAAAGGGTCTATTCATGTTCCAAATGATGGCACAGTATAAGAGCAGCTTTTCAAAATAATTTTTGGTTTCGCTGAATGCAACTATTTTTCAAACTCATTTGACTGCATTGATGGCCATGCAGACATTCACAGCAGGCAAAAGACCTTCGAAGTTGGAGAGACAGCGTCTGTTTGTGCTCCGGATAAGCCCACTAATTACCTAATTTATTTGCCTCTTAGACCAGTCCTGAAACACAGCAGAGTTAGTGTTAATTATGCATATTTGTTCTATTGAACAAATAAGCATGAATCTTATCAGCTCTACTTTTCCCATCAGAAACACAAATTCAGTCATTGCTCCCATCCGAGGTTAATAAGGCACAGCTAACGGCTCTCGGAATCAGATGATACAGAGTAAAGAGTCAGTTCTTAAAAGTGAAAAACAATGCCCACTTTTTCAATAATTCGTAAACCATCACCCCATGCTAAAAATCTGTACCCCAAATTGTAGTCGCTTATTTTTACTTTATAGTATTTGTATATCTTGAATTATCCTCCTGCCTCAGCCTTCCAAGTACTTGGATTATAGCCACAAGCCATCATCCTGGTTGGCTTTGGCTTTGCTTTACTGAGTGCGGGTGTGTGTTTATGTGTGTGTGTGTCTAAGCATGGATATGCTTGTGTACATGGGGATATTTTCTTAAAACAATTTGAAAATATATTTCCTTGCACGTCTCTTTATCTCTTTCTCCTTCTGGCCTCTGAGGACTCAGTTACTGTCAATTTTAGATTCTGGGGATCACTATGCCTTTTTTCCCCTCCTTTTCATCCCCATTGCTGATGCTTTTTTCCCAATAGATCTTATTTAATTGATGTACATAATTCACAATTTATAATCAGTAAAGTACAGGCATGGAGTGGACATTTAGTTAGTTTGGACAGACGCAAATCCCTGTGTCATTTCCAGTCCATTGAGGCATGAGGTTCCCCACACAGTCGCAGCTGAACGCTCTCTGGGATCACCACAGTCCACCATGGTTAGCCTTGCCTGTACTAGAACTTCAAACAAATGAAGCTGCACATCCTTAATTCCCCTTGTATGATTTCTTTCATTTCAGAAAACATTATTTGAGGCTCATGCCCGGCTAGTATTAGTAATTTGTTCCTTCCTGTGGCTGAACAGGGATTGATCCATTCTGAGAAAGAACTACCGTTCGTTTATGCATTCCCTTGTTGGTTGACATTTTGATTGGTTTCAGTTTGGATCCACAGTAAATAAAGCTGCTATTAGCATTTTACACCAGAACGTTGGTGCCGTGTGTTTCATTTCTTTATTTATTGCATAAACATCTTACAGTGAGATCGAATGGGTTTGATTTCATTTTAAATCTTCCTCCTGTGGAATCTAGACGAGAGAAACAATCTCCAAACAATTTGCTTGTTCCGCTTTCTCCTCTCACCCTGCAGCACACAGACTAATGCTCACCTCGATTGTCACACATACTACTCTCCGGAACCCATGACTGGTACCTGGCCAGGCAAAGGGGACTTTGAAGATGCACTTAGCTAAACTAAGGGTTTGGACTGGGGATTCTGTCTTCCTTATTCGGTTAGGTCAAAGGATCACAAAACCAAGGTCCGAGGGTTAGAAGTTGAGAGAGGATGAGAGCTATGAATGCCCTGATACCTTTGGATATAGAATTTGAGCCATGAACCAGGACTGTAAGGTAGAGAGGGGACAGAGAAGGTACAGGGCTCTAACAATGAGACAAGGCCTGGAGCCATCCTCCCTTGGGGTTCCAGAAAGTGGGTCGTTTCCACAGCTCCGAGTTTGGAACTTCTGTTCTTCAGGACTATGAAGTGGTAGATCTGAGGGTTTTTAACTAGTGACTGTTGTGATAATTTATAATGGCAGCAACAGTAAACTCATTCACACTAGTTAAGCCCTTCCAGTTCATTCTTTTTGCCCTTAGAAAGATAATTTTAACTTCAAAATCAGCTCACTCATTTACTGTTCAAATGTTTCATCTAGGACTGAAAATCTCACATTGCCTCAGCCTCCCCCTGCCTGTTCCCACTTCCAGCACTCAGCCCCTACTTCATCCCTCTGCTCCACTCCTCAGCAGCCCACATCCTTCCCCAGTTTAGGAGATCTGCTCCAAACCTTTTCCTTCCTGTCCACCAGGGAAGCATCATCTTCAAAGTTTTAAATCTATCAATATCTAGTTTAGAAATCCCGCCTAAATTTTCCATTAAGAGTCCAGAATCTTTTTCTGAAGACCCTGCAAGACCTTCATGGTAACATTTTGCCATAGTATATTACAAATGTTCCCTTGCAATGTGCTCCAAACTAGTGTGTTTGTTATCTAAGGGGGGGAAGAATCAGATGCCTTGGAGCTGTATTTAGAGAGTGGGTAGCACTTGGAAGGTTGCTGAGTTAAAATTCCCAGTGGGAATACAACCTCAAGTGATTGTTTTTAGCCTTCTGCTCTCTTGGAAACGTCTCTATGGAAGTCAGCACTGACTTTGGATTGGTCTACGTTTCTCATTGGAAAATCCCAATGCAGCTGGTTGTTTTTCAGCCAAAGTGAATTTTTTCCTTCCATTTTGTCTCTAAGTATTGGTGAAATGGTCACTTCCCACTTATTTTAAAATAAGAATTATGGAAAAAATATTGAGAGAAGGTAAAGTGTGTCAAAGAGAGGGAGGAGAAGAGGAAAAGGGGAGATGAGAGAAAGAAGAGGAAGAAAAGGGCGAGAGGGGAGATCCCCATGCTTCTGTTGACTGTTCCTCATGCTGCTTGCTTCCTACTCCCCACAGGCCTAGCCGGCCCAGTGGTTCTCCACTGTGTTCTCAGCAATTTCTCCCAAAGCTCTTCCCTCCTAACTCCTTTTGCGGTACAGTGGTTTGTTCTCTAAGTCAGCCTGGCCTTTCTCCATCTCCATCTGATCTTCTTTAGAAACCATCAAGTGATTGGAGACCCTGGACAGGAGGATGAGGGGCAGTGAAGATGTCTGTATACTGTGGTACCTTTTCAGTTTTTATAGTTTTCTTTGATGTAGCCTTTCTTCCTGCCTGACTGCCTGGCTGGCTCTGTCCCTCCCTCCTCTCCTCACCCCTTCTGTAACTCATAATCACCGAAGTTACCCAGATAATCCTAGTGCTCTTGGGTTCCAGTGAGCCTGCTGCCTCAGTTTCCTCAGTAGCAGGGATTACAGGTTGAGGTGACCTCCTTTTGACCCACACAAAGCAACACAGTCCTTCTAAGGCAATATGTTCTTTCTAACAGTTTTGATCTGTTATTAACCAATGTCCTCAGAAGATATTTAACAAATGACGTATCAAGGTTAATAACCAAGCAAGAGGCACATGGCTTATCAACTTTAATCAGCATCCAAATGAACATCTGTGTGCAACTGAGGCTCTGCCAAGTCACCTGTTAAGGCCATTCCTGGTGTGGCAAATGGTTTTGGATGTCTTAATAAAGTGCTATTGGCAGCATTACTTCCTCCCCAGTCTCGCCAGTAGCCCTTTAGTGTCTCCCTGCAGACAGAGCAGCCTGCATGCTCGCTCCCTGGTTGGCCACACTGCAGCACAGAGCACCGTGCATGCTCGCTCCCTGGTTGGTCACACTGCAGCACAAAGCACCGCGCATGCTTGCTCACTGGCTCATGAATGGCTGCAACCTAGGCATACTAATGAAGAAGAGGATGCCTGGAATTTATTAAACAAATTCAGAAGCTGTCCAGGCCCAGTATTGACTGAGCTGTTGCCTGGTCCTGAAGTTGCTCAAGGCAACTCGGAACACACTTAAGACGCGGATTCCTGTTCCCCAGATGACCCTCTAATCAGGAAGCGGTGGCATGTGCCTCTTTCCCTTCTCCACATGGCCAGGGTTAATGAAATCAAACTTGCTTCCTCCTTACCATGTTAAAATAGCTCTGAAAATAGAGTTTTCTAGCTTCATACCCCCACTTAAATGTCCCCAGTCAACACAGCAGAGTGGCACAGTGTAAACATGCTGGGGTCATAAATGTCCCCAGTTCCTGGACAAACAGACGCCAAAGTTAATTAATGCTCTTCTCCAGGCTGGTTCCTCTCCATGATCTACATTGTCTGTACCTCAGACCTGAAATCTTCACCCTTGTAACCCAGTGCCTAAGGGGTCTTTTTTCTAATCTAGACATCAGGTCAGGTTTGGATCTGGGTCCTGTTGTCACCCTCCTGAGCTTGCCTGGAGACCTGGGAAATGCCTGCTTGAAGAATGTGTCCCAAGAGGAAACACCCAACCACTACTCAGGTTCCTCCCATCCTCCCACCAGCTCTTTACCAGGTCTAAGCAGAGCTACGGCTGAGAGGAAGGAGCCTCAGACAAACCTGAACATATTCCACGGCTCCTCAATCCCCTGGCATGCTGGCATCTTCCTTCCCTGCAAGCCAACCTGTGCAAGCTCCCTACAGTTGAAAATAAAATCTCTGTGAGCTTGAGACCAGCCTGGTCTACACAGTGAGCTCCAAGATAGCCAGTGCTATGTGGATGTGGAAAGACCCTGTCTCAAAAGTCATAATAATAATATTCCTTTTTCTTACAGCTTCTCCCAGAAAGTGGCCTTAAAACACAAGCCAGGCTGCTCTCCTGTTTAACCCAATCATTTCCAAGTGGACCTGGAGCACAGTGCAGATTCTCCTGGAGCCTAAAAAGGCAGAACTATTTCTCTTCTCTTCCACTGTAACTACTTCTTCTCTAGCAGCTTCTGCATAAATGCATGCATGTTAACACACAGAGACATACATGCACGCCTATGAACATACATGGAGGCATACATACATGCATACAGATAAATGCACACAGAGACATACAGACATTGATTGATTAGCATGGACGCAGGCTGTACAAACACACACCACTGGTTTCTCTCATCTTTCAGGGTTTAGTTTCTTAGCAACACTATTCCCAGAGAAAACTGACAGAGAGATGTCTGTCTCCTGATATCTGGATCCTGTGATCGTTTCTTTACACAACAAAGAATTGTCACTGAGGATAGGCTTAGATTGCTCAACAGCTAACATTAAATAAGGTGCTGCTGAGATGATTTCAAGGTTCCCCAGGGTGGAAGAGGAAGGCATGACTGGGGAAAGGAGGACCTGAACGCTTACAGAACTCTTCTAATGAGGAAGGTGAAGGGTCAGGAGCCAACAATGGAAGCTGGGAAGGTCAAGCAGGCACACCCTCCTCTAGCCATCAGAGGGGAGTTAGCCGTCAGGGGCACCTTTAGCACTGAGCCCCGATTGCCAACTAGGACAGACACAGCTGCGTGATAGCGAGTTTGTGTTGCCCTCGGGCAGCAGGGAAGTCAGCGGAAGGTTCCCACAGCAGCGAGAAGAAAGGGACACACCATGGTTCTCACGATACGCACGCCTTCCCTCCGGAGTTCCTGCTCAACCATTGCTGGCACATTCAACATGAGCGGTGCCCGTGCCCCAAGCCTGTTCTCACTTCTGCAGATGTCCCGGTGAACACAGGGCACAGACATCCCAGATACTAGAGCAAAAGCTCCTCCTTGTTTCCCAGTCAGAATGTAGGGGTTTTATGGACCATGATGCTAACTATTTAGACTTTGATTTGGGAATTTGTCTTTGCTTTCATTATTTTGACTTCATGAGAAATACTGTGTCTATGTAGTTCGTCACAATGCCAATTCAGTATACTGTCTTTCATGACGTTACAGTTTGAATATGAAATGCTTCCCATTGGCTTGCATATTGATGGCTGGTATCCAGAGAGGGTGTCTTTTGGGTTACTGGAAGATGTTTTAGGACGTGTAGCATACACAGAAAAAGTGAGTTACCAGGGGCATGTTTTGAAGGTTATGCTTGTCCCTGGTCCCTTTGCTTCCTGTTTGCTGTGAAGAATGTCCTTTGATGCACCCTCCCGCCATCATGACCTGCACAGGAACAAGGGGCCCAACAAACGTGGGTTGAACTATTTGAAACTGTGGAGCAAGGCAAGTCTCCTGTCATTCGTGTGTTCCTCTCAGGAGCTCTGTACAGTGACGGGAGAAGTAAGAACGCAGGCGCCTGAGGTTTAATATGGGAAGGAATCAAATAGTAAGAACGGAAGTAAACAGACGCCAGAAGAGTTCTCCTTTTCTTGAGATTTCCTTTCTTATTTCCTCTGCTTATTCACTGAAATCCCACGGAGCCACATAAGCCCCAAATAATCTCAGCAGGGAACCTACGGACGACCTGGCATTTCCAGCCCCAACTGGTAGTGACATCCGTGGCTTCTTCTCCCGCTCTGTGACAGCTCCTTCGATGGTGGCTCTCAGAGGAAAGAAACGATGTGAGATCCTTGTCCGCAGGAACTCACTTTTGTTTCCATGCTCAGAGCCCTCAATGTCTGATGTTTGAATGAAGGAAAGCAACACTGGCTATGCAAATAATTCAAGTTACAAATGTTTACGCAGCTGCAAAAGAAAACGTTGCTTTTTTTTTTTTCTGCTTCTGAGGTGATGGACATCTTGACTCGCTACAGCAAGCAGTGTTACCCAAGAAAGCAATTCAGTTCTGGCCAATGTTGTCAGACTTTTTATTTAGGAGTTTGTGCTGGTGAAAATACAGGGTAATTAACCTCCCGCCCTCCCCTTTCAAGGCAGAAATATGCTGACATCTATGAAGACACAGATAATTGATTTCCTGGGAAATTTCCAGCCTGCACTATAAACCTAAACCTATTGTCAGGGCCGTGTAGGTAGAAATGGGCACTGAAGGACAGACGTGTGGAGAGGGAGGTGGGAGGCCAAGATCAAGGACAAAAAGAAGGCACTAGTGAATAAAATACACATAAAACCAAGACTGCAATGTTTCTTAGTTAAAAACCCACCAAAGTGATAAAAAAAAAAAAAAAGGAGCCTTTATAGCACGCAGCCTACGGTGCATCAAACAGACTGAATGAGCCGCAGTAGGTTACACATAGGAGAAATGCTCACAGGCTCTTCTAATCCCCCACGTTTGGTTGTCACCTTCATCATCATGGTTGTCACCATCCTCCTCCACCTCTTCCTTTTCTCCTCCTCCTCCTTCTCCTTCTTCTCTTCTTGTTTTATTGTTGCTTTGTAGCCAGGTTGGCTTTGAACTCCCAATCCTCCCGAGCCAGGTACTGCAGGCATGCGCTACCACTCCCGGCTTTCGCTTTTCTTTTTACGGATGAAACAACAGCCCAAGTTTAAAGGAAACTGTGTACTAGGAGGACGATTTCTCTAAAGTCCCTGGTTTATTCCTACTCTTCTTGAGGTCGATAACCTCCAACTCCATTCATTTTCAGTTCCAGTTTTCAATTTGTAATAAATGCTGTGTTTTTTAACAACACTTAAACCACCTGAAATATTAACATAGACATACTGACTTCCATAAAATTAATAAATCTGGGATTTTCTGCAGATTCATCTATCCCAGATCTTGAATTTTCCATCACAATTGAATGACGGCAGTCGGACTGAGATGCCTAGCCAGGTCAAAGGCCCGCATTGCAGATCCTTAACCCAAACCACTCAAGTGAAGATGCAGAAGGAAAATCATTTTCCAAGAATGAAGGCCATCTCCTTGTGTCGTGAACAGAATGGACTGAATTAGTGCCATTCAAAGGCCATGGGTCCGAAGCCGCTTACTCCTCAGGAGGATGAACTATACGAAGACCTTCAGTTCCCTTTTCTTACCTCAGTTTATCTCTTGATTTTTGTACACTTGGCCTAATTGTGGAGATAAACTTAGCTTCGGACCTCTCCATTAAGAAAAATTCTGTTATTGCTCAATATTACAAAGAGAAGAGAGGGGAGTGAGAGGAATGAGGGGAAAGCCCAGTGTGGCGGGTCTTGTCAGTGCTTCCATCATGGACCAACGTGGATGTGAGCGATCCTGACGCAACAACCACAGATGCTCAGGTCCGTCCTGCCTGGAGGATGAGCGGAGCCAGAGTTCTCTCAACCATGACTCTAAAAATGCTATTTTTCACTGAGCAAATATTTCTAAAATGTCCAAATATTGAATGTATATCTTTCTTATTTACATAGTATGTGTATTATAATATTAAAATATATTCTTTTCTCTTTTTGAGTTTCCATAATCAAATTCTTAGCAGGAAGCATTGTAATATCTGGAAAGTTGATAGCTGTATGAATAAAAGAGATGCTATACAGAAATAATAAATTTATAGCACACTACAGCTCAGGTGAATGAAGCATGATGTTAGTAATACCAATGCGATCGGTTCCACCAAACACAACTGCGAAGAGCCACACAGGGGGAAATATGCTAATCAAGGACCCTTTGCCCTGCCATGGGAACGCCAACTGTGTGCTACAAAGGAGCCATATTTTAATGATCATATAACAGTAGCTAAAAAAATTGCAATGCTTTTACTGAAATAAACCATAATATTTTTTGTTGCATGCAAAGAAAAGTGGCCGCTTTATGTAGAACATACAAGCAACATAACCAAGCTCGCTACATGTGTCAGTAAGGGATTCGAACATGAAACTCTGAGAACTGAGGCTTTGGATGGCGTTATGTAACTTATATGTGTGCCGTTTACACTGTCTTGGTCTTCATCTCTCTACCCGCAGCCACATACACTGCTCACTGTCCAGTCTTGAATAGTATCAATAATTGCTGCCTGGTTATCCACATATACTGCTCACTGTCCAGTCTTGAATAGTATCAATAATTGCTGCCTGGTTATCCACATATACTGCTCACTGTCCAGTCTTGAATAGTATCAATAATTACCGCCTGGTTAGGCAGAAGTGTTTGAGAGTAAGGATCTTACTTTATCTTTTATTTTCCTGAACCTGACACTGCACTTTGAGTCAACTGGGTACATACTGACGATGTTATTAAAATAAACACGGTTTCATAGGCTAAGAATATGAAGACAGAGATAGAGCCCCTCCTCAAGGAATTCAAGCTAGTAAAAGACTACTAGACTGTGACAGTTATTTGCGGTTAGTTACACATACTGGGTGGTGACCGGTGATTGATGGTAAAAAAAAACAAAAAACAAAAAACAAAAAACAAAAACAATAAACAGCTAAGCTCCTCCTTTTTTCAGTTGTGTCTGTCAACCAGCAGTGCTGCCCTTCCGCACTGAACACAAACCCACACGGTGTTCATATTCTTTGTATTGACACTTCTAACCATAGCCATTAAATTAATCGGCCATTAAATGCTACCCATGATTTGGGAAGCTCTATGAGCCAGTTGCCTCTCTTGTGTTTCATTCATTCCAAAATGACTGTAAAGCAAAATTGATAAACCAAACTAATAAAACCAAGACAAGTACTTGAAAATCAAGTAAGATGCTTCCAAATAAGTTTTATTCAAAGCAACTGAAAAGCAAACATTTCTGTTAGAAAACTGCGGTGCTGTGTACGGAATGGTACACGCCCTCCATCTCAGAATGTGACTGTCTTTGTAGATAGTTCCCCCCGGGGAAGGAGTTCAGCTAAAATGGGGACAAACTATGTGAAGGCACAGAAACAGTGACAGCTGGAAGACAAGGAGAAGGAACTGAACCACATTTCCACGTTACCTTCTGTCCTCCAGGCCCCAAAGCACCCACTATGGATTTACTAGGGCGGCCAAGCTGACTGATGCATAGGGGGATTTCAGCTAGAGTTCAAGTAACTTCAAACGCACATCCATTGGGAGGAGCTAGCGATTTTGATGGGTGCAAAAGAGCAGGAATCCTTGACCTACTGGACACCCTGGAGTGGCAAAGGGCAACAGTGCTCCAGGGGACAATAACCGAATGTGTGACACCCACTTTGTGACACCTAGGGAACCTCAGATGCCATCGCAGGATGACTTTGAGTTGGATGAAAAGGTTTCTGCTTGGGATGCTAAACATCCAGGGGGCAGCACATTTATCTGTAGAAAGAGAAGAGCCTGGTTCCCAGAAAAGAGAGGATTTGAAATACTAGGGAGGACAAAAGTTCTCATTAAGTACATTGGTGCCCAGGAAGCAGTCCCTTGTGCTCCCCCCCACTACCCCAAACATACATAGTTTACTCATGGGTGGGTAGTGAGGTCTCATTAACCTTTGCACAGCTTGACTGACTCTATAGTCCCACCTGCTGGCAGAGCTGGGAAATAGTTAACATATTGCTTACATTTTGTACCTGACTATTCCACATGGAGCTGAACCAAGCAGGGTAGGAGGGTTTTGCTTATGACTAAAAGGAACATAACAATGTGTGCTGGAGAGAAACAAACATTGCACGCACGTTGTAATAGGTGAGGAGCTGCCTTAAAATCTGCAAATCGTTTTTAAAATATATGTTGTGCATATGTATGTGATGTATGTGTGTGTGCACGCATGTGCGTTTGACTGTGCATGTGAATGTGTGCAAGCACATGTGTGCAGAGGGCAGAGGGAAATGCCAGGGTCCTCGGACACTTTGCATTTCTAGTTTTTTGAGACAGGGTCTCTCACGAAACCCGGAACTCACGGATCCAGCTAGACTGGCTTGTCAGCCCCGAGGGTTGTCCTGCCTCAGCCCCTCTTCTCCATCTAGTGCTGGGATCTCAGATGCTCAACAGCACACCTGACTTTGTGCCCTGGGAACTAAACTCAATCCAACAGGTGCAAAGTGAGCACTTCTAATACAGCTACCCCATAGCCCCAAACTGCTCTTTTCATAATCCAGGAAGAGACAAGAGTCTATTCAATTTCTACATCCATACTACTATTAAAATCAACAGAACTCCACGGTCTTCCAAACCTGTGCCAGGTTTTCCATGGAGATTGAGTGTGCCAGTGTGTGTGTGTGTGTGTGTGTGTGTGTGTGTGTGTGTGTGTTAGAGAGAGAGAGAGAGAGAGAGAGAGAGAGAGAGAGAGAGAGAGAGAAGGAACATTTCAAACAAGCTTTCTTTCTTTTTCTCTACAATTCAGTATGGGCATGCTTTCACACAAAAACAAACAAACAACAAAAAAGTCTTACTGCAAGCAAACAAAAATCAGTCTGATGTTTATTGAAATGAGGCAAAGATAACTTTACCATATCTCCTTATATGTATCTACTGTTCAAAGAATTGGGTACTTTAGAAGTCTCACTTAAACCTGAATTCAGAAAAGCAAACATTGCCTGTTAGCTAACACTCTCTTATGATAATGCTACCTAACACATAACCCCATCTCAGTGGCTCCCCACCACAGATATTCTTTTTTAGCCTTCAGGCTGGCCAGTGTGGGTCTGCACTGGGCTGTGGGCCAACCCCAGGGTATGGTTTGATTTCTGTGCCTCTTATCGTGTGACCAGCAGCTTCCCTGAACATTCTTCCCATCAGGAAGACAGACTGACAAATGAAAATGCCCAGCCATGCAAATGGTATTTGGAATCTGCGAGCGGAACATCTGTGAGCATTTTCTCAGTCAAGCCATGTCACAGCATCAAATCTGAAGTCAGTGGGGTGGGGCTGTAGAGACACCTAGTCTACTGGGAGGCCACACCAAGGCTGAGCATGTATAGTGCCATGGCACAGTGCGTGAGAAGCAGAACAGCTTGTCAGTAATTGGTAAGAGTTGTTGAGAGCATTGAGGATTAGCATAGAGTGCCCAGCCTTGCTGCCAGGTTTCTAGGAACTTTGAATATATGGTTTCTACAAACACAGCTGTGTGCCTTCTAGCTAGCACATTCAGCTTTCCTAATGGGCTGCATAACTCATCAACGGAGCATGTCTCAAATCTTTGTCTTTTAGTTGACTGAACTGTAATATAAAATTATTCCTTTGACTTTTATTAAGAGATTTTATTAAGCTAATAAAACTAATCATATATGTCAACTAGACATTTATATATCATCTGGTTGCCAACCGAAGTTATAAAGGAAATTCCCGAAACAAGCTCAGGGCCATCACAATATGTTAGGTGAAGCAGAGGTAACCCCAACATCACATTTTTTTTTAGTTCAATCTATTATTGAAATGATTGGAGAATTTATGAATGTTGCTGGGAATTGAATTCTGAAAGGGAAATACCGAAACATGACTTTGCCATTGATTGGGGGAAGGGTGGTCAGGAATCACAGATACAGAAGATGCACAACACTTGGGAGGCAGAGACAGACAGATCTCTGTGAGATCAAGGACAGCCTGGTTTATAAAGCGAGTTCCAGGACAGCCAGAGCTATACACAGAGAAACTCTGTCTCTGAAAAAAAAAAAATATAGAAAGAAACAAAAAAGAAGAGATGAGAGAAAGAAAATTAATATATTGGAATATTTATGAAAAATAAAATAAAACTGTGTTGGATCAAAATTATCTCAGGGCTTGTACCTCGAGGCCTATAGGACAGAAAAAAGCCTGGCTCAAGTTTGAGTGAGGATAAGACATCAGAAACTAGGTAGACACCCCTCTAGCCAGGGGGAGGGTGTGGCTGCCTCTCATTGGCTGGAGGTGCCCTTACATCATAGGATGTCGCTTAACCTTTATAAGCAGACTCTCACAGTAATAAACTGAGTTCCTGCTTTGACTCTACTCCCTATCACATCTGATTGTCCTGTGTTGTGGGGCTGTGGGAATGGGGGGATAGCACACTCACCTTTCCTGGGGAATAAGGAGGCTCAAGAAGTCTAGCAAAACTGAAATACTCAAAAGTTCTCTTTCTATTGCACTCCTTGTATTCCCATTTGTATTTTGTCTCCCAGAGCTGTTTCATTAAACAAGGCATCGTTAACTTATCCTTGTCAGGCAGAATAACTGGAGTTGTTCTCATACAAAGGCATAAGTTGGTTTCACACATTGCAAATCTTAAGAAGCACAGGAAGCTGGCACAGGCAATGGAGAATGTCCCCACTCAGAGCAGGAACTGGGGCCTCCAGAAATGCTCTGTGTCCATGTGCAGGGTTCACCACTAAAGCACAAACCCATAAGCCAACATTCGCACTTGACTACATACTTTCTCCTTCTGTAGATGAAGGGCGTCATTCCTAACAGAAAACCTGTAATTTAGAATAGAATCTCTGAAACTAGTGTCAGGATAGATAGATAAATAAATAAATAAATAAATAAATAAATAAATAAATAAATAAATCTAAGACAAATAGCAGGTGTTGATGTCTAGGTTTGAATACTCTTTAGTTGTAGGTGGCAAGATCTGAGAGACTAATGAGGTAAACTCAGGCCAACCAAAACAAAAAAAGCAAGTAAAATAGATATATGTGCATTGTATTTCTTCTATAATCAGCATTTATTTTTAAAATATTTAGCCTTTCTCCTCCGCTCCACTGCATTCTAATGGTTCTGCAGGGAATTCTTTTGCCGGAATTCCACCCTTCTCTCCCATTGCCTTTCAGAGTAGACTGCTTGAGTACTAAAGAATCCATGTCAGCATTTTTCCCCAATGGTTGCTACGTTTTTTTCAATCACTTGGGACATATACAGATTGTTGCTTTGGTTTAAATGAAGAATATTATTTCCAACAATACTTTTCTACATTTTTTTAAGAAAAGGAAGTTTTCTTCTTGGTGTCTCCATTCTTATTCCTTCCTTAACTTATTGGACATCTATTCAACTATCTGTCCACTCATTAAGTTAACACATATTTAGTAAACATTCACTACACACAAAGCATTGCATGAAGTGCTCCAGGAAAACATAGGTGAAAACTTGGATACAGGATGTCCCCAAAACCTTGTATATTGAAAGCTTGGTTCCTATTTGGTAACAATATTGTGAAGTAATTGGATTGTGAGGGTACAGTCTTCACTGGTCAGATCACTCTGTGATGATTTTGATGAATGAACTACTAGGAAGTGACCTTCAGCTGGAGGAAGAAGGTCACTGGGGCATGACTTTGGAGACATATCTTCTCCCGTAAAATGTCCCCTCCACATCCCTATTGAAATGAGGGATGAATAGCTTTCCTTTGCCATGTTCTTCTATCGTGTTTCTTTCCTGCCGGTCATAAACTGAGACCTCTAAAACCATGAGCCAAAGCAAACTCTTCCTCCCTAAGTTGTTTTCTTGAAAATTTTGATACATCAATGAAAAGTGACATACAATAGACATAACTAACATACATATACATTACTCTACCGTCAACTTGTGCACAGCGATTTTATAGTTATAATTTTCAGCAGTTGTTAACATGTAACTCCACCCATTTATTTGTCTGTTATAAGGCTCTTTGGGAAAATTCTTTAACTTCCAATAGTGACTCTATAGATCTACAGCACAGTATGATTTTTAAGGGCATTAATGCATTAATGTTCTGGCTTCAATGGGAGGATAGATGGGAGGCTAAAGAGTGAACAGAAAGACAACTGTGACTGTCAAGCATCTTGCAATGTACAGGAGCCCCCCCACCACCACCACTCCACATCTTTAAGGAATTATCCAGCTCCAGATGCCAATACTGAGATTGAGGAATCAATGGATAAGTAGAATTTGTTTTTTGGGTTCTTTGCATGCTCTGGCAGCAGTGGTCAGGCCACAACTTATCCATGACTACATGAGTCAGTATGAGCCTATGAGGAAATGAGTCCCCATAGCCTGCTGCCAAAGTTCAGGCAGCTACACGCTACACAATCATCACCACAGAAGGGGATGACATTTTCACTAGAGAGACAGGAAGAGGACAGGCCACTGGGTGACTGGTTTCTCAGATATTTAAGAGTCTCCAACATTTAGCAGAAATTGTATGGATCACAGTTAAGGATGTCTTACTATTTATCAGGGGTCATTCTAAATGACATATTTCTTATGTGTGAACACATTCTGTCCTCAGCATCAAATGTTGGGTGGGCAGGGCTGCTATCTTCATTGCAGCAGATAGGCAGGCTCAGGCACAGAGATGTGAAGCAATTTAGCCAAGTTGAGACAAATCAAAAGGGTAAAGGTCCTCAGGTCTTCAGCTCCTGAGGGTCCACACTCTCACCAAGATCACTGTTGCCTGAGACACTGAAGGAGGAAACCAGAACGAGGCTTTTTCTTCACCAAGTGACTCTTAAGTGCCTATTGTGTGCTAGTCGGTAGAGATGGAGTGGTGAGTGCCTTGGTCTGTTTACGCAGCTGGAAAAAAATACTTCAGCCTGGGTAATGTACAAAAAAAGAAAATCTACGTATCACAGTTCTTAGGTTGTTACAAGCAAGATGAGGGCAGGCTTATCTGTCTGAGGAGTGACACACTGCTCTCCCAAGATGGTGCTTTATTGCCACATCTTCTGGAAAGGGAGAAAAGGCTGTGATCTCAGATGGCAGAATGGCAGGATGACTCAGTGCTGCACAGAGCCCCCTCTGTGAAGGTCACGTTCCCATTGAGGAAGAAAGGAGTGGCCCGATCCACTCAGCTTCCTCAACACCACTAGGCTTTAATCCCGCATGTTTGAGGACAGATATTCCCACTACAGCAACGAGCAAAGCAGACATAGTGACTTCTGGTACCATCAGCTAGTGAAAGCAAACACTCATAAAAGATGTGCATTCACGCCTCCTCCTGAGAGTCCTGCCAGGTTGATCTGCAGCCAGGCTCAGGACCAGGAATTTGTAGCAACTACACAGGGTTGCTGACACCGGTGGTCTGATGGCAACATTTTGAAGACTAATTGATCGCCATTGGCTTTCATAATGTCTGTCTCTGAACTGAGTGGGACCAAAGGAACTCCATACAACTCAATCCACCTCACTGGGAAGTAATTCAATATGCATGCTGCAAGCCAGACAGTTGGCTCGCTGAAGGGCAGGCAAGTGACAGAGCCGCACTTAAGCAAGAGAGATTACCCTACAAACACTGACCCCTGACAAGGGACCTGGCTGGAGCCAAGATGTATGGGCCATTTTCCCAGAGGAAGCCTTTGGCTCCTGATATGAAAAGGCTTGTGATAACTCTTCTCAGAGTCCTATAGCTCATCGAGGTGTGCTCAGAATCAAGTAAAACTTACTCCAGTGGGGAACAAGAAACCCAAAAGTCTAGTTCTCGGTAGTATTTCCCAATTTCAGCCCTCACATTCCAGCGTCCCTGCCTGTTTTCTGTATGCTAAGAGTAGCAACCCACATTTTTGCATGTATCATCATCTAAACTGTATCTTGATGCCCAATCATACTCAAAAGTCTTATGTGATTATGGTCACAGTCCTGAAGTAGCCAACATGTATATTATCCGACAGAAACATTAGCAACTAATTAATGCCTTAGGCTACCGATTACAGACTGTACTGAAAAGGGCATGGCAGACAAAACCAGAAGACCCGCGCTCTAGCACCAAGCAGCTGACAGGTTGTAAAACACACTTAATTACTTGAGCTGTATAATTTCTCTTCAGAATGAAAGGCTGTTGGGAGTAAGGTAAAATATGACTTTCTTTTTCTGGTCATAACCAGGTGTGAAAAACCAAATTAAACGGAGTGAGTCGGCAATCCAGTGGATGTTAAGAGTGTGTTTCTGAAAGTAGTTTGCATAGTATTATTAGTTTTGTATATGTATGTCGCCCTATTTCTCAGAAGCAGACATATATGACTCTTTAGGACACTGAGTTTCTTTTTGTAACTGGCACAACTGGAAAGCCACTGATGTAGAAGATCCTTTGCAGCCCCAATGTTGTTTCATTCTATGATTCTGTCTCATGTGTCACTGGCCTTGCCAATCGGCACACAACACATCTGAATCCAAATTTGATTTGGTGCAGCTCCAAACCCCAGGAGAGTAGTCTAGCGGATATTAATGCTTCTGGAAGATGGCCACCTGCTTTCCTGTATCTTATCTTCTCTTGGCAACAGATGCCCTATGTTTCCACAGTGGAGAAGCTGAGGAAAATTGGGATCCTTAGCTACAGCCACATCCAATGTAATAGAGAATTTTAAAAAGAGCTCCCCTGGTATGTCATCGCCCAGCCTCTTCTATATAGTAAGAAATACATAGATGGATACATACATAAATACTTAGATGAGATCTCAAAAAAATAGATGAGGATTTAAGTAAACCACAGTGTTTAGAGAGCAGACGGCTTAATAAAACAAGGGTCAACCAAACCCAGCAAGGCTCTGGGCAGAGAATTCCACGCTCTTCACAGACCTCACTCTCTAAGAATCCTGTGATGCCTGCTTCAATCTTTGCAAGAAATTAACTTGGGTATATTTTTTAAGTTAGATTTTATTTTTACCTATGCGTGTATGTGCACATGCATGTGGGAGTTCCTGGATGTCAGATGAGACTCCAGGTTCCCTGGAGCTGGAGTTACAGGCAGCTGTCAGCCACTAGACATAGAACCTGGGATCTGAACCTGGGCCCTCCGCGAGAGCAGCAGACACTCGTAACCACAGAGCCATTCTTCCATTTCGGGCTCATTGTTTCATAACTAGAGGTTGACAACACTGCCTTTGAGTAAAAGTAACTTATTCACCCGAGGGTGTGTTTGGGGATCCATCCCACCCCTGAGCTTTCCTCCCTGACTCATGGGAGGAAAATCCTTGGTTATCCCTGCCCACTCAGAGCCTTTAAGAATCAGCACACTCGCTCACCACATCTGAGTTCCATCCCAGATAAGCAGTACATTGCTATGCCTGGAAGTGAGAGTTGTGTGATACCTTTGAAAAACACGCTCTGTCTCTTAGCTATTTGGTCTATACAGAGACTGAAGACCACTTGGGCATGATTTGTGCAGTGATCTAGGTCTCCTTGAATACAAAACTCTACAGATGCTCAAATTTAACTTACTCATATCCCCCTATCTAGCTGAAAACAGCTGTAGACTCCTTAGAAAATCTAAACCCAAGTCAATACCACCTAAAAGCTTGTCATTCTGTGACTCATATGATCAAAAAACAGTCAATATATGTTCATCACAGAGGCAATATTTTCTTACATATTTTCTGATCTATGGCTAATTGAGTGACACCTATAGAATTCATAGATAATCAGTGAACCAAAGATACCAGAAAAAAAAAAAAGAGGACAAAGAGAAGTGAAATTCAAGCAGAGCCAGCGGGGGGAGGGTGTGTGTGTGTGAAGAAACTGAACTATAAGGGAAACAATGGAAAGACTGAGAGCTATGGGCAGAGTTTGAGGTTCTGCAGGGAGATATGGTTCCAGGTACCTAGATAATAATGGAATCTCTCCTCCACCTAGGCTCTGGGTTGGATTGAGCTGCTGGTGTTTAAGTCCTTATACGACAAACTACAGGCCTTTGTGTGCAGACATCATCCATCATAGGTCTGAGGTAGTAGAAGCAGCAGCAGCAATCGAGAATGTTAACTCTTTCCTGGCCTGAGTTTAGTCCATGATAAGAGGTTTCAGGCAGGCGAATTGTGGTTCAGCTATCACAGAACTTTGTCAAAAGGTGGTGAGGTCTCCAGATCGCTTTAATTTAAACAGCCCTTAATAGAAAACAACAGACCTAGTTCTGATTTAAAAACAAAACAAGTAAATAGTAACCACAGAGAGATTTCTCTCTTGGTCACGCGAACAGACATTAATGAAGACAGTATCGATGGGATATCCCATCCAGTAGATGACGTTTGTCAGTCACTCTGAGCACCTACTACTCCACTGAAAGAAGAGCAGAGAGCCACACTACCCTTTACACACTCACCTACTACTCCACTGAAAGAAGAGCAGAGAACCACACTACCCTTTACAGGCTCACTAATACCTCCTCATCGGTTTGACTCAAAACTCTCCTGAGAATAAAAGGCGCCAGCGTTTACAGTGAATTGAGTAAGAATTAGACTTCTCTTTCTACTGTATTTAACGGGTAAACGTAGTCAATTATCTCAATCAGCTTTGCTGATTTCAAAAAGTTTAAGGAAAATTACCATTGATTAATCATGAAACACATTTACCTTGTGAACCTCAGAATGAATTTAATTTCTCAGTTCTTGTGCAGTATTAATTCCAGACTTTGTCCTTCCTTTCATGTGGCTGTATTGAACCCACTGCAGCCACAGGCTCTACAGACACAGAGCAGCACCATGGAGGGACACAGGGCTGAGACATCGCCTAACTCTTTGAGAATCTAGTGTGGCTAAGACAGTAAGTACTACAAATGGAAACAAGCAGGATGCTGATTTCTAGAGTCTTCTTTTTCTCTTTTTACAGAAAACCTATTTGATCATGTGTAATTACATAAACAGTTTATTTTCATCTCTGAAGACTAAAATTAGCCTTCTTGAAAGATATATATGTAATATATTATATAAATATACAATACAATGTAACCTATACTGGAACTAAAAAAAATAAATGGGTGACCGTTACAAACAGTATTCATGATGGAAGATTAATGCATCTCTTAACATTTGCTGATACTTGTAGTTGAAATTCAGTAATGTCTGACCATCTTATTGAAGATCAGATATTATAGAAAATGAAGACAACAAAAAGATTTTCATAAAAAGAGAATGCAAAATTCATATATGTGTATTAAAATAAGCACAAAAAGTCTGTTGTCTTTTAGGTGGCCGAGAAATGGTGAATAACTTCAGTTATATAAGCTACAGGCAAGATATTATAAAGCACAGTTAGCTGCTGAATTGGAAAAAGTAAAATAACCTTTTCCTTGATAATTGGTTTGCTTCTCAGGAAGTCATAAACCAGCAGAACTCCTAAATTAGAGAAAACTTTAATTATCCACTTTGAACAGCAATTTAAAAATCAAAGTGCGATGTACTGCACTCTCAGAGATAGAATCGCATCCTTGCAGGATGCAGGTGGGGCTGCGTCTCCCCTCTGGGCCATAGCCTTCCTCTTTCATTATCCGTGGACACTAATATGGCCACAGGTTCCACAAAGTCCACCTGGACACTGCATTCCCCTCAACCGATCACGGAATTCACTTGAGTAGAGAATTGCTATGCGTTCTTCTTGCTGTATCCCTTTGATTTCAAGCCTTGTTAAAAGCCAGTTCAAGAGCATTGCTAGGGATTAGCCTTGGAAGCAGAAGCAGGCTGGCTTCTCCACGACGCAAGGTTTGGTTTTCAACAAATTTTAGACTAACGGTCTTACTTACAATGCACACTAAATCTTGTGATATAGTAGAAGCTTTTGCACTTTTACATTTTTGAGCAGGAAACTAGGGCCCAGGGTGGTACTTTGGGATCACAGGGAGAAGTCAAGGACTCTTGTTCAGATGACCAGAGTAAGAAATGACATTTGTCCCCAAGATGCAGGGCTACAGCCAGAGGCTGAAAGGGTAGCAGAAAATTCCTCTACCTGTAAGTTTTAATGTAACAACCATATAGGGAACATACACACACACACATACACACACACACACCTCTAAGTGTGATTCAATTAATGTCTGATAGTGAATTAATTATTTACACAGATAGTTTCATTGGGAATCCAGGCAAATCTCACTCTGACTATACTCAATTTATTATTCCCAAGATTTTTTCAATTTTATGTTGAGATATAATTTATTTATGTAACCACTCAATGACTTGGTGAATGCATTCTGGGTGGCCAGGGCCAGTGTCATGGGTTTGTGATCTGTGCTGGACACAGGAGAGAACAATCGGAGAAAGGGTCTGCTTGCTGCCATGCAGAAAATGCATAAGTGCTTTTCTAGGATTAATCTTCATTTCTTTGTGTGTGTGAGCTTATGTTTTGTGTGTGTGTGTGTGTGTGTGTGTGTGTGTGTGTGTGTGTGTGTGTGATGACCATGAAAAGCATAAGAGGGCACCAGCTTCCCTGAAACTGGAGTCAGTAGGTGGTTCTGAACCACCTGATGTGGTTAGGTGCAAGCAACCCAACTCCAAACACCCTCTGGAATAGCAGCAAGCTCCCACTGAGTTCTCTCTAGTCCCTCTCAAAAGCCCTATAATAAGAAGCCATTTTGATTTTGCACCATGTCTTGTGTGTAACCCACACCCTGTCTAAATATAGAACACATTAATAGCCCAGACACTCTCATATTCTGTTATTACAGGTTACCTTCACCAATTCTAGAGCTTTCGGAACGGTGTGTTCTACTTTAAAGGGCTTTGCCTCCATAGGACCCAGGATCATTTTCAGTCAACAAACACAGTGCGTACGTGTGTGTGTGTGTCTGTCTATGTGTCTGTGTGTCTTTGTGTATGGAACTCTGTCTATTTTCTCTCTCTATCTCTATCTCTGTTCAGATTTCCTACCTGGCTTTACTCTGCTAAGCCATTGGTCAAAACAGCTTTATTCATCAACCAATAAAAGAAACACATACATATACAGAAGGCCATCCCACATTGTGTGTGTGTGTGTGTGTGTGTGTGTAATATAATGAGAGCTTAATAAACTTTCCATGTCTGAGAAATCGAAAATGATGCTTCATATTGCCCTGACCTCCAACATCTGCCTCTTCAAGGTCAATGCTTTAAGTACATGTCTACTTTTCTCTGAATAATTCTGCGATATTTCACTTTTAATATAGAAAAACTTGAGAATAAATCGGAAACATACATCTAAGTATATGCTTATCCACTCCTATATTAAATTACTATAAATACGTACAAAGTAATATCTTTGGGGTTTGTACAATCACTTTTCTTTTGAGACAAGATTCCACTTTGTAGACCAAGCTGTCTCAGAACACAGTACAGCCCAGCCTGTCTTCAAACTCAGGATCTTCCTGCCTCGGCCTCCCAAGGGCTTGCACTGTAGGCGTGTGACATCACACCTATCTTTTGCAGTTATTTTTTAGTAGTTACCATTACATTTTATTTTAATAGATGCTTATGAGGCCATCACACAAGTGCGTCAACCTGGCCACGCTGGCTTAGTCCCAGAGGCAGTTCATCTTCCTGTTAATCCCAGGGTGCAGACTAATAGGATTAACAATAACAGCTTGGCAAGTGAGCCCAACAGCAAGGACTTACCAAGCATTTATCACCAGGATGTGTTCCAGGACCTTTCTGCCTGTGTGAGACATAAGCTGGTGACTTGATCATTGTTGTTTAGAAAAATGACTATCGTGTTGCAAGCCTTATTCCAAGGTGACTAAGAAAAAGCACACAGAAACCTTATCATAATGCAGAACAGAAACTGGGCCTCAGCAAACATGGTAACCTTTTAACCAACATAGCCACGTCCACTTTGAAGATAAAGGATTCAAGTCTTGCAGAAATTGATGAACTTCCCAGGAGGGGAGGGTGCTGCTGTCTGAGGACACTAAGCCAGTCCTTCGAGTCTAGATTCCTTGGTTGAGTCTGAAATATTGCTTTTGTAGAATGACAAGGTATGTGTTTCACAGATCTGAACATAAGCCATAGTTACACAGGATGGATTGTTCTTTTCTCAAAATAACTGCCACAGGGGATGGAGTTTGCCCCGATGCCTGTTTATCTTCTGGCTTCATTGTTTTCTCTGTAAGTCTCATCAAGTAACTTCTGCATGGTTTTCAGCCAGTAGTGGACTGGGCACAGCAGCTTTTTCTGTTGTTTTTGCTAAACATACTCAACTGAAATACAAAGGAAGACTCATTTAGCTGCTGCTTGCACAGACAAAGTTTGGAAACAGATTGACCTGAGTCAGGGCCTGCTGGGGTAGGAGGGTTAGTAGTATTTACTCAACAATGATAATGCAAAACATTATCTCTATGTGACATCTCTATGCTGGTCTTTTAAAAATCAATACAAATTTTGCATATTATTTGTCTTTAATTTTGTAAGTTTCATGTTTAGAATTTAGGGAGTCATGCTGGATATCTGTCTTCTCTTTGCTCCTCAGATCTACTCTGCACCCTTCCCACTGTGGGATATTGACCTGACAGAATAGCAAGCAAATTACCCAGTGTTCTCACCTTCGGCTCTCATCTTTGGGCAGCATTCCGCATGGAGCAGAGAAGGAGGGGACGCCAGGCATTTGTGCCCTCTTGTGCCCTCCATCCTCTGGCTCAGCTTGTGTAAGCACTATCTTTGTCCTGGAGGCTCTTTTCCTACAGGTCTCCCCCCCACCCTTTCCCCACAGGTTCAGTAGCCTGGGAGCCGTAGATTTCTGGCAGCCAGTGTTACCCAGGTATCTCACTCAGCCCGGTTTATTTATCTACGCTATTGACTTCTGTTTAGGCTGCCCAACATGATGCATCCAAGTCTGCTCTGGAGAGACAGAATGCAGAGAGATATTCCCATGAAATGTTTCTGAGACAGAGACAAAGATTTCAAAATACGAACTGCATTAAGGGAAATTTCATGTCCGGGGTGTCCATGGTTATCAATAATCCCCAAATGGAGGGAATTCTGAGCAAGGTTTCTTAAATATTTTTTTTTCTCAAAAGCAGTATCTGCGACAATCATGAAAGATTCAAGGCAGGGTTTTAGTGGGCTGATGGAAAAGTGCTGGGTAGGAAGGCTGCTGTGACCAGATTCTTCCCTGTGCTGTCTGAAAGGGGAGATGCAGAGCCGAGAGTTCCACGGCAGCCCAGTGGTGGTCACCAGCTGTGGAATCCACTGACACCGTTTCTTCTGCCCCCTCCCCGCCTGTCACTCATCACTGACTTTTGTCTCTATTCTGGCCACTTGATGTGTGATGAGAATAGCTAGCCACTTTTCTGGAATGAGCTAGGAGACGGATACTTCTACAGAGTCTTTCACCGTCTTCCAGGGTTAGGGTTAGGTTATTTCTTCAGAGCCTCTGGGTCCCGGCTGCAATGAGAACAGAGTTTAATATGTTTTTCCTTTCCATCATTAATTGATCCCCAGTATGTTGTGAACTATTTTGTTGCTTTGGATCAATAGCTGGGTAGGGGAGTTCCAGTGAGGATGTTGTTTGTTTTCACAGTTAATGTTGCTTAGGAAAGTGAACCTTGCCAGCCATCTGAGGGCCAGCTCAGCAACCAGCTGCACAGACTATTTTTATTCTGCTCGATTCAATTCCACTCATTTTACTAATGTGTGTCTCTCTTTCAAGATATGTTGAGACTTTAAGGAGTTTTGAGTCCCACTAAGTACTGTCAGTATGCCATGATTTTCTCTGTTCTCAGATGTATGTACATATCTAGCTATAAATGGCATTCAACTCGAAAGCGTCAGACCTAGACATAAAAACTGCTGATTTGGTCCCTATCGTCCTTCTCACTGGTAGCTGGGTATTAACCAAAAATTATGGATTCAGTCTGACCTATAGGTGCGGACAGCCTTAGACTAAAACCATGTGGGATTGAAGAACATCACTGATGATTCCCCTTTGTGGTCTCCCCTCCCATAAGGCTGCCTCTGCCTCTGATTCCAGCACTTGAGCCACTGTGTATAGCGCAGTGGAAGCCCAGAGATGTGCCTGAGAGTGAAGTGCGAGGGTGAAGGCTCCACAGGCCACCCATTCGGGCCTAAGCTCCTGCTAGCTGTGAAGGCTAGGGTCTTGTGCTATGGTTTTATCATTAAGGGAGTCATAGTGGCTTCCACCTCATGGCGTTGCTGCCGGGTTTTACGTGACTCACAGAAACAGCTGACTAAATGATTAGCATGATCTTAGGACCTCCGAGACTGGCATTCATGATCTTAGGACCTCCGAGACTGGCATTCATGATCTTAGGACCTCCGAGACTGGCATTCATGATCTTAGGACCTCCGAGACTGGCATTCATGATCTTAGGACCTCCGAGACTGGCATTCAGTCTTCTGTTTGTAACTATAATAGTTTAAGTCCAAGTCCAGAGAGAGATAGAAAACAACTCAAAATATTCAGACTTGAGATATTAAAAGAGAGAGAGAGAGACTGAGAAGATCTAGGAGAAACACTGAGGAGTTTGAAGACTCTGACATTCCCAACAAAGGCAGCCATTACCACCCATTACACTCCAATCACTAAGCCCTGGGCTATGGCCACACTCAGAGCCAGAGAAGAGGAACTATAAGATAACAGCCGCTTGACCTGGGAAGTCAGACACACAGCCCTGGAGAGAATAAGTTCTCCAGCTTCTCTGCCCTCACTCAGGATCCTGCAGGTGCCTCTCGGTGGAATCTTGGCAGTGACATTCACAGGACAGACTTCTCAGGGATTACAGAGAGGACAACAAGCATAGAAAATGGATCTCAGAAACAGACCTAGCCGTCCCTGGCCAGGAAGTGAGTCATCAGTAGGACAAGAGTTGCATCTGTGACCTGGGCAGATCCCCAAATGCCCACTCAGGACTGGCTGCCCTGGAATTGAGCCCCAAGGGCTCCAGGTCCTGGCCTTTCCGAGTAGACTTCCCCAGAGTCAGCCTGTACTTTTTGACCCTCAAACTGGGTCCACAGGGAAGACGTTCTGCACAGGCTGCTTTCACATCTGTTATTTTTGGCAATCTTAGTGGCCAGTTTCTTCACAGACAATCAGGCCATCTATGAAAAACGGATCCAATTGAGCAATAGGATTACTGAAGTCACCAGTGTTGACATTTTTTTCTCTGCATTGGTTTTGGTTATAAGTCTAAGATGGCAATTGTATTGAAAAGGGAGAACTTTTTTCAGATGCCAAGAAATAGAAAATAGGGAAAAAAAAAAAAAAACTCTGAGAACCAATTCCCCACAAGCCTCTTGCCATTCTTAACTTTTTCCAAGTAAAGGCACAGATAGCACCTCACCCCAGACAATGATTGCAAGGGTGATTGTAGAGTCATGGAAGACAACTTTTCACACTAAGGTAGAGAGAAGACTACAGTGTTTACTTCTCACTACACCCAAAAACGTGATTCCCCAAATTCAGCATCGACTGGATCAGTCAATCCTGTAATATGTGTCTATCATCTGATCCTGTTCATGTCACCTGGTGGGAACCCAGTGTCAGGGACTGGCAGAGAAACCTGATGATCTGTCATAGGCAGTGAGGCTGATAAACAAGAGAATAAATTAAATAATAAGCTGTGCTCTGTCTCTAGCCCAGGAGACCAGGTCTTTTCTCCAGCATACTGTGAGTTCTGTTTGTGTATTCCCAGATTCCGTATGTTGATGCTCTAATCCCATCTGTTAGAGTATTTGGTGGTGAGGGCATTTGGAATTGGCTAAGAGGAAAACATACATTTTCCAACAGTAAGATGTTCCAATGGTAGGGATGCCTGCTATGATTTGAATGTGTCCTCCAAAATCCGGGTCAGAAACTTTATCTCTGTGCAAGAAAAGGTTATGGCATGGGACCGTGGTGGGATGTTTTTAGGTTGTGAAAACTTTGGTCTTTCTACTTTTCTCTTTTTTACCAAGATCTCATCTACCTTTGGTTGGTCTCCAACTAACAACGTAGCTGAAGGTGACTTTGAACTTCTGATCCTCTTGTTTTCTCCTTCTAAGTGCCAGGATTATAGGCAAACTTCATTACATCAGGTTTATTCTGCCTTGGGAACGGAATCCAGTGTCATACTGTCATACATGCTAGGCTGGCAGGCTACCACGAGCTACATCTGTATCCCTAAGGTCTGTGCTGTGTAAGTGGATTAATGGGCTCTCTCTCTCTCTCTCTCTCTCTCTCTCTCTCTCTCTCTCTCTCTCTTCTATCTTTTCTGACCT